>NW_026988432.1:43760000-44095000 GCF_030222135.1 Aotus nancymaae
TAACTCTTAGATGAATCTATCCATTATAATTTTGTAAATATTATCTTTCCATGTTGTCTAGCAGATTTCTTGTACTTCACAGTATGCCTTTAGAGATAATTTCTGTGTATTAAACATTTCAATATTGGTTGCTTATAGTGATATTCTCTAAAGGATAAAATGCTAGAAAGTTGGTAAATTCATTCACTTTCTAGCTGTTGTGTTGGTTTTGTATATGATAGAGTAAAGCCTATATTCTATATATAAACGTTAATTTTTGTGTGTGTGTTTAGGTATAATATAAAAATATTATTCAATCAATTTTAACTGAAGTTACTTCTAGAAGGGTGGATTTATAGGCTCCTTAAACAAGAGGGCATCAAGGAAATTTAAGGGTGTTACTCCTCAACCATTTCACTGTAGCCAAAAACAGAGAAGTGATTATCTTTTTAAAAAATGATAGATTTGGCTTCTTTCTTATGAAGCAACTATGTGTGTGTGTGTGTGTGTGTGTGTGTGTGTGTGTGTGCATCTGTGTATGTTAGGATCATTGGACTGTCATAATTTCTTCTTTAGTTTCAGAGGTCCAAAAAAACAAAGACTTTTTCCCAGGATATATTAAATTTATGTAGTTTCATCTGTACCTGATTTAGATGATGAGATTTTGGACATTAGAGATAATAACATTTAGATGCAAGTTTGGCCTTTGATTGGAGATTTGTGGGCACCCTCAAAGGAGGTGAATGTATTTTGCATGAGTGGGATGTGGATCATGGGGCCTAGGAGTGCAGTATGGTATGCAGAATCTGGGCTTTCATAATTTGTGCCCTTCATGTCAGGCTTGTAAATATGCCAGGTTACATGGGCAGAGGGATTTTGTAGATGTAATTGTGTTTATAATCAGTGCCATTAGATTGGGAAATTGTCCCGGATTGTAATAGTAATTACATGAGTCTTTAAAAGCAGAACTTTCTCTTGGATGGCAGGAGAACAAGTCAGAGAAATGTAGAGTCAGAGAGTTCCAAAGCATGAGAAACACTCAGCCAGCCATTTCTGACTTGAAGATGGAAGGGGCCACATAGAAACTGTGAAAAGATAATACATTTTGCCTGCAACCCTAATGAGATTACAACTTTAATGAGATTAGAAATGGTTTATCCCCCTGAGCCTCTAAAGGACAGCCCAGGCCAACTGAAACCTTCATTTCAGCTTGTGAGATCCTAAGCAGATTACTGACCTAGCTCAATAGCATTCTAACTTATACAAACATGAGATAATAAATAGACATTATTTAAAGTCAATAAGATGATACTGTTTCAATTCTTCAATTGCATTTTATGTCAGGAGTGTTTTTAAAAGGTTTCCTCATATAGAATTGCAAGATTTTGAAAAGTGTATTCTTAAATTATTTTTTGCACTTCTAGTTGTGGTATTTCTCTTTTATTAATTCTTCAGTTATATTTGGTTTATGAAGTAAATAATGATAATTTTTATTATACTAATTTGCTAATTTTTAAAATTATTTATGTTACTTTCATCATTGTTTATCTGGGGATTTCCAAGAATAATATTATTTCATCTGCTATTAGAGAGATTAATTTTTATTAATTCTTATGTCTTTAGTCATATTTTTTATCTAATTACATTGGTCAATACTTCTAATACAATGTTAAATAGCAGTGGAAATAAGTGACATCCTTGCTTTACCCACTTCTTAATGGGATTACTACTAGTTTTTTTATTCCCTTAAATATCATGAAGGCTTTAAGAGTCAACATACATTTTATCATGTTAGGAAAGTATTGTCAGTTTCAATGTATTGAGTAGTTTTTAAAATTGGGAATGGGTATTGAATTTTCTCAAGAACCTTTTCTGCCTCTAGGAAGAAGCTCCTATAATATTTCTCTCACTATCTATAATACAGTGAATTAAATTAATGGATTTTCTAATTTGAACCTTGAATTGCTGGAATAAATCTTACTTGACCATTATATCTCCCATCCTTTCTTAACACACTCCAATTTTCTTTTTACCATCACTATTAAACCAAAATATCTCTGATTTAGGTCATCAGTGATTTCCATGTTGCTAAATCTAATCATTATTCTTTTGTCCTCATCTTAATTAAGTTACACAGGTCACTTTACCAAGTGGATTATACCTTTAGCCTTGGAAACTTTTTTTTTTTTGGCTTCTAGAACACATTCTTCATGTGTTTTGCTGCTTTTCTGGATTCTTGTTCTCAGTTCCCTCTACTGGTTTCTTTATATCTCCTCACACTCCAAACATTTGAGAATCCCAGTGCTTAATCTTTTATAATAAATCTTATATATCCAACTGCCAACACTTACTCTCCACTTAGATATCTGGTAAGTATCTGAAATTTAATTGTCCTAAAATTGTACTTCAGATGTGGAACTGCTCTATAACCTGCATTCTATCCAATTTCAGTTTATGACAATTCACTCCTTCCAGCTTTTCAGGTAACATTTGGAATATGCACTGAAATGCATTTACTTATTAAAATGAAACATTCATTTATTTTGTGAATTTCTGGGCCGAAAGAATGTACATGTTCAGCTTTAGTAGACAATGCCAAAAAGTTTTCCCAGACAGTTATTTATTTTTCCACTGCCACCATCATGCCTGAGAGGTGCAGCTTTAGATTAACGGTACCATCTACTATCATCTTTTATTTATTTATTTATTTACTTGCTTGCTTACTTACTTTAGAAGCAGGGTCTTGCTCTCTTGCCCAGTTTACAAGCCATCCTTCCACCTCAGCCTCCCAAGTAGCTGGAACTATAGGTGCACACCTGGTTTGTTTGTTTGTTTGTTTGTTTGTTTGGTAGAGATGGGATCTTGCTATATTGCCCGGGCTGGTTTTAAAATCCTGGTCTGAAGTAATCCTCCTGCCCAGCCCTCCCAAAGTGTTGGGATTACAGGTGTGTGTCACAGCACCTGGCCAGTATTTATTTTTAACTTTCGTCTTTCTGGAGGACCATGGTTTTAAATTTGCATTTCTCTGATGTCTAATGGGTTTAAACGTTTTTAAAGCAGTTTATTTCTAATGTTGTGTCAGAAGCTAGCACAGAGAGTTGGACTCAGATTTCTCCTCCATGTTCTAGTTGTGACCTCTTTGCTACCTCTTTTTGAGATTCTATTTTCTGGACTGAAAAAAACGGATATTTGTTAATTTGACTTGTTAGCAATCTGAAAGAAAAATTTAGGCATTAAAGTATTGGTTAAAGAAGAATATATGTAAAAGTCTTCAAATTCATAATAATTTATGATTTATATGAATAATAAATTATTTTTATCATTTAAGAATTTAATAATTTAGTTTTTTAGTACTTTTGTATTTAATCTTGTTTGATTTGCATGTATTAAGAATATACCACATTTAAAGCATGGCTCTGTGAAGTTCTAATATTACTAAGTTACTGTTTATTTTAAATGTTACACAGGCTCTTTCCTCAGAGGCAGAGTTGTGCTGAACAATTTTTCCCACCTTGATGTTTCCATTATTTTTATTTACAACTATTAGCAGTAATTTACATTTTGTTAATGGTCCAACAATTTGTAATACAATGGGATTATGAAGATTAAGTGTTTCTTAACTTAAATTCTTCTTAAATGTTATTAAGTAACATATTCCCTGAGATGAATGATATAAAATAAATAGATCTACAAATTTATTAATTAATCATATCTCCTACTGTCTTCTCATTTCTGATTCCCCATGAAATAGTCAGTGTTACCAGTATAATGTGTCATCTTTTACATATTAGCCTATGCATCTATAAGTATATATTAGGTTATATGGCTGTATATATATCTGTATTATTTGTTTTTGCTATCTGATTTTTACAAAAGCAGGTTTGTCCTATATACATATTTAGTAATGTTGCTCTTTTACATAAAATATATTGTGGATATACATCAAGGTTATTAGATATGAATCTAATACTTTCTTTGAAACAGCAATTAATATTACATTCTAAGGACATGCCATAATGTCCATCAAGGTACAGTGCAGGAAACATAAATCCCTCTATTTTAGGTAGAAAAAAAATTTAGATACCAACAAATTTGCAAAGCTGGCAGAAAATGCTCTGGGCTGGATATCCAAAAATGTTTTCCAAATTTAGCATAGAAGCTACAGCATCTGAGGCTGTCTATGGACCTCTTGAGTTCAAAAGCCACAGTATTCAGCCTATCCATACTCAAGGATCAGGGAGCTGGGGTCTGGAAGCATTAACCACTGCTGCTAATTCTACAGTGCCTCAATATCCATAGCTGGAAGATGGGCACTACAACTCTGCTACAGGTAGCTCAAACTTAGCTCAAGTCCTCATGACCTTACTTGCCAGTAGAGAGAACACATACAAAACTGAACTAAGCCAGAAGCAAACAGAAATCACAAAGAAGACCTTTACCTTTCACTTTCTATAATATACATGACTAAATCCCTTATCTGTTGAAACCAATTTGCATCCTAAACTCTTTCAGCAAGGAAACCTAGAAACCCCTCCCTCCTTCCCTCTCTCTCTCCTCCTTCCCTGCCCTTCCCTTTCCTCCCTCCAAATAAAACTAGAAACCTCTCTCTCCCTCTCTCCTTCCTCCTTTTCCTTCCTTCCCTCCCTTCCTCCCTCCCTTCCTCCCTTCCTTCCCTCCCTCGTCTTTGTATTCCTATCTTCCTTTCTGTTCTTTTTTATTTTCCTAGGCTTTGCCACCGAAGAAAGCCCATTAGAAGGAAAGTGAAATGGAGATTTACTGACCAGTAAACGTTATTCACCTCAATGACAACTTATTCAATTATTTACCTTTTAAATAAATTCAGAT
This sequence comes from Aotus nancymaae, assembly GCF_030222135.1. Taxonomy (NCBI): domain Eukaryota; kingdom Metazoa; phylum Chordata; class Mammalia; order Primates; family Aotidae; genus Aotus; species Aotus nancymaae. Next base: position 43,764,825 of record NW_026988432.1, read on the forward strand.
TGAATATAGTTATTAACCACTACAAACAATATTAAAATGAATAACTTTATATTTGTGGTTGTTATGAATTGGTTCTTTCTATGGGATAGACTCCCAAAAGTTGAATTGTTACATTAGAACTAAGTATGTTTTTCAAAATAAATATTGCTGAAATATTTTCTAAAACATATGTATACATATGCACACATATGTATATATTAGGAGCAATACAAATGTATGATTTCTCTCATTTTTCCTGGAATGGTAGGTATTTTTAAATTATACCAACCTAATTGTTGGTTTAAAAAGTGTTAATTTTCATGTTTCTGCCTGTTAACAGAGTAAATACACTTTTTCTTATTAGACATTTAAATTTAGTTTTTAATGCAAAAATTTCCATTAATGACATACTGATGTTAGATATTCCAAAGATTAATATTTTTGAAGTTGTATATTATCATTTATATTAGGAAAGGAATAAAGACATAATACTAGTGACTCCATGGATCTTATTACTTAGGCCAGGGCTAAAGTAATTGTACCTATCCAAAAGTTGCAGATTGCAAGAATTACACATGCAATGCTTAAGGTGTGCTCATGATTGTTTCATAACTTCATTTAGTAAGCCTTCCATAAGCACTTATTGAAGGCATAGTGATGTAACTCATTAATTTTGACCCTTAGGCACTGAATTTTCATGTTTATTTTTTGATTTTTTCCATTGAAAAATACTTTGCAAACTGACTTCTAGAGATTGACAGTTGTTTGGTCTGTAAAATATGCAATTATTTTATGCATCAGACCTACCTGAGGCTAGATAATGTTTTCAAGGGTCATTTATGTTGTAGAGTTTGTCAGTACTTTATTCCTTTTTATGACTGAATAGTTTCTATTTTCTAAATATATTACATTTTGTTGATCCATTCTTCAGTAGATAGACTTTTGGCTGTTTCCACTTTTTTTGACTATTAAGAATAATGCCACTCTTAACATTCACTACAAGTTTTTGCATAATATGTTTCATTTTCCTTGGTTATATATCTAGGAGAGGAATTGCCAGGTCATGTGATAGTTCTATGTTTAACATTTTGAGGAACTGCCAAATTGTTTTCCAAAGTTACTACAATATTTTACATTACCAAAAGTGATTTATAAGGGTTTCAATTCTAACATATTCTCAGCAACAATCAGTATTATCTGTTCTTTTTTTACCCCCCTTTTTAAATAAAACCATCCTTAATGGGTATATAGTGGTATTTGATTTGCATTTCCATGATCACTAATAATGGAAAATGACTTTTCCTATGTCTGTTTGTCATTTGTATATCTGCTTTGGAGAAATGTCTATCCAAATCTTTTGTCCATTTTATATTCAGGTTTTTTTTTTAACTTTTTATTGATTTGTAAGTATTCTTTCTGTAGTTTGGATATTAGACACTTATGAGATAGATTGTTTGAAAATATTTTCCCCCACTCCATGTCATGTTGTTTCACTTTCTTGTAAGTATACTTGAAGCAGAAGATATTAAAAAGTTTAAAAACTAAAAGTTGGTAATTTTGATGGTCTTATTTATTTTATCTTTAGCTGCCTATGCTTTAAGTATCGTATTTGAGAAACCATTGCCTAACCCAAAGTCTCAAGAATTTATATCTATGTTTTCTTTTAAGATTTATGTAGTTTGAACGATTACATTAATATTTTTCAATATAAGTTTAGTTAATTTTGTGTACGGTATGAAGTAGAAGTCCAAATTCATTTTTTTGGTACGTGGATATTCAGTATTCCCAGCAGTGTTTTTTGAAAACACTATTTTTTCTCATTGAATTGCCTAGACACTGTTGTTAAAATTAATTGGTAATTAAATTAGTATGGATTAATTTTTGCATTCTCAGGTTTATTCCATTGATTATATGTCTTACCTTATGCCAATACTACAAAACGAGTTTTGTTAATCAATGAGGAGAGCATTTTCATCTTAATAATATTAAGTGTTTAAATCCATAGTTACAGGTATCTTTTCATTTAGGCCTGTTTAATTCCTCTTAATTGCATGTTGTAATTTTCACTTGTACAAGCATTTTGATATTACAAATAAAATTTTTATAATTTCATTTTTATCTTCCTTATTTCTTGTGTATAGAAATACTGTCAATGTTTGTGTTGCCTTTGTATCCTGCAGGTTGCAAAATTGTTCATTAGACTCCATAGTTTTTAAAAATAAATTATTTAGGATTTTCTATACACAAATCCTTTTTTCTGCAAATACAGATGTTTACTTTTATCTTCTCAATCTGGAAACGTTTATTTCTTTTTCTTACCTAATAACTTTGGTTAGAACATCAAATATAATGTTAAAAAAGATAGGGGAGCAAATATTCCATTCTTTCTGACATTAGTGGTATTATCCACTTTTCATCAAGTATGATGTTGGTTTTCACAGGTACATTCTATAAGAATAAGAAAATTTCCCTTTATTGTTAGTTCACTGAATTTTTTTTAATTACAAAAGAGTATAGAATTATGTCAAATGCTTTTTCTACATTCATTGAAATAATGAAATTGCTTTGGTCTTTTATTATATTAATATGGTGTTTATTACATTTACTGATTTTACATGTTAAACCAACCTTGCATTTCTAGATAAATCTTACTTGATCATGGTGTATAGTCCTTTCTATATGTTGCTGGATCCAGCAACTATTTTGTTAAGGATTTTTGTGTCTATATTCACAAGAGATATCAGTCTGTACTTTTTATTTCTTGTGATGTCTTGTCAGGATTTACTATCACAGTGAGACTGCCTCCTAGAATAAGTGGGTAAGTGTATATTTCTTTTCTATTTTTTTGGAAGATTTTGTGAAAGACTTAGGTTGATTCACCTTTTAAAATCTAGTAAAATTCACCAATAAAGCAATTTGGTCCTGGCTTGTCTTTATGAGAAGTTTTTTGATTATTAATTCAGTCTATTTGCTTGTTACAGACTTATTCAGATTTTCTGTTTCTTCTTGAATAAGTTTTCATAGGTGGTGTGTTTTTAGGAATTTATTTATTTCATGTTGTTTATCTAATTTGTTGGCATAACATGTTTTATAGTATTCTGTAATCACTTTTTGAAGGTTCATAGCAATATTCCCTCTTTAATATCTGATTTTAGTAATTTGAATCTTCTCTCTTTTTTCTTGGTCAGTGTATGTAGTATTTTATCAATTTTCTTGACCTTTCCAAAGAACAAACTTTTGGTTTTGTTTATTCTCTCAATTTTTTGTGTATATTATAATTCATCTTTTTCCCACTGAAGGTTTTTTTTAAAAATTAATTTTTATTCTTTTATTTGCTTGAGGTTTAGTTTTTTCTTTTTTCCTTTCTCTGTTTCTCTTAGATGTAAAGTTAGGTTACTGACATATGAACTACTTTAATGTAGGCACTTAGAGCTAGACATTTCCTTTAAAGCAGTGCTCTAATTTCACCCAATAAGTTCCAATATGTTGTACATTCATTCTCATTCATGTCAAAATATTTTATAATCATTATTGAGATTTCTTCTTATACTTGTTGGTTATCAAGAAACATATTGTTTAATGTCCATATGTTTGAATTTCCAAATTTCCTTTTGCTATTGATTTATAATTTTGTTCCAATGTGGCTGGAAAGCACTTTGCATGACTTCAGTCTTTTCAAATTTAATGTGAGTTGTTTTATACTATAACATATGATCTCTCCTGGAGAATGTTCCACGTACATTTGAGAAGAATATGTATTCTGCTGTTGGATGAAGTTCTCTGTAGATGTTTATTAGGTCTGTTTGCTGTTTAATGTTGTTGAAGTCTTCGATTTCCTTGTTGATCTTCTGTATAGTGGTCCTATTCATTATTGAAAGTGCATACAAAGTCTATTTTTTGTTAAATTTTCTGTTTCTCTCTTTAGTTCTGTCAGTTTTTGTTTCATGTATTTTGAAGCTTTGTTGTTGGGTAGACTGATATTTATGATTGTTATGTCTTGATTGACACTTCTATTATTATAAAATGTCTTTTGTTTGTTCTAGCAATTTTTATTCTAAAGTCTATTTAGTCTGATATTTATCTAGCCTCTTCAGCTCTAACATGGTTATTGTTTGCATGACATTTCTTTAACATGGTTACTGTTTGCATGGAATTTCTTTTTCCAGTATTTTACTTTCAACACATTTGTGTCTTTGATCTCAAATGTGTCTTTTATGAACAATATATGCTAAGACCATTTCTTTCAAATTCATTCTGTCAATCTCTATACTTTAATTAAAGGGTTTAATTTATTTGCATTTAATATAATTACTGATAAGGTAGGATTTGTATTTCCATTCTGCTACTTATTTTCTCTGTGTCCTATGTCTTTATATTTTCTCTATTCCTTCATTATTACCTTCTTTTATATACCACTTTAATTAGTTTGTAATTGATTCAACTATATATTTTTGAATTATTTTCCTAGCAATTGTTCCAAGAGTGGAATTCACAATTTGATTTACAAAACATCATTTTGGATTAATACTAACAATTTCAATAGTATATAATTTTTTTCTCCTCTATAGCTTTCTTTCCCTTTTCATTTGTTTGTCTTGATATTGTATAAATTATATCTTTATACATTGTGTGACTATCAACAGAGATTTACAATTATGGCTTTATGCAATTATCTTTTAAATTAGGTAAGAAAAAAGGGTTATAAAATAATACATTTATACTTTTTAAATATTTACCTATATAGTTATGATTACTGATGGTCTTTATCTCTCCATGTGGATTCAAATTACTGTCTATCATTCTTTTCATCTCAATCTGAAGGATTTCCTTTAGTATTTCTTCTAAAACAGGTTTATCTCAATATTTGATTATCTGAGAATGTCCTAATATCTCTATTGTTTAAGTTATGGTTTTGCTTGATATAGGATTCTTGGTACTTTTCTTTTCTTTCTGTATTCTGTGTATGCTTGTATATACCTTCTGGTTCCCATTGTTTTGACCGAGAAATTATCTGTTATTCATGTTGAAGATCCTTTGCATGTGAAGTGTTACTTCTCTCTTGCTGATTCCAGGAGTCTATGTCTTTGACCTTTGACAGTTTGATTGTGATGTATCTCAAGTATATATCTTTGAGTTTTTACAACTGAAATTTCTTGAGTTTCCTCAATGTGTAAATTAATGTTTTTAAACCAAATTTTGGAAGTTTTCAGTCATTTTGAATATACTTTCTGCCTCCTGGCTCTCCTTTCTTCTTTGACTACTTTAACTTTTATATGTATATTGGTATATTTCATGGTATGTCACACAACTATGAAGCTCTGTTCACTTCACATTATTTTTTTCTTTCTATTCTTCAGTCTAGATAATCTCAGTTGACTCATCTTCAGGTTTGCTGATTCTTTCTTCTGCCTACTCAAATCTGCTGTTGAGCCCAGATAGCAAAAAATTTTAGTTCAGTTATTGTACTTTTCAACTGTAGAATTTCTAATTGAGTTTTTAAAATAATTTATATCAGTTTCTATTTTCTAAAACGTCATTTTAATGCTTTGCTTTAGTTCTTTAGCTCCTTAAACATATTTAAAATAGCTGAATGGGTTAATAAATAAAATGTCTAGTTTCCCTCTGACACTATTTCTATTGATTACTTTTTTATTCCATGTAGTCTATACTTACTTAATTATTTGAATGTCTCATTTTTAGTTGTTGTTGAAAACTGGACATTTTAAATATAATGCATTTATAATGGACATTCTATTTTCACTTCTCCTCAGGATTTTTTCCTGTTGTTGTTTACTGAGGTAGTAATTTCGATTTTGTTGTTTTTTGTTTAATGAACTTTCTAACGTAATTCGGTGAAGTCTGCTTTCTTTGTCACGTGCAGCCCCTGAAGTCTCTTTTCAGCTTAGGGTCTGTTAATCATTGGATAATAATCCTTAAAATCTGAAAACAATTTCTTTCTGTCTTTGCAGAAATGTTCTGTGTGCTTGTTTAGGTTCGCCTTCAATAAACAACCAGGCACTTGACAACTCTGCCTTAGCATTGTTTTGTTGTTGTTGCTGTTTCTTGCTTTTCAAAGAGCCTCAAGATCAGCAGGCAAGGAGAGGTTAAATGGCTTCTCAGGTATTTCCAGAACATGTGAATACCTTGGACTTTCACACATCCCTGGATATTTGCAGCCTTCTACATTCCCAGGAATATGTTGGAGCTTTGCAAAACTACTATGGATATAATTCCATCAATTTGCCCTTTTTAGTTTATTAGTTAGTCTGCTGTTCCAATTTTTAGCCACTGTCGCAGGTGGCCACAAAGTTAATCAATTGCCTGTGATTTTTTTGACAACCATGCTCTGGGGAAAAAGCTTTTCTGAGTAAGAGTGTTTGTGCTGGTGAACTCTGTATCAAATCAAATACAGACATCCTTGCAAGTGGAAGTTTCCTTGAAAACCACCAGACAGGTCAAATAAAGATAATATTTTGAGAATGAGGCTTTGAAAGCATTCTAGCCTGATTCTGCTCTTTTTGGTGGCTGCGAGATGGCTGCTTTTCACCATAAATTATTATTTGAGGCTTCTGTGGAGCAGAAGAGAAGGACTAGAAGGTGAAACACCACAAAGCGCACTCTGCTTACTAAGACTAGTCTATTTTTATTAAATCAGTGCTTCCTAGATTGTTGCAAGCCTTTGGCTAATTTTGAGTGCTGACAGGCTGATTTGACATTTTTTGGCCAGTTCGTTTTAATTCCATTTATACAGGAGGGAGTTTTCAGAGACTTCTGCTTCACTGTTTTCGTTGATGTCTCTGCAAAGACATAATCTGGGAATGTTGACTTTTTATTTTACCTTTTTTTCATGGTCTTTTTCATTTAAATTTTGATTATGATGCCTTTTGCCACATACTATTATAAAATGTGCTGCCAAAACCCATCAACAGATCTCTTGGTTTACTTGGCAAGGTGACACTCTTCTTTAGCCCAAGATTATACAAATGAAATCTTATTGATTACTCTAATTTGAACTGTTCTGTGTTTGCATTTAGACTTTTATTCATCTCAAACTTTACTTTTGTTATTATATGAGTTAGATGTGAGATATAGAGACTACTTTGAATTTTTTTAAACAGAGATTTCACATTATTCCAATTCCATTAATTAAATAACTTCTTTCTCACTGAATTCAGATATCACTTTTTAAAAAATATTTATTTGAATTTATTTCTGGCCTCGAATTTTTCCCTCTGGTCTTTATTATGATTAGGAAAATAAATGTTGCTTTAATATAGTATTATAGGATGTTTTAGTATCGGGTAGCAAGTTTCCAATATTTTGTTTTTCAGTACCTTTTAGCTAGTCTCAGATACCTTTCTTCCTCATGAACTTCATTTAATGCAGTTAAAAAAAGAATACTCCATTTTGCTATATTTTTACAGTAATGTTGGGAGAACACATATTATATTCATTAAATTTTTTTGTAACAAATCATCCTTTTCATGTGAAACTTGATTTAGCGTTTTTAATAATAGTTTTTGTTTACTTTATATAGGTCCTCTTCTTTTTGTCAAATTTGTTCCCAAATAATTTATATTTTTGAGAAAACTTTTAAAGCATTTATTCCATATTTTAAAAGCAGATTATTACTTATATAGATAAAAGCTATTTGTTTCCTAATCCTTATATCTAGCCATTTTACAAAAATTATTTATGATTGTTTTAAAAAGAATTATTCTATTTTTTCTAGGTATTTAATCGTGTTATCTGAAGTTGAGGATATATTAACTATTGATTTTCAATATTATAATAGCAATATTTGATTTTATTATTTAATTGTGTTTACCTAGTCTTTCCCAAAGCATGATTAATAATGGTGGTAAAAGACAGTATGGTCTTATTCTTGAGTCTAATGAGGATACATTCAGCATTTTATAATTTGTTTTGATATTTGTTATTGTTTATATTATATTTGAATAATTTTTCTCATGATATATTAAATGACTGTTTTGCAAAGTGTTGGTATATTTATGTTATTTTCTCCTTTAACTTGTTGATGTGATGAATTATTCAGAATTTTCTAATATTTTTCAATTTTTGTGTAACTGAAACACATTCTACTTCATCATGATTAATCTATTTTTTACCTAATAGAAGGATGAAAAGCTACACAATTTACTTGTATTCTGTATTTCTCTTTTCTTAGCTGGAAGATTTGAGAAGAGTTCATGATCAACTCACCCGGAGGAAAAAAAGTCATGAAAATCAGTATCTGGAAGCAGTTAGTAGTTTTTATGCTGCAGTAAGTTGACTTTTTCCTATTTCCTACTTAGAACTTTATTCTCTATTTCCAAATATTGACTCATGTATCTAAAAATGATTTCATTATTATGCTGTTTTCATTTTGATAATTATACATGTGTGAATGATTCTTTTCTTTTCTTAAAGAAAAAAACATGGGATATTGAGCTTTCTGATGTTGCAAAAGATTATTCAGATATTTCTTTCACATGTACTCAACTGATGGAAGAAAATAAAAAACTCGAGATTGATATTAACACAATGACAGAAAAAATCAATGAAAGGTAAATTTAAAAATACATTTTTTCTTATATAATATAATATAATCCAATATGTTAAATATAATAAATCTCTCCAGTTTGTGTCCCTTGAGTTATATGGTGGTGTTTTGATTCTTATTAACTTAAAATTTCATTTCTATTCAAAATGTTGCCTTTAATCACACTGGATTCCCTTTGAAAAGTCAAAATAATTTTAAAAAGTTGTAAGAGGATTTACACACCCTAACCTCACCCTTTGTGTGTGTGTGTGTGTGTGTGTATGTATATGTGTGTGTATATATATATATATATATATATATATATTTTCTCTTATACTCAAAAATACTTTAGACTTGAAATACAGTAGCCCCCACCTTAACCATGGGAGATATGTTCCAAGACCCATAGTGAATTCCTGAAACAACAGATAGTACCACTTATAGCCCTATAAGTACTACAGTGTTTCAATCTGATAGCTGAGCTGGCTACTAAGTGACTGACAGGCAGCATACACAGCACTGATATGCTAGACAAAGGGATTATTCACATCTGGGACAGGAGAGCATGAGATTTCATCCTGCTACTTAGAACAGCACACAATTTAAAACTTACGAATTGTTTATATCTGCAATTTGCCATTTAACCTTTTCAGACCACAGTTGACTACAGGTAACTAAAACGGCAGGAATCAAAACTGCAGATATGGAGGATCTTACATATGTCTTATCAAGCTCATGATCTCCTTCAGTCCACTCTGAATTTTTCCCACAACTACTATACGAGTATTTTTGGTTTGGAAATCTATGAGTTTTCTTGACTCCTCTTTCTATTGCAACCCTCATATTTAATGTATGAACAAAAACTATTCCACATACTAAATGTATTTTCAATCTATTCTCTTCATTACTCCACCAACAATCTAGTACAAGCTATCAACATGTCTGGCATGAATTCACAATGACAAGCAGAACTGATCTACATGCAATCACTTTCTAATCCATTATCTACATTTTGCTAGGAGTGTTCTTATTTATCTTAACATGAGTATGATCAATTCCTCTCTATATCTGCATTAATTTTAACAAGGGTGAAGGGACAAAAGATCATCCTGCAAAGTCCCTTGAATAGGCATATCTGCTTCTACAGTCTCATATTCTTCCCAGTTCACCCTTATTACTTGGTTCAAATACAGTAGTATTACTTCCATTTCTTACACTTTTCACTCTTTTTCTAGCCCATACATGGTATTTTTATGCTACTTTCTTTTCCTAGAATGTTTTTACCTCTTCCTTCTACCTAGTTGCCACTTATCAGGTTACAGCTGAGGAGTCAGTTCTGGGAAGCTTTCATTGACTTTTCTATGAAATTAAGTTCCTCTATTATATGTGTATGTGGGACACATGGCTCTTTCTCACACTTCTTCTCATATTCATAATTTTTGTATATGAATATTTGATTTATTTCTGTCTTCCTCAAAAATGGGAAGATCCATGAGGTCAGACCATGACTACTTTTTCTTCACTATTGAATCCTCATCATATAGCAGAGGGTCTGACACATACTATGCTATCAGGAAAAAGGTGGCAGTGATACTTGATGATTGTACTGGAAGTTTGATAAAATTTCTTAGGATTCTTTTACCTTTGGAAATTACAGAATGGAACAATTTGTAATACTTACTTGTATGTTAAACGTACAGGATGTTGGCTCTTTAAAGAATAACTCAAAACTGTAGTTGCTAATATTACTACATTTTATCATTTTATTTTATAAAGAAAAAGGACCAGAGGAGCAAAAGCAAACAAACATCCGAAGAGTGGGTGAGCTAATAAGGACACCAATCTGGAGGAAAGGAAGTGTGTGTGAGAGTTAGCACTTAGATTATTCTGCAGTAACATGTAACACCCAAATCTTAGTGGCTCAAAATATAAAAGTTGATTTCTCACTGACATTGTGATTTAACTGGTAATAGAGGGAAATATACATTAGTGAGATCACTCAATGGCTCTTATAGCTTCCACAGGAAGGTTATACATGTTAATACCACTCACATTCCTTTGAACAAAGCAAGTCACATGACCAAGTCTGATGTCAGTGAGATGACAAGTTTAATTCTCTCAAGAATAGTTATAGTGTATAATAGGGTACACTAGCAAGTCTATCACAAGCTGTGGGAATACATTTCTATTTATCGGGGAGGATTTCCATGGTGCATATCTTACCCAGAAAACATCTTGAGACATTACTTAATTATTTAATTATCTTCCAATTTTTACCAGAAGTTAAAAATTAAATGGATAATTTCTAACAGTGGATTACATAGTACTGAACAGAGAATTAATAAATGATCGGTAAAATAAAGTGAAAGAAGGATCAAGAGATTTGCAGGCAAGAGTCAGGTCTACCATATATCTAAGTCATGTTCCTAAAGAAGAGAAGATAAAACACAGGACAAAGAGATAATTGCCAATTCATATATCAAAATAGTTCTTATATTCTTGATTCTAACTGGTAACTATATATATATATATGTATCACATATGTGTATGTATGTATGCAAATAATTTTATCTATTTTGATTATTTGCACGTTTAAACTGGCACATCTATGTATATGCGGCAAGTATATATTGCATTACCAATGCATACAAGCGTAATTTTTCATTTCCTAAAGTTTTATTTGCTTTTCTTCCAAATTTGCTAGGTCATTTTATGATTTTTTTGTTTGACACAGATATTTAAAGCTTATCTTTTATCTCTTAAACAGTGTGAATAATTATAATCTACACCTAATAATTTAAATATCTGAGTCTTTGTAATTTATTTCTGCTTCTTATTCATCCAGCTCATGCTTCAGTGCCTTTTTCACTTGTATTCTTAGTTATTTTTTAAAAACCATGTGTAGTCCATTTGCTTCTGAACACTATTTGCAGAAAATCTTTGAGTCCTAGGATAAAGTTGGGTTAATCATTGCAACCTTACATTTATGAGAAGATTCTGTTTTTCAATTTGTGTACTTGGATATGCTCTGGACTATGATTTTATTTCCTAAACCATATTTAACAAAGCTCCGTTTAACCAAAAGTTCCAGTGCCTTAAGAGCAATAACGTTTTCTCTATTTAGCATGCTGACTGTAACATGTTTGTTGTAAGAAATTTGGAAATACAGAAAGTAAAAAAGGAGATTGAGACCCTAACATTGTTTCAATTCATAGAAATATAGCTATGAATACATTGCTAATTTTTTTCCTTCTTACTGAATAACTAATTGTGAGTTTTGATGTTATTCCCAACATGATATAATAGATTTTTTTCACCATATAAAACAACTGTTAAATGCAACATTTATGTATTGGAAAATGGAGTCCAAAAAAATATTCAAAACTATGATTTATGTAATAATTGCTGTTATTTAGATTGCTCTCATTTTTACCATTTGTTGTGAATATTATGGCAGTGGATTATTTTGTTTAGAAATCTTTATCAGTATATTGGATTTTAAAATTTAAAATAGTTTTATAGAATTTGATTCAGTATAATACTTTTAAAACTCCCACTTCATCTCTACATCTACTTTCCAGAAAGACAATCCCATTCAGAAGGCTGTGCAGTACATGAGCCTGTCTTCTCACACACCTGTGAATGAAGATAGTTTTCACTCATCATAGTGGAATATGATAATGTTGTTTTGAACTCCATTTATTTGATTAGTAAGGAGGTTGAATATTTGTACGTCCTCTATTGAATTCTACTTTTCCTAAATAGTTCTTCTATGTTTCCAAGGAAGAAATGAGGAACTCAAGAGTTCTAATGAGCAAAAAGAACTTTCCTAAAGTCCCACAGCTGGAATTCAAAATATGACTTTCTGTATTCAGGTTCAGAATATTAACCTCCTCTCAGTTTTTGCGGTTTAATCTGACTTAAAATTAACCAACACTTAGTAACTATTCAAATACGCTCAATATATCAGTCCAATAATGACAATCACAATTAGTATATCTAATGTTAAAATTACTGTTATTAATATTTTGGGGCACAGATAAGATGGTGGTGGGTTCACAGAGTGACACTTTTGGTGTGGCTGGAGCTGAGAGCAAGTACATGATCTGACCTGTTTGCTTGTGTCTGTGTGTGTGTGTGTGTCTGTGTGTGCATGCAGTACGTGTTTTTATGTGGCAGGCCATCAGGAGAAAACACTGAGGCTAAGGAACTACCATGCCAGATAATGAATCATTTTAAGGTGTTTGGATTCAGCTAAAGACTGTAGATGTCCACTAAAGAAGCCATATGATCAGACTTTCCTTTTAAAGATGTCATTTTAGTGGTATTTGGATGAGTTAAGATTTGAAAAACTAGTTTGATAATGGTACCAGACATTAAATGAAAAATGTGTAGATGAACAGAAGGAAGGTTGGAGGGTAAGTGCTGCTATGTTTGATTGGGATTGTGTATGGTGCAATACAAGTGTAAGCATCTGGAAATCACTTTGATTTGTGAGTCTGAAGTTGTGGAAAGATGATCTAGGACAGATGTTAGATATAAAATGCAAAGTATTTTGAATTGTCAGGCAAGTATTTTCATGTTTTTTCCTTCATCTGTTTCTTAAAATTTTGAAATTTTATAGATAGAACTTGTATGGAAAAATTATAATACTTGGCTATATATCAGTATAACATAAAAATTCCCCAATATCTGATAGGGCAGAATCAAGAAATATAGTTAATGGCCTCATCTACTGACCCATAGTTTGGTTTTTCGTGAAATCATGAATATCTACTTAGAAAATATAAGGAAAAACCTCATTCATTAGAAAATTAAACCCAAAATGCAATTAAGAAGACATACATAGGAATTAGGAAGTTTCTGTGGAGAGAGTACCAAATGTGATTAACATGTACTTTAAAAATGAATAAATAGAGGGGTATGTCAAAAATTTGAATATGACCCAATTAGGAGCAAATGTCAAATTCTAACCAAATAAATTGAAAGTCTTATTGCAATTGTAACTAAACTCCTAATGTAATTTTATTTTATAATAAAATAACCAAGGTAATTTTAAAGTGACTATTTGTGTGGGGACAAACAACTCTGTGGTATATATAAATGTGAAAAAGATTATTACTGTTCAAGGTAGAGATAGCAAGGAAACTGAAATTTCAATAGATACCAACAGCAGTCAATTAGGAATAAAATTTAAAAGATATCTCTTACAATATAATTTTGAAAAATCAAATCCATGAAATGAATCTAGCAAGGTGGTGTCTGATAATATTACCCAGAAGACTACATAACATTTTTGAAGCAAATTAAAGAAGATGTCAGTCAACAGAGAGGGCAATACTTTGGCCATGAATTGCAACACTCACTATTATCAAGATGTTCATGCAATCCCAAGAAAATTCCTAGCAAATTTTGTGTTTATATGCATGTGTGTATACGTGTAAACTTAAACACTGATATTAAAATGTATATGGAAAATTAAATAAGGTTAAATATTTAACAATGTTGAAGAACTAGGCTTCAGAAATTGTAATACAGTTTTTCAAAATTCACAATAGAGCTCAATATGTGAAATGACTAGTTACTGGTACTAGAGTAGAAAGACTAGTGGAAATGTGTAGAAAGTCCAGAATCAGACCTATTCACTATGTTTATGACAAGTGTGCCAGTGTAGTGCAGCAAATAGCAAAGAATAAATGGCCTTATGAAAAAAAATGTCTTACCCCTACCTATCTAATGCACAACAGTCTATTTTTTTGGAACATAGTTGTAAATGTGGAAGTTAAAACAATACAAAATTCTAAGAACACATAGAAAAATATCAATTAATATGAGTCAGGTAAAGTTTTCTTAAACAGGAAAATAAATACCAGCATAGAGAAAAAAACTGATTAATAAACATTCCATTTAGCCAGAGATAAGGTAAACCACAGACTGATAAAATATACTTGTAATAGCTATATCTGAGAAGATAAATTGATAAACAAAAAAATTGGTGAAGAAAAATTAGTAAATAAAATTATATATATATAAAATATAATGATAAATATAAAATAACAAAAATTAAAAATTAAAGAAAAAGCAAATAATAAAATAACAATCTGCAGAATTGAACAGTCACTTCACAAAAGAGGATAAACAAATGTACAATAATCATGAAAGAGAAGAATGAATAGGTAAGATATAACATATTCATAAAAAGTAATACTCTGCAGCAGTGAGAATGAACAGATTTCAGCTATACACAACAATGTGAATGAATCTTAGAAACATAATATTGAGTAAAAGAAGACAAAATGGCTGTATATACTGTGTGGTCTTGTTCAGAAACAGGCAAAATGGTCATAGGAGTCAGGATTGCAGTTCCTGTTGGGTGTCAGTGACTGTGAGAGCACACACCTGAGATTCTACTGGCCATGTGTAATGTGTGTGTGTGTGTGTGTGTGTGTGTGTATATATATATAAAATTATTATTATATATGTAAATATATTCTGAATGAGGGTGGTACTGGTGTATTCACATTAAAAAAAGATTGAGCTATACTCTTTGATTTGTAGTCTTCTGTATAAACATTCTACTTCAATAAAATGTTACTTTTAAAACAAACATTAAATTACATAAATTGTTAATTCAGTTCATCTAAAATGTGTTCAATTACTTGTTAATCATTTACTGAATTCATATTGTACACAGACATTGTGGTAGGTTCTAAAGTTGTAATATATATGTGGAAAATTTTCTGCCTTCAATGAGCCCCCAAGAAAATACATAATTTTTATAGAAGTTATTCTTTTTCAGTTTGATATGGTTGGCTCTGTCCCCACTCAGATCTCATCTTGAGTCTCCACGTGTTGGGAGGGGGCAGGTGGGAGGTGATTGAATCATGGGGCAGACTTCCCCTTGTTGTTCTCATGATAGTGAGTGAATTCTCAGGAGATCTGATTCTTTGAAAGTGTGTGGCATTTCCTCCTTCACTCTCTCTCTCTCCTGTTTAGCCATGCTAAGACATGCTTGACTCCCCTTTGCCTTCTGCCATGAATATAAGTTTCCAGAGGCCTCCCAGTCACACTTCCTGTTAAGCCTGAAGAACTGTGAGTCCATTAAACCTCATTTCTTCATAAATTACCCAGTCTCAGGTAGTTCTTTATAGCAGTGTGAAAACGTACTACTAATACAGTAGCCTAATAAGTACAGTAAGAAATGCAAAAAAGGAGCTTGCGGGAGCTTCTGCCTTGCAGCTCATTTTGGCTAATACTGACTATGATTACCTGGGATTAAAAAGCATATAAGCAAAAAAACTTAGTTCTGTGGTTTCCTTTAAGTTACCCTGCTTTCTATGAAGATATTACATTTGTTAATAATTTTTTTCTCTTCAAAGTAATATGGCCTTGTGATGTTTTTACATATAAAATTAGAAAGATAAAATGCACAGCCTTTATTTATGGCTGCAAACCCTCCATCTTGTAACTGCTCGCACATAGGCCCTATGCCCTCATTTCCCCCGTTTTTGGAACCTCAAGGACTAACGTAGCATCTGAAACATTGTTGAGATACATTATGTGCTCTATAATATTTTCAGTAGAAAATAATCATTTGTAGTATACTATGTGTAACTTGTTCCATTGTAGGAAATACATAAAATAATATAGAGATTAATGATTTTTATCTTTTAGAGCTCTATCTGAGAAATAGTTTCATATATCCTTATTTTTACTTCATTTAAAATATTTTCAAATGGCAATTTAATAACTTTATAACTATGATTAATAAACTAATATAACTTTATACTTAGGACTAAATGTGCTTATATTTAAAGAAAACAGAGAATTAAAAAGCAACTGTGTGAGAGTGTTTGTGTGTCCTGAGCACCTGTTTTGTGTCTGACGCTGTTTGAGGTGCCCATGACAATGTTTAAATTTACATTGTTGTATAGGATAATAATAATAAACATGTTAACTAATAAATATATAATTAAAAATGTAGTCATTGATACTCTTGTGAGGACAATAAAATTGAATAATGTGGTAGAGAGTGACGGGCAAGGAGAGGGTTGAGGACTTTGGTTTAGCATAGACATTCAGTGTCACCTCTCTGAGAAAGTAACGTTGGTATTGAGACCTGAATGAAGACATGTCAGTCTTAAGCGGGTCTGAGGAAGAGAATTCCAAGCATAAGAGGAAGGCTTGAGATAGATAAAAATTATATGTGCCCTGAAAAGAGAATGGAGGCTGGTGTTGCTAGAAAATTGTATGAGAGGGGTAATTCATAGAGACAAATGTTGGTGAGGCAGACGGGACTCATATACTTAAAGCTCATAAGTGTGCTGTGATAGAGGCACATGATTAAAGCATTTTTATAATCTTACATTTTAGAGAGATCACTTGGGCTGCTTAGTGAAGGATGGACTTTGGTGCATTTAAGAAGAAGGCTTTTTTTGGTAATTCAAAAAAATATGTAATTATGACATATAGATAAAGATTTTTGCAGTATAAATGGTAAGACATTCAGATATATTTTGGAGAGGATGCCAACACGACCTTCTGGCAGGTGGGATATAAGATGTAAGGGAAGAAATGGTCAGGCTATTTGCTGAAATAACAAGAGCTTATAGAAGGCATGAATAGGATTTGAGGAGAGACGATATGTCTCCTTAGGCCATATTAAATTTCAGATTCTTATGAGCTCTTGAAATGGAAATGAGAAGTAACAATTAGATACATTGGTTTACAGCCCAGTGATGAGGAGGATACCAAAGACAAATTTGGAGTCATAAAATTAAACAATGGGACAGTTTGAGATGTCTAAAAAGAGAGTGTAGGCAGAGAAGTAATGAGAATTTACATTTCGTGCAATATGGACAATGGAGAATATGAAAAGTTTTTTGCTACAGAACTCTTATAAATGGGGCATCCACAGGGCTCATATCTTTCAAATGAAGAGCTGAGCTTATGGGCGAGTAAAGGAAATCCTCAGGGGTCAATGCATTGAAAGTAATTGAACAACTGCAGGGTGAATTCCCAGCTGATATCTGGCTGCCCTGAAAATATAGGTGGAAGAATAGCCTTGTGAACTTGGTAAACAAGGGAATTAAATTATAGTGGCTTCAAATAATAGGTCATGGGCCATGGATCTGTTCAAGTGAAGGAGCTGGATAAAGTAAGGACACTTACATGAATAGAAAAGATCTACCCAGGAGGGAAGGCAGAGGCAAGAAAGTGTTTGTCTACGTCTGGGACCTGGGCGAAAGAAAAGCAAGAGAGAACATTCCCATTCTGCCCTCTTTTCACAGTACTTTGGTGATTTAATTTATACCATCTATGTGTTTGTAGAAGGCCCTAACCAATAAATTATCATAGAAAAGTTATCCTACTCTTCTCAAACAGTCAATGGAGGAATAAACCCTAGACTGAGGCCATATAAGATTTTCACAGAAAAAGTAAGGCTTTTAAAAATGAACTCATAAAATTATAAAGCACATAAGGAAAGCTACAATGTGAATTGGAGTTACCAGAAATGATAAGGTTCTTATCATTCTTATCAAATAAATAATTAAATAGAACTCAGAACAATTATGAGATTCATTCTATCTAAGTTTTAAATGGTTAATGAGAACAAAACAAACTAATAGAACACTATCCAAAAAGTGCAGGCAGTTGAAAAAGAATGCACCAAAATGTGTAAAAATTAAAACTGGATTCATTTCTACTGAAGATTCTATTAATCAGTCCTGATACTTTTTGAGAATCAGGATGCCATTCTTTTGGTTCTTCCTTTAGCTCTGTGAAGCTGTTCTTTTTAGGAATCCTAGAGAAGCTGACATATCTCTGCTGTCCCTGATTAGTTTAGGGTACTAATCTCAGCCCTTTTATACCCTTGCTCCATCTCCTGTCCCAGGAATTTCAATAGTAGAACAAGCTAGGGGAAAAATCATCCGTGTACCTAAAAATAGAACGCAGAATGCAGCACAGATAGAAAAAGGGAGAAAATCTGGAAGAAATATTAAAGTTGTGGAAAATAGCATGAGAAATAAAGGAAAGAATGGGGAAAGCAGTATTCAAAAAGATAATGGTAGATGATCTATAATTTTTAGAACATAGATTTTCAGCTTCAAACAGCACCATAAATCCCACACAACATGAACTCATAAATAAAACTTTAATCTATTTAAACCATAGTTTACTCAAGTTGGAAGGAGAAATTAAAGGCATGACATGCTTTTTGTCAAACAAATGCATTCTACAGGGACAGCATCCGCAATGGCTTTCCTTCCTCTTTAAATTTAAGGAGTCAGTGATACTTTTTGTTCAAGGCCAAGGTGTCCATCTGTGCTGTTGGTCTCAACCTCTTCTGCCTTGTTCAGGGCATAGTTTTATTCGTATCACTTCCATTTTTAACATTTTTATTCACTATCTTTTTTCCTTCCTTTTTAGCTTGTAGGCATCATTTATCCTCCTCCAGTATAAAATAAAAGGTTTGCTTTCATCCTATTTGTACTTTTAGCAAATCACTCAGTAGTTCCCTTTTACTCTTATTAAAAATTTCCTATAGTTAGCAACATTTGCTAGATTATTAGTAATATTTCCTTCACTGTTAATCATTTTTTGACACACAGCAGTCTGGCTTCTTAAATCCCATGCTACCAAAATCTATCTTACTTAAGGGCAAAAAAAGACCTTTCTTCCCGAATCCAGCAGGTCATTTTTCAGTCCTGTGGTGGGCTGGGGTTTCTTTCTTTCTTTTTTACTTCCTGCATGCGACCCAAGCGTTTGTGTCTATGCCCTTTTTGATGCTACCCCTTTTTGAGAATCAGGATGCCATTCTTTTGGTTCTTCCTTTAGCTCTGTGAAGCTGTTCTTTTTAGGAATCCTAGAGAAGCTGACATATCTCTGCTGTCCCTGATTAGTTTAGGGTACTAATCTCAGCCCTTTTATACCCTTGCTCCATCTCCTGTCCCAGGAATTTCACCTTCGCCTTATTTTAACATGTACTATACATTTTTGACACTTTAATCTCACTCCACATTTTCTAGCTCTACCAAAAGTATCATTTTGAGTATCTATTCTCACCCCTACTCACATCCTGAACTGTTATCCACCAAGTTACCTGGTTTTGGCATTATTCTATATCCCTCTCTCCCGGCTCACTGCCAGTCAGCATCTTACCAACTTCTTTAAATATGTCTCCGATGGGTACTTTTATTTCTATTTCAATTACCAATAAAATAAACCAGGCCCTTATTGTCTCATCATGGGAAGACTATTTTTTTTTCAGCAGCTTAAAAACATATCATAGGCTCTACCAGCTGTTGGATAAAGTTCTTGCTTCCAGACTGACAGATTAGACACTGTAAACTGTCACCTGCCTAACTTCAGACTCATCTCTTATTCTTCCTTCCATGATCTTAGTCTGTTTTGTGTTACTATAACAGAATACCTGAAGCTGGGTAATTTGTAAAGGAAAGAGGTTTATTCACTTCATGGTTCTACAGGCTTGGAAGTTCAAGGGCATATCCCCATTCTGGGTAGGGCTTTCATGCATCAGAACATGCTGGAGAAGGTCAAAGGGGAAGTGAGCAGGTACAAAGAGACAAAACTTGAGAGGCATCCTGGTTTTATAGCAACCCACTCTCATGGGAACTAATTAATTTCCATAAAATCTAATCCAATTTCACCAAAGCAAGAGCTTACTATGTAGCGAGAATAGCACCAAGCCATTCATGAGGGATCTGCCACTATGATTGAAACTTCCTGCTAGGCCCCACCCTGTAACACTGTCACATTGGGGATCAAATGTCAACATGGGTTTTAACAGTGACAAACAACCTCCAAACCCTAGCAGTCCTTATGTTCTAGCCTATTAAAAGGCTTATGCATCTTTCAGCTTCAGTTTGGTCTCCAGTATTCTTCTGATTGGAATTTCCTTTTTCTTCCTCCTCCTTCCACCTGCTCTTCCTCTTTCTTCTCTTCCTCTTCTTCTTCAGCATGTTTTTAAATCTGATTAATTGACCCTTCATACAATAGCTCAGATATTAACTATTCCCAGAAGCTTGCCCTCTCCGTAACTTATCTTTCCCTGTCTACAAACCAAAACAGTGCTAAGTGCTTCTTCCATTATTGTACTTATTATTGCACTGGAATCTGTTTTTTGTTTCTTTTTTCCTTCATGAGGGTATAAACTTGTTTCCATTTATCTTTATAGCTCAGTCACCTAGCACAGCTGTTGACATATAATCAATGCTCAATAAATATCTATTTAACTAACTTTCCCTGGTTCCATGTACTTTCCACACTATATACAGTTACTGCGGGTTTGCTTATTTGTTGCTTCCTCTTTGGTCTGAGCTGCTTATTTGCAGTCCTTGTGTGTATCTGTGTGTGTGTGTGTGTGTGTGTGTGTGTGTGTGTGTGTGTGTTTCTCAATAGGTGTTGAATAAATGACATAATGAATGATAGCGAAATATAAAAATTTTTTCTTAGTTCTTCCTTTGCTTCAGTATCTCTGTACTCCTATTCTCTGTGCTATATACTCTGATGTCACATCCACTTGTGTCTTCTTATGTTTCAAAGCAAGACTAATGATTATTTTACTTATATTTGTTTTTCTCTGTCATTGTGTGTCATCTCACTAAAGCAGAGACCAGGATAAAGAGTGAGGCAGCTTTTATACACTATTTTAATTAACAAAAACCTGTTTATTAAATCATTTGTATTATTCAGTGTTGGTAAGCAGTATGTATGTATTACCCTCAATTTATTTAATCTTGATTACAACTTTGATGATAGGTATTATTAAGGTAATCATACAGATAAGGAAATTTAGTATGAAACCATCCTTTCCCAGTTACATAACGAGCAATCAGAGTTTGAATACAGATCTACTTAACTCCAAAATTTATGTTCTTTCCATTTATCAACACTGCCTCTTCTCTTCTGTTAGGTAAGTCTTGATTCCTATATCTGACATGTTACAAAAGATTTTTGACATAAAAATTACTTCAAAAAACAAATCAAAAGCTTATGGTTTAACCTAATTCTTTATCTCTACATGTGACTATATCTATTGTTTATCTCAGAATGCTCCATTCTTCTTATTCTCTCTTTTATTTATTTTCTTTTTAACATCTACCATTTATCCGAATCACCTTCCCCTTAGTCCCAGTTTCTCTTTTGACTGACGTCCAAACATAATTTAATGGTTAAAAAGCAAATCACTGATTTCACAAGTCTAGTGAATATCCCCATGAAACATCCCCAAATTGAAGCTGTTATATACACTAAGATTCCATTAGAAAACTATGTTACCATTTGATGCCATTCTCAGACTGTTACCCTATGTAAATAAATTACATAATTACTGCAATATATAATATATTGTTCAGATATAGTTTATCGTAAGAATGACAACATTAAAACACAGATGCCATATTTGTTAACAGACTTTGTTCAGTTATCATATACATACAAATATTTACTAGACCTTTTGGTGACAACAAAGATGATATGTTTGTTTACCTTACAGAAGCGGTTTATAATTTGATAATTTTGTCTTTCAAACCAATGAGCATCATTAGAAATAGACCCTTTACATTTGGGACATTTGACTTGAGCAAACAATTTCACTTACTTGCTTATTCATGTGATAGGCAGGCTTCAAAAACCTAAGTCAAGGAAAATGAGCTTGTTTAAAATGATTTGAAATTGATTAATTTAGATTTAGTTTGCTTGAAGTTAACTGTGTGGTATGAATTTCTATATAGTCATTTTCTTACATTCAAGGTCTGTAAAATATTCTAAATATCTGTTTCTAGTGTTGAATTGTATGTCAAGCAAGACAATGCCATTGTAACTGCAGTGAGCCAAAGATGGGGTTGGTAATTGAGGGAAATGAGCAAAAAAGCTGTTGAACAATACAGAGACATATTGGCATGTTTTATGAAGTTTTTTTTTTTTTTTTAAAGGAAACAGGATGGTGATTTATTTGTAAAGATGGCAATTAGAATGTTACTGAAGTTGTTAAATAGCCTGGAATACCTAGAATGAATCCACAGGGTACTGTGGTTTTCATACCTATTTAGCTATGTCTTACCAGCCTATTAATTTGAGTTGCTTCACAGAAGTGTCAAATACTTCTTTTTCCAGCATTGCACAATAAACTTTTGAATCAATATTTTAAATAATTTTATTTGGGGTTTTTATTTTTTTTTAGATATTAAAAGAGAAAAGTATATAAATAATGCATTAAAATGATATACACATCATTTAAAATTAACTATTCACCCACATTAGCCTATTTTAGACTTTTTTTCAGAGAGTCAAAATACTAAAAATAAATTATACTTTCTATTCCTACTTTCTACCTCTGCAGAGGCATTGAAATGTGAATTTGAGTGATACAGTCCATGCAAGAACTTAGAGTTTCAAGCCATTAGCTCTCTCATTTTCAACATTTTTTTCTCCCATCCCACACCAACCACCTTCTCTTATAGTTTTACTCTATTTTTGTCATTTCCAAAAATTGAGTTACTTCCTGGTCTTGATTTTAAGTATCCACTCTCAGATAACCAACACCTCTTTTTCCAGCTTACTCTACTAGCACCCTCCAGCAAATATTTCACACTATGATGACCAATCTATCATCCTTTTTAGGAGGAAACAGGATGGTGATTTATATATCCCACCTTCTTGTTCTTCTTTCCCTTCTTACAGAACCTAATTATGTTGGATCAAAATAAGCACATATTTAAATGACATTCAAGACTGTGTTTTTATGACTTGAAAAGCCCTATCCCTGAACTAAACCAGCAGCTTTCTTCATGGAACTTTTCCTAGCAGCTGAATGTGACTAAAATAAAACACAACTATGCTAAATAGTCTCATAGGGTGGATCCTGGTTTGGTGGACCCTAGAGATGATAGCATATGGGGGCAGTAGATAAAAAGAATACAGTATTATGAATACAAAATACCCACAGTCACTTGAATACCACTTGACAGAGGGTACCTTATATTAGAAAGAGAGAATGATCTTCATCAATTGTGATTAAAAGTATCTTGTTTCTGCAAACTTTATAAAAACATATGACCATGTGGAAACACTGCTAGGGAGACACTCAAAGAACTTTGAAAGGGGCTTGGGCCAATTAGAGGCCCTCATGTTTAAACTTCATTAGCAGCACCATATATTTACTTCTGAATAGAACTTAAATTCTATGACCATAAATCTCAAGTGATAATTCAGCACGGCCAAGAAATTTCTAGACAATTCAGCTTTTCTGATGACTGTTTTATATCTTCTCCCTCTCTTCAGTCCTAATATCCATATTATCCTCATTTTAAACAAATCATCTTCTTCATAGGGAGTATAGATGTATATCTATAATCAATGAGAATTACCTCAATCTCTTGCCAGCTTACTCGTGCAGAATACAAATATTTTCTCTTTCCCATTAATCACTATTTCTCTTTAACAGCACATGAACTTTGCATGATATTGCTCACGTAATAAAGTATGAAAACACAAAATAAACCTTTGTCTTGAAACTCATCTCTTTCTATTTTTTGTAGCAAATCTTTAAAAAAAACACACACATCTATTTCTGTGAACTCACATTCAATTCTCTATTGAATCGACTCAACCAGGCTTTTCTCAGTGTCATATTCTGGATCCAGTGTCAATTTTTCTCATTAATTTGAATTTTTTTATTGTTTTCTTACTTAGTTTTGCTTGGTAGGAAATATGATGGCATTTTGGAAATAATTTCTTTGTAAATAATTTATCTTTTCTTTCTGGGAACTTTAGAAATTTCTCTTCTTATTTCAGAGTTCTGAAATTTCACAATTTTGTTTCTAGCTATGTGTGTGTGTATACTTTTTTCAGCTTAGCATGAAGTAAGACTCTTCAATGTGATGATCAGTTGCTTTTTGGTACTGAATTTTTGGGGTACAGTTTTGCTATCTACACCTGCTACCTATTATCCTATTTCCTATCCTGATAGTTTATTTGTCAATTGCTTCTCATAATTCTGCATTTTTATTATGTATTTTGAGAATATATAATCAGAGGCATTGATGTAAATAAACATTTCATTTCTTGTTGGATTGTTTTTTTTATTATCTACTTTTACTTTCTTTCTTATTTGTGGTTTTCTCATTAAATTATATCTTGTAATATGAATGTTGTTGTGTTAATGTTTATTTTCAAATTTTTTGGGTGATTTAGTCCCCAGTATTTTTTTTTCAGGCAGCAGTGAATCTTATTTTTAAAACATAATCTGATGATTTTAGTAGGTATACTTTCAATATGTGTATTAAGATATGCCTAATTAGTGACACTAGTTTTAAAACATGTTTAGATAAACATTTTAAATAAATCTGGAATTATTTAGTTTTTCCATTATCCTCCTGAGCATTACACATATTTTTGCAAAAAATTAATTACTATTAAACATCTTTACATTTGTTCTATTTTTTAAATAGTTGTCTGGTGCCTTAGTTTCACTTTCAAATGATAATTTTTCATAATCAATATTTACATATGTTTGCTGACATTTCTCACTCATTTTTGTTTTTATATCTTCTTATTTATCCTTTTGGTTCACTTTCCTGTGGCTAAAGTGATTCTTTAATAGTTATTTTAATAAGGGCTTTCTGGTAAATTTTCTTAACCTACACCAATTTAGCTCATCTATCTTGAATAATAATTTAGCAATGTATGGAACTATAGCTTCACATTTATTTTTGCTTACATTTGAAAGTAATTTGCTTTTGGCATTTATTATATCACTTTATGTGCCCTTAATAAGTATCTTTAATATTTTACTATTTTATCACAGTATCTTTAGCTATAGATTTTTTATTTTTATAATGTTTAGTATTCACAACCCATTTTGTTTTCTGGTCTGTGGTTCTATTTTTTTCTTGTCTAGAAATTTTGCTCATTTTAAATTAATCATCTTCACAGGGAATATAGAAACTTTCTCTAGTCTTTCCACAACATATCTTATTATTGTTCTTTCTGCAAATCAAAGGGTATGTCGCTTAACACATACTCAAACACATACCACACATTGATCCCACTCCACTTAATGCATGGACTGTTTGTGTTCCACAAAACGAATACATGTATAAACATGCACACACATATATACACATACATACACAAGGATAAGCACACACATACACATATGTACACAGTAAACATAAAAAATGCATATACACTAATACAAATATGCATGTGTACACAAACATAAATGTACATAGACTCAAGAGTATGCATATACTATGTATAGACACAAACGTGCCACACATATATATTGTGTGGTTACACACGCACACACACACACACACCCCACATTTTTCGAGCTGCTTTTTGAGTGAATATCTTAGTACTTCATTCCTATTAATCCAAAACTCTCTTTGACTCTTCTCAGTTTGGAGATTTTCGTTTCTATTTCAAAACTATTTTAATTATTTCTGTCCCTATTTCTTTTAATCTTATAAATTGTTTTCTTCCCCATCTACCTATTTTTGTCTAATTTCTGCTGTGTGTCAAAATTTCTTTTCCTTTTACAAAATTAGTTATTCCTTTACTTAGATCTTTGAGCATTTTAAATATAGTTAGTTTAAGTTCTTTGTCAAAATGTTTCATAAAACCAGTATCCCCTACAGTGGATTGGATTCACACTCTGATTGCTAGGTCTTTGGAAACAATATATTTCTTAATATGTCTTGCTGTCTTTTTTTGAAGCCTTTCATTCTAAATAAGCAGGTCCCTTTTCTCTCTCTGTCTCTGGCTCTCACACACATGTAACACACACACATCAATACACACACACCCCCTCTTTGTCTCATACACACACATCTTCTTGTTCATCTCTTTCCAACTAAAGTTATGTCATTGCTTCTACCTCACCCTACTTGGTCCCAATTCACCAATCTTTAAATTCTTCCAGTTATGGTCACCTTTTCTGATTCCCAGTGATCATCCAAAGATGATATTGGGGATAACATTATTGCAGTTACTGATTCAATATGCAGCTTGGTTGAGTTATTGGTCTCAGGATCTGTTCTCCTCAATGTCTTCACTCCTTGCTCTCTATGTATCTTTAGTCCTAGTGAGTGAATGATCCTTTCACATCAAGCACAGCTCATGCATAGCCCTGCCATGTGGTCAGTGAACCTTGCACTGGTCACTCATCTGGTGGAATACCTTCAGCTAGTTTTATGCTTCTCTTCTACTCCTGCTTTGATTTTTAACCCAATTTCTATTCTGTAGAGATGGTTACCTTGTTTATGAGCCTTAGCTATGTGTCCTGCATGCCTTGAATGTATGTTTATTTTTATTTCTACATCATTCTTTCATCCTATTTTGGAATAGGTGAGAATGAGGGATCAGTGTAGCTCATGATCAGCTGATTTCGCCACATGAATTCAATCTCCTCTGTAGTCTATTAAATGAGAGCATTCATGTGTATTCACCCCAACCTCTTGAGCAGTGCTACTTGAATGAAGTGTGTTCTTCAACTAAGTGTCATCAACCCAGGAACATATTCTCAGACCCATCCTACATCTACTGAACCACATTCTGAGAATGAAGCCTAGGATGTGACTTTCAAAGCTCTCCCCATGATTTTTGTTATATACAAGCTTTAGAAATACTGCTCCAGTTAATATCCATAGTTTGCTTTCTGGTTGCATGTTAGGATCACCTGGAGTTCTTAAAAATAGTGACACTGGAGCTTTACCCTAGATTAATTATATATTATTATAAGCCTAGTAATCCATTCAGAATTTTTGGAAGCACAAGTCTTATTAAATCCTTTGCAAGTTATTATAATGCGGAGTTAGTATTGAGAACCATTGCTTTATTCAAGTGGCTCTCAACAGGGATGATTTTGTACCTTCAGGAGATTTTTGGCAGTGACTGGAGACATTTTCAGCTGTTATAACTGAAACAGTGCTGCTGGCATCTAGTGGGAGATGCTGCAAAACACATCACAATGAACAGGACATCCCCCCTACAAAAAGAATTGTGCCACCCCAAATGTCAATAATATTGAAGTTGAGAAACTTTGCCCTAATATACATTTTGGTTTTTGTTTAGGCTTTTCCATTGAACATATTCTCTAGTAAAAACACCTTTATGGAAGTCAAAAAGTGAAATGGAGAGGAGTATAGAAAGGATTTTGAATGTTCAAAAAGCGAAGCAACCATATTTCCCAAGCCTTTCTTACTGATGCTTTTATGCTTCTGAAATTAGAAACAGCCTGACAATTAGGATAACCATCAGAAGTAGCAAAATAAATGGAGTCCAGGGACATATGTTCTGTATTCAAGTTTTCCTTACTTATTCAGCAGTTTTTTTTCTTTGACAACATAAAATATGATCTTGTTCCTTTTTTACTATTATTAAATGTTTGTCTCACTATATAGGCTTTTGAAATAATCGTATTTTTTGCTTTATTTTTACAGTATAAAGAAAAAATCAGAACATGAGTCTGCAATAAAATCTTTGACAAAAATGAAGTTACAGAATGATAAACATCTCAAGAACATCTATAAGGAGGTTTATCGCATCGGTACTCTTTTTCACCTAAGCAAACGCAAAACAGACGAAATGGAAGATAAAATAGCAGAAGTGAGAAGAAAGTTCAAGGTTGTGTATCTTTGTGTTCCTCGTACTTATGATGAAAATCGAGTAATTTACCTGAATTGTATCGATTTAATCTTGATAATTAGATTTTAATTTAAGAGTTAATAGTCTTTCAAAAAAGTCGCTTCTTATAAAAATGAAGAAAACAACCTCTCTCCAAAGGCTCAGCTTGAATAGAAGAGGATGAGGGCTCAATGTAGCTAATCCACATTTGATTTGTTTCTACTTTTTGCTATTATCAACCGTAAGCTACTTGGAGCACCAGGAGTGTGGTGCTCAGTTCAGCTTTATCATATATATCTAACACATAATTTCTGCCTATAATAGGAAGAAAGGATCCTGAGAGGTGTTCATCTACCTTATGTAATGTGAGAATAGGAAGTACCTCTAGTAGGCCTATGAGTTGCTCAATTCTAGAGAACCCAGAAATTTGTAGACCACATTTCTGGCACAAATAATTGCTCACATGCTTCAAACCCACTCCTAAGTAAGAGATGTATTGAATAGCAGCTCTCTGCCATTTGTGGTAGAGACTTTGCATTAGTCCATTCTCACGTTGCTATGAAGAAATCCCTGAGACTCCGTAATTTATAAAGAAAAGAGGTTTAATTGACTCAGTTCTGCATGGCTGAGGAGGCCTCAGGAAACTTAAAATTATGGTGGAAGGCACCTCTTCACAGGGTGGCAGGAGAGAAAAAGCTAAGCAAATGGGAAGGCCCTTTATAAAACCATCAAATCATATGAGAACTTAGTATCATGAGAATAGTACAGGAGAACTGCCCCACGATTTAATTATTTCCACCTGGTCCCTGCCCTTGACATGTGGGGATTATTACAATTCAAGGTGTGATTTGGGTGTGGACACAAAGCCACACCACATCAGACTTGCAAAGTCCACCCCACTTTACTGCACCTGCAAGGGCCACTTCACCAGGCTGCTTCCACCCATCACACACACACACGTCTCCTGTCTTTGCCATTTTCTTATTGAAGACTTATGAGCAGAAAAAATACATAGAAAATGTACAGTCTGTACATCATTTTCAAGACCTGTCACTTGCACTACCTTCAATGAATACTTTCCTTTGTGATATCTAAATTTAGGATGTGTAAATTTTTCTGTACTGAAAGATTGGGGTGTTGTTTCCACATTGACTCCAGCTGTTCAATTGACCTATGTTCTCTCCCAATGGGTGTTGAATGAGTTAATCATATCTTCTAAGATACAAGTTAGTAAGCAAAGTAAACATTCATAGGAAAAAAATAAAATTGAAAGCATATAATTATATGGTTTAGCATATGCAATAATGTATATGTTTATAATTTTTTAAAAAAATTAATATATTTCTATATAGTGATCAGTTCATTTTTTTCTTTGATTATATCAATGAAGATATCATTATCCACTTACTTGGCCACTTAACTGTGTATTTTAATTTTTCTAATTGACTGGAAACTCTTGTCATCTTTCACATATTTCCCCATGGCTATCACAAACTACATTTAATTCTTAAAACATATTTCTTTATTTATCTGAGGTACTCACTTATGAAAGAGATGTTGCAAAGAGGTTATTTATTTTTCTCAATCCATAAAATAGAACTTACAGATTCAATGCAAGTTTGATGTGACTCTATTGTAATTGCCTTGCCAACCCATAATAGAGTACCCCCCTTTTCTGTTATTTTTATTTTTTAAATTGACATATAGTAATTGTAGCTATTTATTGGATACACAGTGATACTGCCATACATGTAGAATATAGTGATCAGATGAGGGTAATTAACAAATCCATCATCTCAAACATTTATCATTTCTTTGTTTTGGGAACATTCAATATCATCTTTCTAGCGATTTGAAACTGAATATTATTTGTTAACCATAGTGATCCTACAGTGGTATGGAACACTAGAACTTATTCCTTCTGTCTAGCCATCCTTTAGTATCCTTTAAAAAATCCATATCTTCTACTTCCTCCTACCCACCCCACTTTTCAGTATTCTCCGTTCTAATTTTTATTTTTGTGAGATCAGTTCTGGTTAGTTTTCACATATGAATGAGAATATGTAGGATTTAACTTTCTGTTCCTGAGTTACTTTATTTAACATAATGTCCTTCAGTTCCACCTGTGTTTCTGCAAATGACAGGATTTCATTATTTCTTATGGCTGAATAATATTCCATTGTGTATATATACCACTATTTGTTATCCATTTATCTGTTGCTGAACACCTAGTTTGATCCCATATCTTGGCTATTGCAAATAGTGCCACAATAAACATGGGGATACATATGTCTCTTTAATATATGAATTTTGTTTGGATAACTACACAGTAGTGGGATTGCAGGATGATATAGTACTCCTATTTGTAGTTTTTTGAGGAACAGCCATCCTGCTCTCCATAGTGTCTGTACTAATTTTAATTCCCACCAACAGTATATGAATTTTCCACATCTCACCAGCATTTATTTTTTCATGTTTTTTATACTAACCATCCTAACTGGAGTTTGATGATACAGTTGTAGTTTTGATTTGCATCCCCCTGGTAATTAGAAATATTGAACTTTTTTTCATGTATTTGTGAGCAATTTGTATGTTTTTTTTTAAATATCTTTTCAGATCGTTTGTCCCTTTTAAAATGATTGGTTTTTTTTTTTTTTTTTTTTTTTTTTTGCTGTTAAGATGTTTGAGTTCCTTGTGTACTCTGGATATTAATCTCCTATTGAATTAATATATTATAAATACCTTGTGTACTCTGGATATTAATCTCCTATTGAATTAATATATTATAAATATTCTCTCTTATTCTTTAGGTAATATTTTCACTCTGTTGACTGTTACCTTTGCTGTGCAGAGGTTTTTAGTTTAATATAATCTAATTTGTTTATTTTTGTTTTTGTTGCCTGTGCTTTTGAGGTCTTATAAAAATTATCTTTCCTTGGGCCAATGTTCTGAAACATTTCTCCTTTGTTTTCTCCTAGTACTTTTGTAGTTTGGTGTCTTACATTTAGGTCTTTGACCAGTTTGGAGCTGATTTTTGTATAAAGGGTCTAGTTTCATTATTCTGCAGGTGGATATCCAGTATTCCTCGAACCATTTATTGAAGAAACTGCCTTTTCCTCAATGTAGGTTCTTGGTGCCTTGTCAAAAATCAGTTGGCTGTATATGTGTGAATTAATTTCTCAATTTTCTATTCTGTTTATCTGGGCTATGTGACTGTTTTCATGCCAGTGCCATGCTATTTTTTTTTAACACAGCTTTGTACTGAATTTTGAAGTCTTTTTTCTACATCTTTTTATTTTCTTCTTCTGGAATGCCCATAATACAAATATATGTTCATTTATGCTGTCCCATTAATGGTGTCATTCTTTTTAGTTTTTTTCCTCTGTCTTGTTATTTCAAAAGACTTGTTTTCAGGTTCATAAATTCTGTCTCCTTCTTGTACTGGTCTGTTATTGAAGCTCTTGATTCTATTTTTTAAAACTTCATTTACTAACTTCTTCAGCTCTAGTTTTCTGTTTGGTTCTTTTTTAAATAATATCTATATCTTTGTCGGATTTCTCATTCAAATCATAAATTGTTTCCTGATTTTATTGAACTACCTGTATTATCTTGTATATGAGTTTCCTTATGATTATTATTTTGAATTCTTTTTTTTTCTGGCATTTTGTATATTTCTTTATTATTGGGGTATATTACTGGAGAATTATTGTGTTCCTTTGAAGGTGTCATTTTTCCTTGCTTTTTCATGTTTATCGTGTCTCTATGTTGATATCTATGCATCTGGTGGACAGTTGGCTCTTCCGGTTTTGTGGAATAGGATATGAAGGGAAACTTGTTCATATTGATGAGTCTTGGGTATCAGTTTTGTAAAGTTCATTGTATTTAGTCCCAGGTGGATACAGTAATGTAGTCTCTACATAGTTTCTGTAGCTGCAATCTATGCTAGTGGCATTTGCAAGTGTCTCACTTGCCTAAGTGAGGTAATTTGTGGTGGTGTGACTTTGCTAAGAGTGGACTCACTGGGCTTTTTCTCAGATCAGGGACACATGTGCACATGATGGGTCAGCTAACTTAGGGTCTGGCTCACTGGGGTTGAGACCACAGGGCTGTTACTCTGCCTGGAGTCATGGGCATGTAGTTGCTCAACTGCTGCAGGTGTATCTTCAGGTCAGCCCATGTTTGTTTTTTGTTTTTTTTTTCCCTCAGGCCTGGGACCAGGCCCACAGCCATTTGGCCAACCTAGAGGCATGTCTGCCAGGGGTGGCCTGTGGGGCTGTTTCTCATGCCCAACATATGGTTTCCTGGCTGACCTGGAGTTGTGTCTGCTAGAGGTGCCCCATGGTGTTGTTTCTTAGGTCTAGAACGTGGGCACACAGATGCTTGGTTGGCATGAGGACATTTCAGCCAAGGGAGGCTTATGAGGCTATTTATTGAGACTCAGATATGGGCACAAAGCTGATTAGCTGGCCTGGCAGCATGTCTTCTGTGGAAACACATGGAGCCATTTCTCAAGCCTGGGACATGGCTGTATGGTTTCTTGGCTGGCCTAGGTGCAGGCCAGCTGTTTATTAGCTCAGAGACCTTTCCTGCTCAGGGCTGGACATGCAGCAGTTTGGCTGCTTCAAAGGGGGGTTTTTCCTGAGTAGGACTCAGATTCTTTACTGGAGGTGAGAGGTTGGTTTCCATGATGTACAGGACCAGAGTCACAGCTAACCCTGGACCCAGGCTTCACACAGCTAGTGTTGTGGTGTTTAGCCATGTGGCTTGGAATGAAGATGAAGCCCCAGTGCTGCAGAGGTGCAGTGGCTACTGGCCTCCAGAGGCAAGCACGCTTTAGAGGTAGCTCTGGTATCAAGATAGTGCTGTGCTGCAGCAGCTTGGCTCACGGGAGGTGGGTGGGGGTTGGGGGAGTGCATAAGTTGTTCTTCTAATTTGAAGCAATGCAACTGTGTACATTTTCAGCAGCTCTCCAAACTGGGCTCAGGACTTATGAGGACTGTGGAATTCTCTTGTAATAAATACTGTAGATATTTACAATGACAGTGGGGGCTGATGAGGTTCTCCTGTTTACCTTTTTCCTGAAAAGGAAAGTTGCCCCTATCTTTGGGCCCATCTGATCCAGGCACGGGAGATGGGGCTGCAGAGGCCAGGTGCCTTCCTGCTGCTCTCCTGGACTTCTGATCACCACAGTTTCCTTTCCACTCCTCTGCTCCACTCCAGCATTCTCTCTTTGACATTGCATTCAAATGTTCATTGTTTATTTGTTGCTTTGGTCCTTTTTGTGAAATGGATGAGTTCCAGGCACTTTTAGTGAGCTATCTTGTTGACATCACTTTCCCTTTCTGTCTTTATTCATGCAAGATTAAAGACAGTATTCATCATGTCATTTTCTTTTCTCATGAGAGCTGAGTGATTACTGGAAAGAAGCAACAGAAAGAAATTAAGAACCATTCCCAATTGTTAATCACTCCTGCTAATTTCTGAGCCTGAATATATACAGTATTAAAAACCTCTATAATATACACATGCATCTCTGCATCAGAGTAGTACTAAATTAAAAATAAATTACTAGATTTTTCCTTAGATAACTCAGGTTTATAGTAATTCAAGTTTGTAATTTCTGCCTATGTAATGACCCTATTATCTTTCATGGACTGATTCATAAAAATCTATAGAACACTCTAAGTCTGGGAATCATGTTTCCTTTTAAGTAACTTTCTATATTTGTTAAGCCTGGCCTGAAATTAATCTTTAATCCATCATCTAAAAATTAATTACAGCAGTATCACTTCTAGGGTAGCTCCAAGCAATAACTTTTTGAAACTCTAGAGGTAGAATTTATTCAGCTATTACAAATGATTTGTCCCAGTTTTTCCATGTTTTCAATTTCAATAACTGCCCTATTCAGAAAAGAGGTATTTGGCCAAGTGTCAGGATAAAAGTAGCCAATTGGGACGGGGAATAAGTCAGTGTAATAGTAATATGTATTCAATTATAGCGTTAATGGAATGAACAGACAACTATCTAGACTTGTTTAAAGAATGTGACATTGCAACCAAAAATGTTGAGAGCTTTCACCAGATGTTAAGTACTTCCTAGCACTCCAGTTGAAAGCTTCTATGCAAGCTGCATAATCTTGAAGGGTTTTTTTTTTTTTTTTTGCTTCAGTATAATGGAATTCTGGTGAAAAAGTGAGAACATCAGGTCACTCAGGTTCCAGATTAGAATCATAGTGGTAGAACTTAGTGGAAACTAAGTAAAAAGGAAGGAATAAAGTAGACATAGTTTTCTTCAAGTCTATTTTATGAAAAGTCCCTCATACATGCTAATTAATTTAATGTTCATAATACTGTGCAAATGTTATTAACACATTCATTTTGGGATTAAAGGGATTTTTCCCAAGGTAAGCTTTTAGGTAACTGTGTAGAATTTAAAGACCAGGACATCTCATGCCAGTCTTGGTAGAGTCAACAAGGCTTTAGACTTATACTCTGACCACCAAAGATTCAGTTAAGCTGAAAACTTCAAAATAGTCATACTAGGGGGATTGTTTTCAATGCTAGAAAAAGACAATGTGTTAAGTCCTTAGAAAGTTCCAGTCCATAATTAGCTGGTTCATAACTTTAGAGGTCTATGATTTGTTTTGAGTACTTTTTCAGATATTTTAACTAATCTTTAACTGTTCTTTAAATTCTCAGACCTCCCTTCAACTACTGTTTGTTCACCTCTGAGACAAGGTTTAAAGGCCCTTCCTTTGAGTAAAATAAAAGTCAGAACCTTCTAAGAAGTTTCTTGGAGGGCATAATTTCTACTGGTACTTAGAACATCTTTAGTTCAATCAATAGAACAAAACAGCTCTAATAAACTAAAGCTTGATTTATGCACTATGCAACTTCTATAAGAATTCCAGATAAGACTGATAACATTTTAAGTAGTTATAAAATGAACATTCTATTACTTCATTATTTTTTATCCTAAAGGGTTTATGCCTTATAGCATGCCAAATCTAGAGCATATCACTCTTGTTCCACATGTAATAGTTTTTATTGAGTTATGAGTTGCTACCATATCCTTGGCTTTTAATGAAGGTTAGTAAAGTAATGGCCAAGATTGACCGTTGCTTCTTGGTTTTTCAAACTAATAAGGGAGTGAGTCACATTATCAATATGCTCAAAAAACCTGCAAAAGTAATTGACCTCAGATTTTAGAATTTAAAAAAAAGTTAATTTTTCTTGATAAAATTATATTTATTTGTAATTAATAATTAGGAATTCCCTAAACTTTCTTGTTTCTCTCTGAGTTCAGCAGCTTAGAAACTCAGTTATTTATGCTACACATTTCTAGCATAATCACTTTCCTATCTCTGTTCCATATTTGTAACTTTGATCTCGTATTTTTTTGCTTGTTTCATTGGTTTTGTTTACTAAGATTTTTTTCCACTGCATTCATAAGCAGAATACTTTGCCAAAATTGAATGAAAAAGAAACTGCTATTAATCATAATATTTGGAATATCTAATCTGTATTAGTGGGAAATGGTTGCCGGGAAAAAGGAATGGAGAGTACAAGGAACACAGAAACAATGTGAAGGTACAGCAGGATTAAAGTCCCTCAGTGGCTGCTGGGTAACCCCTTAGTCAAGCCTTAGAAAATTTCATTTTCCTGACACATTTGAGGGAGTAAATAGACATGAAAAATGTGATAGAAGTAAAGCATTGGACATTCATGAGTCTTAATGGGTGCAAAACATTTGAGAACATAATAAAACTATATTCAGCTTGTTGTAAATATCATATGGGAACATAATTTCCTCCTCTATTCTACTGGGTTAGTGCTTTGCTTGTCAGAAATTAGATGGCATGTTGATTTTTCAGTATTTTCATTTAATTATCTGAACTTTGATTCTACTTTTCTTACTGTTGCAAAGGAAATGTGGTTCAGTAGAAAGAGTATGGACTTTAGAGTCAGATGTTTCTTAATTCGAATCCTGGCTATGCTAATTATTTATTCTAAGAACATTGAAAATACATGTAACTTTTTTTAGTCTAGGTTTCTCATGTTTTAAATAAACGTAGCGATATCTATATGGTACCTCTGGGTGATAAATAAGTAATATTGTTTATAAAACATTCGACCTGGAGCCTGACAAATAATAAATTCTTAAAGGTATTAGGGATAAATAGCATAAAAATACTCCTGTAGAATGGGACTACCTTTGTTGTTCAGGATTAAAAAAAAAGATCTTTAACAATTTGCCTACATATTTTAAGTCTGTCTCCCAGTAATTGTAATAAATGCGTGGGTTCTAAACAGCACGTTGAACATAATGATAGTTATTTGTTGAGTACTTAATATGAGTGATGCCTTAAGTATATTACTTTATATACATTTTCTTCTTTTACCTCCCACACTTATTTTATGAAAAAAACACGTGTTATCTCAATTTTATATATGTATATATATAAACTAATATTTGATACTGGTAAAGATATTTTGATATAATGACTCATATGGCTGAAGTATCTAATTCAGTGTAAATTAGAGCTTTCCTGGAAAGCAATTCATCAACAGATGTAAAGAATCTAACATTCATAGGCTGTATCTCAGTAACATTATTTCTAAAAATACAACTTTAAGAAAATAACCAAGAACAAAGCCAACAAAGATGCAGGTTTAAGGATGTTTATAAACAGTGAATACAACCACCACTGAAAACACTGTTATGAGGGCAGTAATTTTTTATTTTGTATACACTGCTACATTTCAGTGCTGCTTATACAGATACTCAATAAATGTTTGTTTATGGAAACCATGAATATATACTTATAACCTATAATAGAAAAATTTAAGTATACAAATTTCTCAATAATAGAATAGTGGTTAAATCTACGAGTATTAAGATAAATTATAAATTTATTCAATGTAGAATTTTTAAAAATTAATGAGACTTGGCCGGGCGCGGTGGCTCAAGCCTGTAATCCCAGCACTTTGGGAGGCCGAGGCGGGTGGATCACGAGGTCAAAAGATCGAGACCATCCTGGTCAACATGGTGAAACCCCGTCTCTATTAATACAAAAAATTAGCTGGGCATGGTGGCGCGTGCCTGTAATCCCAGCTACTCAGGAGGCTGAGGCAGGAGAATTGCCTGAACCCAGGAGGCGGAGGTTGCGGTGAGCCGAGATCGCGCCATTGCACTCCAGCCTGGGTAACGAGCGAAACTCCGTCTCAAAAAAAAAAAAAAAAAAAATTCATGAGACTTCTGCTTTTGTAGTAGATAAGAAAGACCTTGTTAGACTGACCCTACCAGAGATAATAACTTTAAATTCAGGACCTAAAAAAAAAATTACACCAAAAACTCAAAATGAGTATCTGTGGATGTGAATATTTACATTATTTCTTTTTGTAATTAAAAATATTTTATCAAAAACACATATACTTTCATACAAAAAGAAAGAAAATAGTGTCATATCCTATTTCAGATAGAACCAGGTAGGGCTGCTGCCTGTACTTTGTGTTAGGATCCTGGCCACCAAAATGTGTCCTAAAATGCACAACCATAGCCAGAGATACCTTGTCCCATGAATTCAGTCCAGCCCATAGTTCTTAAACATATTTCAAATTTTGCTTTAGGATTGTAATTCTTTGTTTTAAAGTATCCATCTTCCTTTCCTGATCTCAAATCTTACATAACATAAATTCTCTAACTTTACTGATAGTGCTTCTCTGTCACTGGAAAGTAAGCTGATGCCATTTCTTTGATTCTGATCTTAGATCTCTTTATTTGGTGTCGCTCCGTTTTTCTCTTTGAACGTGGGTTTCTGAACTCATAGCATTCACTCTTCATCCTCCTTTCAGCTGTCTTTTGTCCTAGTACAGGAACCTCTTCCAGCAGTGTAGCTCTCTGCTGCCACCTTCTGGCTTGTGACTGCTAAAACCAGGCTGCAGGTCAAAGGTGACTTTAAAGTGCCCTCTTTCCAGCTTCTGAGATATTGTCACTTCCTTTGCTCCAGGCTTCTTCTAAGCTCTTCAAAGTGATCCTTTGATTTCTTTTATTCCTTTTCTCCAAAATCAGAATTGAGTCGTTGTGACAGAGACCTTATGACCTGCAAAGCTTAAAATATTTACTATCTGGCCCTTGACAAAAAAAGTTTGCCAACCCTGCTCTAAAGAACACAGGAATAGCAAACATAGGCAGCAACCAGTGTCTAGAGGGCTGAGAGAAAGCACCCTAAGAAAGAACAAGCGTGGAAGAGGCTGCCCTCTCCCAAGCGGACTGAGGATTTATTGAAGAGGGTGGGGCTGTGTCTCAGCATGGGGTTCAGCAGCAGCTATCTGCGAGTTGCTGGAGAGACTTGGTGGAGGTGGAATGGAGTTTGTGGGCAGTGAATCTCCCCACACACCAGCTGGTGGCAGTTCTGCAGGAGGAAGGAGAAAATAACAGTTCCCTGGAACAAGGAACTGGGACACAGCGCCCCCTTGCTGCAGCTCTGCCTGCCTGTCCCCTCCAGTTTTACTCCAAAAGTAAAACTGCAAAAGGAAACTGCTCACAGGATCCAGCTCCATTATCACAGATCAGAGATAAAAACAGCAGATTTGGAGCTAAGAGGCAAAATTATATATCTAATCAAATAATTAGATAATGAACACAAATATATAGTCCACATGCAAATTTCTCTAATTCCATTGGTTGCTATATGACATTGAGCTCCATGCACTATATCTGTCATAACTTTTGAGTCTCCTTTAATCTTAAAAAGTCTCTCCTTTTTTTAAAAAAAGCTTTTTTTTTCACTACACTGACATTTTTAAGAGTCTAGGCCAGTTACTTTGCAGAATTTCTCTCACTATGGATTTACCTTTTTGTTTCTTCATAAGTAGATACAAATTAAACACATCTGGAAGGAACATTATATACTTATAATAATATAGCATTGTGTCCACAAGCACATGGTATATGTTTGTCTCATTATTAGTGATATTTTGATCAGTTAAAGTTATGGTCAAGAAATGTATTTATTTCCCCATTGTAATTAATAAGCAATCAATTGAGTAATATTTTAGGAATGTGTGACTATTTTTTCCAACACATTTTTGTCCAGTGGATTTAGCATCTATCAGTGATTCTTAGTTGAATCCATTATTGGAAGAGTTGCTAAATGGCAATTTTTCTGGGCTTTCGTTCCCTTTATAATAAATTGACAATTTGAAGAACTTGAAGGTTTAGCACAAGCTGAGCCACAGGCCACATTTCTGGAGAAGGCAGTCCTCCTTCAGTACTTTTTCCGGTATTTATACTTTACGAATGTATGTTACATGGAATCCTAAGTCAGAATCAACCTCCCTGCATTTTCTACCACCTCTCCCATCTGTTTGAGAAAAACATCTCAAAGGCCTTGTTTTATCATCCATCTTAAAGATACTATATATAAATGTGATTGTGACATTATTGGGCCCTGAGCTTCTCCTCACATAAAGATATTTGTTTTAAATGACATATTTTTAGTTTGAAAGAATCTGTAACTTTTACAATTTAATTCCCCAACCTAGAGATCAAAAGCAAGCTTGTTTGTTAATCATAAACCTGTTTGTTCAAAAAATTATTCATTCAGCAAATATTATATAACAGACAAAGTGCTGGAAGCTATTTCACTAATGGATATGATAATTAACTCACACTCACACACACACACACAGACACACACACACACACACACACACAGAGCCTCTAAGTTAATGATTCCAGTTATGGTTTTTCAACTTTACCGTGGTGTGAAAGTGATGCGTATTCAGTGGAGCCATACTTCGAGCACTCATACAGCAGTTCTGTTTTTCCCTCTCAGTATGGCATTCCATAAACTACATGAGCTATTCAACACATTATTATAAAATAGCCTTGGGTTAGAGGATTTTGCTCAATGTAGGCAATCAGTATTTCACTAAGCAGACCACACTATAGTTCTTGTGACATTTTTCCTCTTGGTAATTTGAACTCATTTAACCCTGGCTTTTTCTCAGCAGCTACATAATTCGTGTTGAATAATTAAAGGTAGTGTCTCCCCAGGAGCTCATAAGTTTCCAGTACATTCTGTTTTGGAACTGTGGCATCAACTAGCTAATTGGCACCCTTTCACCTGAAGGCTTAGTTCTTCAATCTCAACTATAGGTGGCAACGATTCAGAATTCAAAGAGGTGTCCCATTTGCCTGGGAAGCCTCATGCTAAAGGAGGCCCTACATAAAAGTAAGAAGGCTCTACATTAAATATTCCTATAACTTTGAGCGTTCCTACATATCTGGGTGTCACCGAGATACTCTCTGTCAGATTGTGTAAATGATTATCCTGGTTCTATCAACTGCCAGCATTCTGTGCTTGGTCAATTTATGTAATCTCTCTGTGTCAGTTTTCCTATGTGCAAAAGGGACAATAATAACTATTTTATAGATTTCACTGTGAAGTTAAGACACGATAATTCTACATAGAAAGCATATAATGTATGTTAGCCATCATTGCTAGGCGTAGTACAAGTGGTAGTTTTCTCATTGAGGTAACCTATGGCATTTACAATGTTTGGTGAATGTAACTGCCTAGATTCTCCTTCAGGAATCAGCTCAGTCACTTTGCTTAAGGTCATTCCCATTCCTGGGGTAGCTCACATTTAATGACCAATAAAATAGAATGATAGCCTTGCCACCTTAGTCCAACTTGGGGCAAATCTGTTGGACCATTCTTGCCCCATGGTTTGCTGTGGGGTTGATAGAGATTGTCTGGGCTCCATTGCAGCTCAGCCTATGTATGTCTCTGTCCAATCCTGCTTTGTTCCTCTCCCGTCCACAGGAGCTAAATCCAAGTATGCTCCTTCATATGTATCCTATACACTAAACTCCACTCTAGAGTTAACTCTACAGGAAACAATGCCTGTGATAATAGGATGGGAAAACAAATAAATCCCCTCTCTCAGATGTTGGACCCTGTGATCTAAGACCTTTGACCATCATAGCTCTCCCTGTATCAGTCTTTGGGGTACTCTCTGGTGTTTTGAAAGTACTCAGTAGTTCTCCCAGAAACTGTCTGGCTTCTTGGTGTTTTTTTCCAGTACTTTGGGTAGACCATTTTCTGTAAAGGGGAGAGTATCATAGGACGGCCTTGAGCATCTGCCTGGAAACACTCCCTGTGGCCTTGGGTCTTGGATAAGCATGCAATTGGCAGCCCAGCCAATGAGAAATACTTTCTTTCCTGTGACTGGTCATTTAACCTGGCTGTCTGGGTCACAGAGGTTTGGGGGCATGGTAGAAAATGGAGCTTGGAAAAGTTCTTTGAGATGCTAGACAGAAGCTACAGATGTTTTGCCCATGGAGTATACAAATTTATCCACTGGTAACAGGTTGAGTTGGTTTTATATAGATACGCAGATTTCAAATGTACTGTCTTTCATCTTTTCAGAGAAATACAAGTGTCTTATTCTTGCAGCTTCAGACTTCTTATCTATTTAAACTTCTCATATACTGCCTGCAGGTCTTTCCATGACATACATTCTCAAGTTCTTTTCAAACAATATTGATTTATCCAATGTAAGAGACTTGAATTCATTTCAATAACAACTTGCTTTCTCACTAGTTGACAATTAAAAAAACAAACAAAACAATTCAAAGAATGAATGGATGAGTGAATATTAAGGAAACACAAATGAAACAATCCATATTGTAGCCAGAGTGATCTTTCTAAAACACACTTTGTTTGCTATTCTTCACTAATTGTATTAATGTACCTGGGAGATTCTGCATAATCTGATAGCTGTTTGTTTCTTTGGCTTCACCCTATTCACCAAGTGTTTTCTCAATACATGAAACACAACAAAAGCACACATACCCATACATACACATTTTTCAGTTAGTTTCAGACAAGGTCAAATCTAGCTATTTTGGAATATGATATATTTTTCTCCAATCTATGAAGTCATTTTAAATTTTGTTCATTTCTATTAAATAATAAACAAACTGGAAAACTGTGCTGTATCTGCTATCATGTTAGAAGAGGTTGCTAATTTATTTAAAATTACCAAAACGTATTATTGCATAAATTCATTTTAGATGTAGATATATCCTTAAGTAAAATGATATCTCAAAGTTACTGCTTTATTTACCACCTTCGTGATTCCTTCTTTGGAATCATTCTTTTGCTTGAGGTGAACATAATTTTGACGGTTTTGATATTGAGTCGAGGAAGTGTTAGAGCAGAGGTATTCTGGCTTGTTTCTTTGTATTGTCTCTATAGACCCTGGGATATGGTGAAGGATGCAGTATTGAAGTAGGGGTATTGGAGACATTTCTGAATTTCCATTGCTCCTCCTTGCAAAACCATATATATATATAACTTTTAAATCTGGAAGACAGCCTAAATCCCAGCCAACTCCTCCCTCAAATCAGGGTTTCCAAGATGTAATTCTAAGCCAGAAGGAACTTTATGAACTACTTCCAATTCTGGTTTTGTGTGATAATTTAAAGTCAGTCATGAACAATTTAAAACAATTTATCCAGGTAGCAATGAAAAGATTTTTCAAAAGATTTTCCCTACAAACTTTAAAGGTATGATTTTTTTTTTTTTAAAAAAAGGAATTTTTCCAGCCAAATGGAGAATCTGCTCTTGTTTTGTACACTTCACACGTGACTTGCATCTGTCTTGTTTTGAAAGTAGAATGTTTATTCTGGAAAGTAATAATAAAAACAAACTGGTTTTTAAAAGAAGTTTAAAAGAAGATTTTTAAAAGAAGATGGTTTTTCAAAGAAGAAATTGATGACTACCTGGTTTCACTTTCTCGTTACTTTTTTTTTTAAGTTTAGGACTATAAAATGCAAACTGAAAAAAATCAAAATTCTGTAGTCTAATTCCTGGTGCTGTACCACTTAATTACTTTGCCTCAAATAAGACCAGGGTTTTAAAAATACACATATTAAATTATAATTAATATTTTTCTCTACATTGAAACATTTAAAAATCTGTATTATGTTAGCAATTGTTTTTAAAATTTTTTTTTATATTTTATTAATAAAACTCTTATTTTAAAAATTTGCTAACATATAGGGTAGAGAAGAATTCTTGAAAAAACTCACTCGAGGTAAAGTGTCTGCTGGAATGGTGCTTCAGGTAATACTAATTTGGTTTCAATATTTTATTCTTTCTTTAATTTGCATTTTACTTAGCATTTTAAATTTGCCTGTAATGAGGCATCTTGTCACTACTTGGTTTGCAAGCCAGCAGTTTTCTCTCCCTAGCTGATGACAGTTGCCCTCTGTGTACAACCAGCAATGTCTGATCATGCATAAAGTAACTGACCTCCCATACACATATCTCAATTTGTGGCTTAATGGGAAATTCTGCCAGTCTAGTAAAAGGGCAGTGGGATCTTATTTTTAAGTGTCTGACTCTTTAGTTTGCTTTGTGATGATGTTATGT
This sequence comes from Aotus nancymaae, assembly GCF_030222135.1. Taxonomy (NCBI): domain Eukaryota; kingdom Metazoa; phylum Chordata; class Mammalia; order Primates; family Aotidae; genus Aotus; species Aotus nancymaae. The sequence continues at coordinate 43,808,447 of NW_026988432.1, forward strand.
TTTCTTTACTCTTAGTGTTTTTCACTTGGATTTCTTTATTTAACCCTGAAAGAAAAATGTGCTATGATACTTCTATATAAACATTTTGAAATTAAAGCATGTAAGCTAGCAAAATCAACTTGAATTTTTAAAATCTTCATCTACCACCTGCATATCCTTTGGAATCTCAATTAGATTTTTTGATCCATGGCATGTTTCTAGAATATCTCTACTGCAGAAATACATACATATTTGAAATTAGTATTATTATTATGAGAAAAAAATGAGTCAAAACAGTTTCAAACAGTGTTTTGTGAGATGATCTACACCTCTGCTTCTCCCTGAAGCAAACATAAATTTTGTGTTTTTTTTTTTCTGTTATGAAATTTGGCATTTTCAAACATAGAAGCAGTGTGTGCTTCTATATGTTTCAAAACTCTAATTTTCCTAATTTATTTCTAATCACATGTTTTATTTCTAAGTGTCTAACTGGAAAGACCTTTTTGTTTAATATTTTGTTACTAACTTCCTCTGAGTTTGCTTTGTCTTATATTACAGGACTGGCATATATTCCAAGATATGTTGCTAGTGTGTTCTCTAACTTGGTGTCCTCCAATCCTTACTTAAAATGTTTGATTTTGACATTTTGGGCTAGGTAATATATTTTTTAAATGCTTGATTTTTATTGTTGATTAAAGTGTTTCTCTCATTTCTTCTAACAATAACTGTATTCTCTTTAAATATACTATATTCAACTGGGTTGTGGTGGCTAATGCCTATAATCCCAGCACTTTGGGAGGCTGAGGTGGGTGTATCACTTAAGGTTGGGAGTTTGAGACCAGCCTGGCCAACATGGAGAAACCCCTTCTCTACTAAAACCACAAAAATTAGCCAGGCATGGTACATGCCTGTAATTCCAGCTACTGAGAAGGCTAAGGCAGGAAAATTACTTGAACTTGGGAGAGAGAGGTTGCAGTGAGCTGAGATCATGCCACTGTACTCCAGCCTGGCTGACAGAGCAAGACTCTGCTTGGGGAAAAAAAAAAAATATATATATATATATACACACACACACACACACACACACACACACACACACACAAAACGTTTGTATTCATTTTATGGTGGTATTTATTGTATTATTTGATTTTCCAAATAACAACAAATATTACTGCCTATCACTGAATAAGAGGCTCAATAATAAATGTTTAAGTAATTAATAACTGAGTGAATTTTTTAAAATTTTTGTTGGCAGGAAAAACTGTATGCCATGCATGAAGTCCAGGCACTTGAGAGGAAAGAGCTTATGAAAAAGAGAGCAATATGCACCATATCACTGGCAGAACTAGAGGAGTCTCTGCATCAATTAGAAGATGAAACTGAAAGAATCAGAAATCTCTACAAAGAGCATTCTGCTGTAAGCATTTAATAATCCAAAAATCAATTTGCAGAAATATATACATTAGTAAGTTATGTGTGTAATTTTACATTTTTATTTGGAAAATTATGATTTCACATAGGAAAAGTATGGGCAAACTAAGTAACTATTTCAGGACCACACAATTTGATCCACAATGAAACTATATAGTAAGACCATGAATGCTATTATCTAGAACCCCATAGTCTTAGAGTGTACTTGGGAAAAGCAGTTCTTAGGTGTGAGTAGTGACTTATCTGGCATGAACGTTCATTATGTTAAATTTAATTCAAAGTCTTCACTCCTCCCTAATGAGATGCCAAAGTTGTGCTTATTTGCATATAAAATGTAAGAGATCTTGACATTTTTATGGTAAATTTTTGATGCATGTAGATGTTTAGACAGCTAGGATGAAAAATAAAGCAAATGTTGATAAAATATTTTCAAAATTACAAGTTTATGGCAGTAACTGATATCACTAGCCCTTCCCAAAGAAAAATTCAGCCAAAAAACATGTATTAATCCTGTCATTAGTCTTTTGGAGAACTAGAGGGTGTGGCAAAAGTTATTCATTCTTGTCCTTCCCTGCAGGCAGGCCATACATATATTTATTTGAGCCATTTTGGCAACGAGACTTTTTTTCCTTTTCAAATACTAATGTAATTTTATATTTTTAATCCTTTATAATTTTCAAAATGTCTTTATTTCTTAAAATTGTGATTTTCAAAGTGTTTCTATGTTAAAGGATTTTTGAGCTTCAAAGCCTTCCTATGAAATAGGCAAGAGAGAGTTTACTGGTATCAAAGACTTGAGAAAATTTGTGCTCAAACAGCCTGAGCAACTTGTACAAGATCATGAAGCATGGAACAACAAATTCTGAGTACCACTCTATTTAGGGCTCCTAAGTGCCATCATCATGCTCCTGCAATAAATATATAACCAGTACAAACATCTAGTGGGATAAATGATTTTAATGATGGCTCTCCCTTACATTAATGATGGAAATTTATTAATTGCATCGAAAGCCTAAGTATAGTTGTCTGAGTATAACAATGAATTCCAGAAAAGATTAATGGTTTTTGTTTCCTCTGATTTTATAACAGCCATGGTTTTATGTTTTCTTGTAGTTCAGTAATCATTTTTGATTTGATTATATTTTAATAGTTAATAAATTATAAGAATTAATAATTTAGAACACACTAAGGAAGAATAAGTTTTTACACATTTTTGCTTACATTTGTATTTGGAGTTTTAGTTTTGATTAAAATAAATATTATAACAAAAATTCATAATTTCTATGTAAGCTTATTTATTTTTGTTGCTTAACTAAAATTCATTAGATTTTGTCTTTCTCACATAATGCAAGTAGAATATTGATATTTTTGAGACTTTACAGTATGTTTCTGTAATTCATGTGTGGTGGTTCTTTTCCTTTATTTGCCAAAATAAATGCTGTTGTTATTAAAATAGTCACTTAAGTACTATTTGACCTAAGTGAGGATAATTGGGTTACAAATGCTGCACATCTTAATATCTGAATGTCTTCTAGATACTTGATAGTATACTTGAGCAGAAAGATGATATTAGAAAAAAGATGGAAAAAATAAAGAAAAAATTACGAAAAAAGGGGAAGAAAATCCTTGATGCACTAACAGAAACTGAGGTGAGATATTTAATTTCAAAATATAATTTTGAATTTACGGTTTACATACATCAATAAAAATTATTCAAGCAAGTTTAATTTTAAATGAACGTGTCTTATTTCTTACTGGTTGTGCTAAATCGACTATATATGGATAAAAGCACGCACACTCACACACACAGTCCTGTGTTTCATTTACTTTCTCTTACAATATCTTTCTCACTGGTCTAGTTTATTAGGGACATGGTTCCTAATCAGGATAAATACAAGGAAAAATTAATATTGGATTCATGCAGAAGTCTACTGCTTTCTGTGATTGCCATGCTGTCTCCTTTTGCTTGGAGATTTAAAAAAAAAATGAAGATGAAGAAAAGAAAGAAAAAAGGAAGAAAACAAGAAAAAACAGAGGGAGAAAAGGAAGGATGAAGGGAATTGCTATAGTCTGAATGTTTGCAGTCCCCCAAAATTCATATGTTGAAACAAAATCCTAAACAAGAGGCTGGGCTTTTAGGAGGTGATTAGATTATGAGAGCTTGTTGGGATTAATACCCCTATAAAAGAGGGACCAGGAATCTTGCTTGCCCTTCTACCGCATGAGTATGAAGGAAGAGGATACCATCTTTGAAGCAGAGAGGGAGGCTTCATGAGAACCCAAATCTGTTGTTGCCTAGTTCTTGGATTGCTTAGCTCTAGAACTTTAAGACATACATTTCTGTGGTTTATAAAGTACTCATTCTAAGATATTTTGTTACAACAGCCTAAAAAAACTAAGACAGGAAGAAAGAAAAGGAAGGAAGGAAAGAAGGAAGGAAAGGGAGGGAAGGGAGGAAAGGAAAGGAAAGAAGGAAGGGAGGAAGGAGAAGGACAAGAAGAAAAGGAGAAAAGTCAAAATTAAACAATAAAAAATCGCATGATTACACTTTTGTTAAATGGCTGGAATCTTCTATTGATGTATGTCCACTGTTTTAGCCAGAAATCGTCAATCTGTCACTCTGAAACTACAAAGCATCACATTTAATATAAACATGCTTAAAACTAGTGAGCATTTTCTTTTTCAGGTAGAGAACTTAGAATCATTAATGTAATTTAATTGTTTTAATTTTAATATTCTATCATATAATTTGACTAAATTTTAATATTCCAAAAGACAATAATTTAATTTAAAACATATACATAATTCTTTAAATTTTAAGCCAACTACTACTAAGATTTTGTTCTTAGAAAGCATCTTCACTTAGCCAATTAACATCAACTTTTTCCATTCATCTTACTACTGGTTTTGTACACAAACTCTTTATTTAGTTTTCAGTTAAAATAAAGAATTGACTTTACATGGTAAAATGATATTCTGTTTTGCCAGAGAAAAGACCTACACTGGCTTTGCTTTTGATGAAGAGAGTGTAAAGCAGAAGGTTTCTAAATTATGTAATGCCCTGTTGGAGCTACAGCTCACAAAAGAAGTACAGTTCAAGAGCCAAAAAAAAATTTTTAAATAATTTACTTTTATTTGCATTTTATAAAAGACACTGTGACCAGAACTATAATGATGTCCTCATGACTCCCAAGTGACGCTCCTTGTACATACCTCTTTGCCTTTCCACTTCCCCACCCCATGTTCTCACACACCACAGGCACAAAGTGCCTCTCATCTATTTCCTGGAAAGTCACTTTTCCTATGTACCTCATGTCCATCTATCTCTTTCTTTCTTTCTTCCTTTCTTTCTTTCTTTTTTTTTTTTTTTTTTACCCATCTGTGTCACAAGAATATTTTAAAATAACAGTTTGGCAAAGGGAAGACTCATTTCTTCAATAGAGATGGAAATAGAACCCAGACTCAACTGTTGGAGTCAGCATATTTTTTAGCCAAAAGAATGAGAGAAAAGTCCAAGAGCACTGCAACTTTAATGCTGTTGTCTTATGTATGAATTCAGTGCCTACTAGGTCTATTAGGCACTATATTCACATCTTCAGATGAAAGAGAGAGTAGCTTCTCTGAGGAAGATGACTCAGAATGCATGAGGCTATGCACAAGAAATGAAGTGAGTGAATTGCAGGGTTTATGGAGTATATTTGGTGTAGACTTCATAACAGTATGCAGCCCTACCTGTCTGGTACCCAGGATTTTGTGGGTTTCTCTTGTCAAATGCTTAAATACATTCAAGTATACTTAAGAGAGTATCCTTGGTAGTGGCATTTCTTGCACACTAGAATTTGGGAATTAGGAGTCATAAGTGGAAGATGTGATTACTACAGCAGTGAAAAATGACTGGGTCAATTTGGAGCAGAAAAGAAAATCATTTTCCCAGCATGGGTGTTGTCTTCAACCAATATTATGAGTAGACGTTAGGTAGGTCAGCTACCTCTTATTAGCTTCATTATTATCAACAACATTTGTTAATGTTGATTTCAATGTGCTGACAAAGGGCAAACATGGCTCAGATCATTTCATTGAATTATCACAGCAACCTTGTGAAGTACTTACTATTCCATTTGTATAAATTAAGAGCTGAGGTTTAAAGAGATTAAATTCCCAAGCAGCAAGAATTCCCTTCTATCCAATCTCAAACTCATGCATGCCAATACCTACTATGTATACTATAATCTCATGTAAGTTCCTTTAGCAGCAGTGACAAAGGGCAAGGGCCAGTTTTGGTATAGAGAAAATAGTAAAGGCTTTGGAGTCAGAGAAATCTAGTATTTAACCAGTTGTCACCACTTAAACTAGCTATTCTATCTTGGACTACTCTGGATTTCCTATTGTAATGTGGATATAACATTGATTATATTGTTACTGTGAATCATAAAAGGCGTAGTTCAAATACAATGCATAGTACAATCATTGGTGCATTGTAACCCCCATGATTACTCCCTCACCCCCATTGCCTTTTCTACTAAGTAGAGACTGGAATTTGTACTCTAGTAGAGAGTATCTTAAAATCACATTTCTGTTATTAATTTGCTTCTGTGCTAAGAAGTAACTAAAATACATATTACCATTTATTTATAAATTACTAATAATGACAAACTATTATAACAAAATTTATAACATAGGCCAATATAATACTTTGACATTACCAATAAATGATTTTGATTTTTTAAAAAGCCTAAAAACATTTAACATATTTACTAAGGGCAAAGAAGAAAAAAAGAAAGTTAACAACCATGAGAATGATTAAAAGGGATATAATTTTTTAAAAAAAGGGATATAATTATATGCAGAGTAAATTAAAGAATACCACTTGGCACAGGAATTTGTTTTAAGATCTATATAAAGTGTATCATTTATAAAATACAAATGGTGAAAACTGGGTCAAAAGAAATAAACACAATAGATCAATAGTTAGAGAAGAAATTGAATTTGTCCAAACTCTACCAATAAAACCAAGAATGAGTCAAGATACTGTATGAGCTTCTCTACACATACCACTGACAGAGCATAAGAAAGCATGGAAATCTTATAAAATCATTCTATAATGAAACTAAAACCTTGCAACCATAACCAAAAATTAGTGGCATAAGAAACAAATTCACTGGTGATCTTGCTTATGAGCATAGATGACCAGATCATAAATATATTAGCTAAATAAATTTTGCAATGTGTTAAAAGATATGCAAAACCAGGTTCCTTTGAAGATGAGAATCTTCATCTAAAACTAAGAAATGAATGATGAAATCTGACCTAAACATCAAATTTAGGTATAGAGAGCATGCAGTACTCAGAAGCCCCATACTCACTCTCTTCTGCTTTCTGTCTTTTAGTTTACCTCCCCCCACCACCCATAACTTAATACTCCAGTGGGCCCATCAACAAATTCTAATTTGCTATATTTTCATTACATTCTAGTATAAGGAGAAAAGAAACTCATTTATCAGTAGAAAATTTTCAGAACTTTCCAGAAAAAGAAGGAAACAAAGCAGAAAGGATATGAAAATTCAAATGCAGTACCCAGTGTTCAAAATCTTGGACAAATTACAATGTTTTATAGGAAAATAAATATAAAATATTAGTTGTTATTCATGAAATCTGTGAGTAAGAAAGTTTGTCTGGGACAGAGAGAATAAATCGTTTTATTTTTTAGAAAATTCATCAGATATAACAGTGGAGAATATAAACCTCAGTTGTTTTTTTAGAGACAGGGTCTCACTCTGTCACCTGAGCTGGAGTGCAGTGGAGCAGTCATGCGTCATTGGAGCCTTGACCTTCTACACTCAAGTGATCCTCCCATCTCAGCCTCCCAAGTGGCTGGGACTACAGGTGTGAACCACCGCACCTGGCTATTAAAAAAAATTGGGGTAGAGACCAGGTGTTTGCTTTGTTGTCCAGGTTGGTCTTGAACTCCTGGCTCCAAGTGATCCTCCTGCTTTGGCTTCCCAAAGTTCTGGGATTACAGGAGTGAGCCATCATGTCTGGCCCACTATTAACTTTTAATTGTTCACACAGCCAATGTAATTGTGTCCCTAAATAGCAGGGATTTGAAAATCCAAGTACTTAAAACACTTCTGTATATATTTTTTTCAGAGTAAACGCTCACTGATTTTTAATGACTTAGAAGTGACTAAAAGTAAGACAATTATGTTTTTTGCAAAAATAAATGAATTGAATGAGGAATTAAAAGCAAAAGAAGAGGAAAAGAAAGGTTTTGAGCAGACACTTGAAATGTTAAAGTAAGTACTTAAACTTTATCAAAATCTGAAGTATATTAAAAATATTAATAAACAAAATTAGATTGAATTTCCATATTTAAAATGCATTCTTAAAATGGTTCATATTTTAAACTATAACTTAGTGTGGAATATATGTATGATATTTAATAATTTTAGTTTATAAAAGCATAATCATAAACTTTTCATTTTTTATTGCTTCTCTGGGTTTATTCTTATTTGAATAACTGTGAATATTTCTCCCTTTCCAATGAGAATAACTTTTATTCTTTATGATATTAATAATATTCTTCATTACTTTCAGATGTATCAGTATTTATACACCATGTTTAATAATTTATGGTTTTTCACCCAAACTTTTTTTTATTAGTTTTGAGGTAAGAGTTAAGACTCAGATAGTCTATAAAACCTCATACAGTTTATTCACATTTATCATCTTCAAAAGTTTCTTATCAGTCACCTCATCAGTCAGGGATATAACTGTTCAGGGTTAGTAAGGCCTTTGGCTTGGAGAATCATCATGTGCTGAGGCTCATTGGGTATCCCTAGACCCTAACCTAGAACTTATGTACTCCTCCTTTACTCATTTTGCTTCTCATTTTCTGTCTTATAAAACACTGAGAACTGGACTTGGAGGAGTATTAGAGGAACATGCATTGTCCACATTTAGGGACAACAGCCTGCATTAAATATAAAAGGTTAACATAAGCATTAGCAAAATCATAATGCTTAAGAGATAAAGTGTAAAAAAGTTATGGCCAGCCTGATGCCATGCATTCCAATGGAGCCAAGTCAATGCCCCCATCAAGGATTTGTTTAGTTATTATCATAGGGTAAAAACTTATGTTCAACATGATAATTCAGCTTTATCTGAAAAAGACTACTCATATTCAGTATATTATGTGAAAAAGCAGGGAAACATATCATTTACTTTGAAAGATATTTATCCACCTTTTTTAACACCTGCAAAAATATCTTGGGACTCAAAGATATAAATATGAATTTATATAACTTACATTAAACTTATAAAGATCTAATTCAGGAGCTGATGAAAATTTTTTCTTCAGGCTTCCTCCCACTTCAATCCTAACTTCTGACGCTGGATTATATGGCCTTTCAGACAAGAGTGGTTTCCATGTCTCATTGAAACAGTTCTCTCTCTAAACTTGACAAAACCCTGCCTTCCAACAAGAAAAGGAGAAAATGAATTAGCCAATACTGTAGAATTACTTATACAACTATTAATTAGCAGTGATGATAGATAATGCCAAATAATATATAAAGCTACCATTGAATGACTTGCTGTTGTGCCAGGTGCATCCTGGACAATATGTATACCTTGTCTCATCCAATTCTTATAGCAAATGGTTAAACTGTTAATCATTTCCAATGAATGCTGAGAGACAGAGGCTCAGGGAACTTAAGATCACACTCTAACTCATGGTAGAGCTAGCATTAGCTTAGCTCCATCCTGTTCCAAGTGTGTGCCCTTTTGACTGACCACCTAAAGTGAGATTCCAAAGGAAGATCAGCTGTTTTATGAATAATCTACTTATATATCCAGTAGGTTCCCATAACAAGTTACTAATTATTTATCGGGAACTCATAGTGGGCATAGTGCCAGGCCCCAATAAAGACAAAGATGGCAAGTGGGAAAGTGTATTTTCAAGTGTCTGAAGATCTTTGCAGAGAGACAAACCGCACATATATAAGACAATTAAAATATGGTGTTAAAAATAATGGCAGTCAAAGCCATTCTTGACCCTCACTTAATTTTTATAATTATTTCTTACCCAGAAAGTGGAAAATTAAAATCCAGACCCATAAGACTTCAAAGTCTGCTTGTTTTATCACTAGGAGGAAGAAAACACCATTTTATTGCATAGATATACATATATATAGTGTATATAAATGTCTGTGTAGATATAATTAATAAAATGCTATAATATAATTCAATATCAAAACAATGTAGAGAACAAAGTACATGTGGTCAAAATATATCAATTTTTGGGAGGAGTAACTATGAACATTTTATCCTTTTGGTCACACTAGTTCCTTCCTGTGTGAATTCAATTGATTCTTTATGCTCCTAGATGTCAGTATCATTGGTTACTGATAAGACATCACTTAATAATTTGGAATGTCATTGGTATGAATGATGTAAAGGAAAAATCAGGGCAAGGTAGATGAAAAAGGAGAAGAACCTTATTTCCTGTAGAAGAAAAGGCTCACATCCATTAAGTGTAAATAAGGTGGTATGTTTTCAAATTTGCTGATAACAGATATAATGAAGAGAGAAAAAATGAGTACTTAATGTTGAACTGCTGAATCAGAGAAAGGCAGCCCTAGATTTGAATTCTGGTTCTGTCATTTACCGACTATTTGAGCTTACGCAAGCTAATTAATTACGCAAGTTCAGGTTCCTCAACTCTAGATGGCTATCTTATTATTATTTCATGGTGTTTTTGTTGTATTAAATGGGATATTATTTAAAAGCAGAGATATTATTTTAGTCCTTCCCAAAATATTAGTATTGCTGCCTTTATAGCTAACTGTGCAAGTGATTTAATTTTCTCTATCAGTAGACTTGTTCACTAATGTGGATAGAATTAGACTGTGCTGAGGTTTTTTCAGATACCTTATTCTGGAAACTGAGTTGCTGCTCAACTTTGGCAAGCAGGTTATTATCACCGGTATTATTTAACCACGTTTTGATACTTTTCTAGTAGTATTGTTCCTTGCATAACTACTTAGTTCGCCGTAAAAGTTATTTACCTTTGCATTAGGATGTATTTAGTTGTAAATGATAAAATACAGACATGCACACGCACGCATACATATACACACCTATTTGCATACCAGCTTAAACAATAAAAAAATGCATCATCTTATATAACAGGAAGCACAAAATAATAAAAAATGCATCATCTTATATAACACCAGCTTAAATAACAACAAAAAAAGTGCATCATCTTATATAATGGTAGGGAGGGATGTTGGTTGATTCAACAGCTCAACACCGGGCACTCATTTTTTTCTGTCTCCACTATGGCTGTTGGAGGCAACTTTGAAAACATGAGTTATAAGTCACATTTAGTGGGTATGAGCTCTTCTACATGGAAGTAAGTCCTTCTCACTCACTTCATTGAGCTATCTTAATATATCTGCTTACTCCTGGACAATGGGTCATATGCTGGTTGGACTAATCTAATCAGAATATATCTCTAGAGTTACAGGCTGCTTGGAGGAAGGGTTTTCTTGAAGTACCTAAAGAACAGAAGCATGCTGGATAGGCAACCAAGAGAATCCACTGTTTTTCCATAGATTTTCTTCTACCTGGATGATTTAGATGTAGCCCTATGGAAGTAGGCCTTCGGAAAAAACTAGGGATTTTTTCTAAGGCCTGTCAGCTGAAGGCTCTTAAAGATTTTTCAATTTAGGTCTTTTAAAATGTATCATAAATGCATTGTATAAAATAAAATGTGAATTGATTAGTGGCACATGAAATTCCTTCTTCATAGGAACAAATTTATAAGTATGAGATTTAAAAGGGAACACGCACAAACTGTGTTCGATCATTTTATGCAAGAGAAAAAAGACTGTGAAGAGAGACTCTTTGAGGAAGATCAGAGATTTAGAGTGCTCCTTGCTGTAAGGCAAAAAACTCTTCAACATACTCAGGTGAGTATTATTTTTGACTGCTTCAGAATGAACGAAATATAGTGATAGTTAAATTAGCAGCTATTTTGAGGCACTTTTTATCCTGAAGTAGCAAGGATGTTCAGATTTTAAACATAAATTTGTTAGCATAATAAACCTATAAGTTTTCATTGTCTCTTCTAAGTAATTGTAACATATTCATAGAGCATGTTATACTTTTCAATGCATTTTATGTGTACTTTCATTTATTATCATACTTTGTTTTATTTTGAACTCTATTAATATAAAAATGTAGACTGTATTTATTCCAGAGCCCTTTTATGCTTTTAATGAAAGATGAGAATGGTTATCATTTGTTTCTGAATGAATATACTTCGAATGTTTACCAACCAACTTTTTTGAGGAATGAAAATATGTCATGCTCTTTTCCTGTAGAAAAATTTTTCATAATATCCTAATGGACCTGTAAGTTTACTTGTTTGAAAAAGGGAAATTGTATTAAAAATGTCTTTTAGGCCTGATTTTTTACTAATCAAATTGTATAAAGCTATACTTATAAAATGTTTGCATTCAGTTAAATGAGTCCTATCCCATTTTACATTTCACAACAGTTTTTGTTACATTTAGTTGTAATTTGTGTTAGTACCATTTTAAAAATGCATTTAAAAATATTACTCAGTTTTGAAAGATACAATGGGACTTTTTTCTAAAAAAGAAAATAATTTTCTGTACTATTTTAAAACTATTTTCTGTGAAAGTTTTCAAGGTATATATAGTTTCATAATATACTTATATCAGCTATTTTGATCTTTATATTCATATAGTCAAATATAATATTTATATATTCAATTATTATATCTATATTTCAATTACTTTGCCTACTTTTTACATACCCAAAGACATGTGAGAACAGTTTTTTAAAGATTATTTGGAACAGATGTACATTGAATGAACAAGTATGTGGGTGAAAGAACATATCTTCTTTTGTTCTATTGCTGCAGTTTGTCTATAAGAAAATTATTAAGAAGAGAATAATATTAATAACAATGCTAAGTAACATTCTTCCATCTTAAATGTGGCCATTACATTTTTAAAAAAGGGTTTTTTTGACCTAAAAATATGAAAATAATTGGTGCCATCTAGTGGCAATACATGATGCCTCTTCTTAGAGGAGCTGCTGAAACCGATGGCTGAGTTTCAGATATGTGAGCTAGGAATGGATTGGAGGAAGCTTAGGCTACAATACACCTCTCAGAACAAGAAGGCTTAAGTTATTTACCGACTTAAGCATTCTTCCCCACCTCATATTTTATTACAGCAGTAGAATTAGTTATTTTAATTCAACCACATTTTCCAATCATAGTGGTGCTGAGAACACAGTGGGGTCTCAATAGTCATTTATCGACTGGCATTCCAGCACTATAATGGAACAATAATAATTAGTGAAATGGCAAAAGATGGTCAGCAGGAGAGAGATGAATAAAACATACTCTGTAACTAGCCTCTAAATTATTGAGATTTGCATTTCTTTTCATCAAAAAGCCTGTCCTTGCCTTTCTACTCCCAAGTGTACCCACCCCCAGCCACTTGGAAGCATTTTATGGTCTCATGGTTTTTCCTGGGCACTGATCTCTATCTAAACTTGTTTTGGTAATTCATTTACACCTTTTTTTGTCTGCCTGTCTCCTGCCATAATAATGTCTTCTCTAAGGGGAGGGAAATTTCTTTCATATTCTTCTATATATCCTAAAAGCTCAGTACTATGTCTGGCCAGAAGTATCCAATAAATATGTGTTGAATGAATGAATAGATAAATAGATAATGGATGCTTGTTTGGATAATTTTGTTGTCCACATGCATAACAGTAGCAAGAAGCAGGAGCATTTTAGAAGTACTGTTCAAACTCCACCAGCCTGATACTCCTGATGCTTTACCAAACTCATGCTGGTGCAGAAGCTGAATCAATCTCTCTTTCTATCTCTCTCTCTCTCTCTGTCTCATTCTCTTTCTTTTCCAGATACTTCCCACTCTAGTGAAAATGGTTAAATTGCCTATTGCTTTCTAGCACTTAAGGATTCTCTTAACTGTGTCAACAGTGCTTGTCGAATAACCTTAAATTTACATGAAGTTTTCTCTTACCAGTTTCTTGGATAGCTCTTTGTTGTACATTCACCTTATATGACCAGAATCATATAGTTTGAAGATGTGGAGTTTAGAGATTGATGTGCCTCATCATTAATGATGCTATTTATCTATGATTATTATCAGTTATTGAGTATTAAATAGTGAAAAAACAATGTGATTTCTCATAGAAACCTGACCTCATCCCTGTTTAGGAAGTGGGTAAGTTTGTAAATGTGGATGTAATGTAAAGGACTCCTGCGAAGAAAAGAGTCTCATTAAAGGTATCATTATAAATGTAATGTTACTAATCCAAGGTGTCCCTTTTGGACAAAAGAATTGATAAAAATTATGGGTCATCTGTAGGGATGATTTAATAAAATACTTCATAAAAGCCACAATAGAGTTAATAGAGAATATGAAAAAACACACCATAGAATTAGAAATACAAACAGCTAATAAAATAAGAAAATATACGCAAACCAGATAACATACAGACAGCATGGTTCTGAAGTTAACTTTATCTCTCTTCAGTAGGCAATTTCATATCATATATCCTAAATGGTAGATTGTTTATAATGTCATGGCATTTTTACCAACTTCTATAATTTGCAAATGCCATTGCTTAAGATTAAATTTTCAGTGTACCATATTCATGAGAGGACTATAGCTCTAGCTACTGATATTTGTCCTTGCTTTTGGAAAGATCTGTACAAAACTGGAGCTTATATATGATATAATTTGTTATGAGTTGTCCTTAGAAGGCCAGCTGTATTGTCTATGTTACTGCATTTCTCTGTGTGTTCTTCCACAGATTTGCTCTCCCTCTATAATTTAGCTTATGAGAGAGGTACAATGAATTACACTGGAAGAATAATTTCAAGATGGAGTTCTAGTGGAGACAATCCCCCATTCCTTGTAGAGTTAATTGCTTTTTATTCTGCTTCATATTTTCTACTCTCAGGAAATACCTCTTCCTCTGGCTATAGCAGTCCCAAATTTGGATATTAAATTATTTTTGACCCTTTCATGTGGAAAAGTTTTAGCTAATACATTGTTTCATTTGACTACCAGATACTGGAATAGTAAAAATTTGAAACAAGTTTAATTTCTGAGATATTGTAGAGATTATTACAATTTATATATTATTATCCTATTGGTCACTCATCATTTCTGGATTCTCACAACTATTTCATGAGTATTACTGTATTTAAGGCACTCAGTGTTGAATGACCAAAACCCTAGACTCCATTTTCAAGATACATCAGCAGGAAGATAGAAGATATGAAAAATAGATTTGAATATAGTGGTCACACCCAAATTATGCATACGACCACCACATCCAGATTACAAACAGCAATTTGTGGCCTCATCCACTGTTCTGAAAAATTAGAGATTACTTTTAGTAAAAAAAAATCACATTTTCTGTGGTCTCAGTTGTGGAAAATGAATGTGTGATAAACCTGGAAACATTTAGAGGAACTGACCAATGAATTTCCCAGGCAAGAGTAATTTGCCTTATTGACAGCCCTCTGTTGCAAAGACTATTTTACTATAACATGAAATTTTTTTAAGTCAGGAATCTGCTTTACATAATTAATATTTCTTTCAAAATAACTTCTGATAGGATTAAGCATCAATTAATCACACATTAATTATATAAACTAGGCACATTGTATTGCTTTTTAAAAGTAACTTGTTAAAATCTATTGCTGCTTGAGGAATGAAAATTTTAATTCGAAGATTGGTGGCAAGAGTGCTAATTCTGTGTCAGGGAATACCTCATGTTTTGGCACTGATCTGGTGTTTCAATCATCACGAGTACTTAACAGGATGGAGTAACACTAGAATATAGAGGAAGGATGGAACGTGGATATGGTTGATTCCTAAATATATATTTAACATATTTTGAGTGTTTGCCTAGAGCATGATCCATTAAATAAGGAAGAAGCTTCTTTTCTTTGCGAATCTCTCTCTTTTTTTTTTTTTTTTGAGACGGATTTTCGCTCTTGTTACCCAGGCTGGAGTGCAATGGCGCGATCTCTGCTTACTGCAACCTCCGCCTCCTGGGTTCAGGCAATTCTCCTGCCTCAGCCTCCTGAGTAGCTGGGATTACAGGCACGTGCCACCGTGCCCAGCTGATTTTCTGTATTTTTAGTAGAGACGGGGTTTCACCATGTTGACCAGGATGGTCTCGATCTCTTGACCTCGTGATCCACCCGCCTCGGCCTCCCAAAGTGCTGGGATTACAGGCGTGAGCCACCGCGCCCGGCCGCGAATCTCTTTACCATCATGTCACTCCTTGTGGACATGTGGCAGAATTACTGCTAATACTATATTAAAGCACTGTCTATCTGAAATTTGAATAGATTTTTTATTTTCTGCATTGGCAACCACCATGTTTAGCTTTCCTTTTTTTAACTACCTTGAAGCCTCTATTGCAATTATTTGGCTGTAGTCCATTTCAGTTTTTCTACAAATTAGTATTTGTCTTATATAGTTGTTCTAATACCCAATGAACATAGTTTTGGGAACAATGTTCTATTTTTCTCAGGGTCATTTTCCACTGGAAAATGAATGTTCCCTGAGAAAATCATATCATTTTTGCAATGCCTTCACCCACTGTAGCATAACAGCAAAAGTACCTGACTTTTCCCTTTTGATCAACTAAAATAATCATGAGTTTTCAAATATCAAATTGCATATTTAAATATACCTTAATTAGCTATGGTTTTTAAAATTTTTAATACATTACTAGATTCAATTTACAATCATTTAATTTGGAATATCTATTGGTCTGTAATTCTATTTTGTACTTTTTTAAAAGCTGAGGTGGGAGGATCACTTGAGTCCGGGAGGTTGAGGCTGCAGTAAACCGTGATTGTGCCACTGCACTTCAGCCTGAGTGACAGAGTGAACACCTATCTCAAATAAGTAATTTGCATGTGGTCTTCAACTTTTGCTTCATAAACAATTCGTGAGCAAATAAATCAATGAAATAATTAGTTTAATATGGTTAACAACAGATTCCACATAATGAAAGTTCTTAAATTTCAGTCTACTTGATCTGCCATAGACTATTCATAGTGTATTAAATTTCCTACTTGATTTATTTCTGTGGGCTTTGCTTTATATATTTGTTATTCAGTGAATATTATAAGCTATAATTATTAAATGATCATTTGGATTGTAATTTTTTATAAAATGGTAACTTTCTTTTGTATTATTTTAAAGTTAATGCTATTAACTCCTGCTTTACTGTGCATTACACTACTTTAATTTTGCATTCTATTATTGACTCTTCTGACTTAATTTTATAGATGTGCCTTCTATAAGCTTTATGTAAAATATTTAGAGTGATTTTGCTTTTTCAACCCATTTTTATTTAGTGATTCATTTGTATGAGAATTTTATTGGTTCTTGCTTCTATCATTTTAATATTTTCTGTGATACTTTTCTGCTTTTGTCATTATTACGTTTTGGTACATATACTATTGTGGATTAATTTTATTGCTATTAATAATAGAAAATGGAGACATTCTACTTTATATTATTGCTTCAAATAATTAAATGTATTCACAAATCTGTTTTGTATTAATTATCAAAGTCATAGATCAAAAACTTTTACCTTACTCCAACAATATGAACAAATTGACCCCTTTATTCTGTTATCCTTTCTCCCTCCTTGCTTCCTGGTCATAATTAATTGTGCTAAGAATTATGGCTTTCCTATCATTAACATGCTGTTCTTGTTTTTACCATGTAAATTGGCACTTTCAGAAAGCGTTTAGCCTTTTGCATTTCCATATCTTCAATAGTTATTTTTATAATATTCTACATAGTAAATGGGTTTTCATATTTGTTAAGAATTCTTTTAACTATGACCTCTCCCACTACAGTGATTTTAATAGCAATACATCTCTTAGTTGATCAGTCCACATATTTTGGTATTTTTTTCCAGTAGGCAATTGAGTTTATACATTTTCCAAGTTGTCTCTTTACTCATGAACAAGAAATGGTGGCATATAAATTTTTAATGTCACAATCTCAGTCCTTATCTGTAAAAGAGAATAATTACAAGATGTGCCCTCTAGGCTTCTAGTAAGAAATGTGTTAACATGAGCACTTAAAACAGTTTTTGGTACAGAATAAGGGTACATTACATTAATAATTTTATTGTTATTATTTCTCTTCAAAAACTCTAAGAATTTTGCTCATTCATTTATTGGTATTCAGTTTGGTTGAGAGCAAACCTGAAGATATTATTTTTTTAAAGATAACATTTTTTTCTATTCATTTTTTGTTCATTTACAATATCAAAAAAGTTACCTTTGTTATTTTAAATTAATAATTTTTCATTAATTTTCCTCAAATAATTATGACATTTAATCTTGAACTCAGGGTTTTTAAGTTCTAGTTTGGGAAACTTTCCTTCTATTTATGTCTTTCATGATTATTTACATTACATTTGCTTTGACTCTTTTAAAATTTGATAATACTATTCCTGGACTATATTTTGTTTTCCGTTTTCTGTATAATTAAAAATCATTTGTTTTCCTTTGTCATACTGAGGGAGATTTACATTTGTGTCCTTCATATTAATGTCAACTCTGAAGTGACTGGAATTTTGAGGTTATTTGTTCAAGCAGTTAGCTTCCCCTAACTCTTACATAGACCTCGCTGAAAATGCTCATTTGGTAGAGTCTTAAAAGAGCTATCATAGTTAGTCATATAGACATTTGAAAGAAGAACATTACAAACTCTTCAGGTGGCAGCATGCCTATGTGTTCAAGAAACAGCAAGGTCACAAACTAATTTAAGCAGAGGGAGCAATGGGGAGGATGATAGGTGAGGTTAGAGAGATAATGTGAACCATTTTAAGGAATTTGACATTTACTCTGTATGAAATGGAGAAATAGTTCAGGTTTTGAGCAGAGGAGTGGTTAAATCCTGACTTTATGTTTGAAAAGTTTCACTGAGGCTACTGGGTTAAGAATCACTGAGGCTGCTGGTTCAGAGAACCAGAGTAGAAATAGAAGACCACTTAGGAAAATAATAATGTCTTTATTTTCTACTTGTAAAATTAATAATAACAGTAATAATAACAAGATAATGCAGTCAATATATTACTAAAAGTATCAATGACTATGTAAATTGTCTTGGATTGTGAAAAAGTTAGGCGTATCAAAAAAGCAGAGACAAGAAAGATAATTTACTACATAAAATAAGATAAAGGTAATACCTAATAGAAAAAGAAAAATAATCTATGTGAAAGGAAAGCAAACTTAAAGTTATAAGGCAGATGACTCACTGGAAAAAGAAAAATAATTGCAAAATATATGACACCTAATATCTTTAATTTATTGAGTGTCTATAAATGAAAAAACAATACAAAATATTCCAGAAATTATGAAAATTCAGTTCATAAGAGCAGATATGTATATTAAATTGATAAATATTTCTGATAATCTCAAGACCTGAATTAATACAACAATGATACACCTTAATATAGGAAAAGAGGAAATTATGCTAATATCCAGAGTTATAATAGCTGCATTGGAAATGTAAATTTGTCCATTTCTTCCAGATGGAAATTTTGCAATGTTTTCAAAATCTCCTAAAAGAACATATGCTATGATCTACTACTATTCAACATTAAAAAATGTCCTATAAAAATGATTAGAAAACTATATACACAAATGGTTATTTAGGAATTTCCATCTAAGTGTGCTCTTATATTAGTAATGTGATACACAATAAGAGCTAAGGCTGAGAATACAGGTAAAGAATATATTGTGAAGACCTAGTGAAAAGTTTATGCTTAATTTGCAGGGGAAGACACGAAAAGTTTTTATGGAGTGAAATATGTTCAGAGATGGGCTGTAGCAAGATCAATTAGAGAGCAATATATAGGATGAACTAAAATGAAATGTAAGCACAAGTTGCAGATAAAAGTCACAAAAAAGTGAATTGTTCATCAAAGAGAAGTGATGAGGCACTGATGGAACAGGAGTGCAGATGGAGACTCCACAGAGCCCAATCTCAAATCATGTATCATGTGAGGAAAACACTAGAAGGTTAGAGGTGGTACCATCCTGGTTGACTGGCAACAATTATGTTGGCATTTTCAGTAAAAAGAACTTTTGGCAACTGGATTTTCTGAAAGGATGACCTGTTTGGGACATTAGTAGAGACATTTTTTTTTTTTTTGAGACAGAGTCTTGCTCTGTCACCAGGCTGGAGTGCAGTGGTGCTATCTGGTCTTACTGCAACCTATGCCTTGCAGGTTCAAGTGATTCTCCTGCATCAGCCTCCTGAGTATCTGGGACTATAGGTACCCGACACATGCCTGTCTAATATTTCTATTTTTAGTAGAGACAGGGTTTCACCATGTTGGCCAGGCTGGTATCCAACTTCAGACTTTGTGAACTGCCCACCTTGGCCTCCCAAAGTACTGGGATTGCAGGCATTAGCCACGGCATCCAGCCAGTAGAGACTATGTAAGTGGAAATCTGTACCCAGTAATTCACCATGCAGTGGTAGAGTTTGGGATAAGGAGTAAGAATGGAGTGTAAGATCTGAGAGTCAGCCACTGTGCTGATAGTTGACACCATGGGAGCACATAAAAGTCTTGAAATAAAATAGAAAATGTTTGAAGACAGAACCTGGGTATGTTGCTTGATGCATATTGTTTCTCAGCTCTTTTCTATTCAGCTTGGTAAACGGTTGGGGCTCGGCCATTAGGTTTCTCCTTTGTCATCGGGCTCTAAGTTAGGCTCTGCCAATAGGGGGCAATAGAGGGAGACAGGAAAATTAAAGGAGAAAAAGAAACTTGTTCCTTACTGCTTGCTTCCTCTGTGGGCTTCCTTTGGCTTCCTCTGTTTGTGGCTCCTGTCAGCGTCTTCCTAGGGAACAGCAGTTCCTTCCCACAGCTTCACCTTAATACAACTCGCAGCTTTTGCAACACTTGCAAAACTGATTTTTTTTCACGTTCCACCTCAAAGACATCAGAGCCAGCCAACTGGAGCTCCTCCTCTGAGGCCTGTGTTCCAGGCTGGCAGATCCTGTTCTTTAAACCCAGAGACACTAGCATCAGTCCAGAGGTTTGAGTTTCAGCTCCACAGGGGCTCAAAAGTGCCAAACATTGCCAAAGTGTTAAGTTATATATTCTTAACTTTGCCATTAGGGAAAGCATCACTAAGAGTGGGATCAGTCTATTGGTGAAGGCAGTAGATCAACTGTAAAGATGAAAGGGGCAAGTGCATGGAAAGAAATTAGAGAGGGCAGCTTTGGAGTGCTGTTTCAAGAGCTATAGTAATCAAGGAATTTAAATGATTTATTTGTTTGCAACTTTTAAATACCAGAAATAAATGTTTTTCAGCAAAAGGGTAAGTGGCAGGATTGAGAGAGACATTGTATTTATATGTTGTGTGATGCAGGATTTGCTTAAACATTTGGTTTGCATTTCACTTGGTGAATGCTTTAAAGTAGAGAATAATACCTCACTCCTGTGGGCCTTCCCGAGTCTATCACAATATCTAGGACACAGTAAATTATCAAATTTGCTGAACTAAAGTCCAAATGAAGTGATGCAACTCATTAAATAAGCAAAAGAGTAAAATTTATATTTCAATTTACTTTGGCAAAGATAAACTATATTGATTTTTATTCATTCATTCACCGATTTATTTATTCATTTTGAGGTCAAGTGTTGAGTCTCAGAATCTGCGTGAGATTCTGAGCATGTTACAAAGGCAACACCTGCTTTTAATTAATCTCTCTAAGCAATGGTGAAAAAAACAGGCACAAGTCAATTAAAATAAGGTGTAACAAGTACTTTTCCTGAATTAAGCACAGAGTTCTCTAGAACCTGGGAAGAGGGGTTCAAGGAAATCTGCAAAAACTTGCGAAGGTGATTATTTCAGCACTAAATCTTGGAAAGTGGGAACAAGATAGCCAAGAAAATAATTCTTCAAGTAGTGAAAACATTAGGAGGAAAGGCATACAAGTGTCAAAAATCAGCATGCATTTAGGGAACTGCAGATGGTTTGCAGCGTTTGTAGATAGATGCAGAGAGGAAGGTGCTACATATAGGTAAGAACTATGTCGTGAAAGCTCTGAATGTCATACTAAGGAGTTCATGTGTTAGGTTCTGAATAATTGATCGGAAGGGCAACAAGGCTACCTTTCCAGCTGAAAAACATCCCAGTAAAACTCGCAGAGTTTTTCCCCTGGACTGTTGTTCCACATTAGTGTCACACTAACAGGCTATAGGTAGACTGAAACATTAATCTTGTCAGCACTCAGAGTTATTGGGAATGGCCTAAGGATGGCTCGAGATTAGACTTAGAAGCCTGTCCCATCAAAGAGCCTTGTCTCATTACCCCAGTGCAATAAAGTGACAATTTCTTTTTCTATGCTTTCCATGACATAAACATGGTTCACTGTCATTGATTACATGTAATAAGTTGGAGACAGACAAATAATGTTTGACTAAGTTATACCAATGAAGAGTTTAGAAGTGAAATTATGAGGTTCTAGTGAGGAAAAAAGAGTGAATCTCAGATTTTTTTTTGAGTTAATGTGGACAGAACTTGATGAGTCTTTGGATGCTGATGGTGAGAAGGATTGTCCAAATATATATATCAGGTTTCTGACTTTGACAACAGGAAAGTTGTGATGTCAGCATCCAAAACCAGAAACTATAAATTGAGGAACAGATTTGAAACTGGATTCAATCAAATGTAAGATATCTTTGGAGGAGCTATTTGGAGTCCAGTACCCGACTGAATATAAGAATCCGAAACTCAGTAAGTAGAATACAATTGCAGAAATTATAAGCATATGCATTGCATCAGAGGCTTCAGGAAATCTTTAATAATACAGGAAATCTGGAGAAGATCTACCAAGATAAAGCCCTGGTTTGGTGATTATGAGTTGGAAAAGGGAGTAAGAATAGAGGCAATAAAAGACTCAGAGGTTGTAATTAAAAAACAAGGTATAGGAGTTTGAAACTTCAGAGGTGGCATCATTCCAGATGACAACAAGTTAGAAGGGTGTCCGTGAGTATGAATGGTTAATGGAATGTGGAACTGAAGTTAACTTGATCTGAGTAATCCCACAAATTCTAAGATTAAAGTGTTGGACAGGTCATCACAATAGATACTGAAGTAAAAGAGAATGATGTGTGGAACAAGAGATAGACAAGAAGAGGAGACTGAGTCCCATGGGCCAAAGCCTTTGCTCAGTGGGAGACCATTGAGTGGCAGGGCAATAGGTGGGAGAAGATGGAGTATTATATTCTTTAATCAATATAAATTCAAAACAGGAGTATTTTCACCAGGAGGTGGAATGGTTGAGCATGGAGGAATAATGGTTTGGAATAAATAATGGGCAACTAGGTATACACTAACTGCAATTAGACCTTCCAGTATATAGGTCCCTGAGAAAGTAGCAGTCTCTAATTCAGGCCCAGGTTTAATTAATACAAACAGTTGTATCTAGTAGTCTGAAATAAGGATGAGATATAGCTAAGCTTGTTTACCAAGAAATGGCACCTCCAAAGTTCACATTGGAAAGGTTTAGACTGGGATAATTGTTCAGTCCAATTAACAAATATATATTGAGTTCCTGCTACATAAAATACACTATTGTAGATACTGAGGCTTGTTGCAATAAAGCACATCCCTTAACTCTGAGAAGCATATTAGCCTTACAGAGGAGAGAGAATAATAAACATCATTTTAATATGCTTTGCTAACCAGAGACAGAAACAAGAGAGAGGGACAATATTAAAATGCAACTTCTAAACATTGCCACCATTTCTTTTATCAGGAAAGTTTTCAAGGAGAGAAAGTGAGTTAATAGGACTACTAAGACTTGCTAGGATGTTGCCTCATCTACATTACAAAAGGCATCAACAAAATGTTATTATAAGTATGTATTTATATATCGGTGTCTATTATCAAGAATTTTCAAAAATTACATAAAATGGGCTAAGCATTGCTGAACATAGCATAAGACATTTTTCAATCTTGGTTGTCCATATAATTAAAAAGACCTCTAGTTGTCCTGTCCACCTTCCTTTAAATGTATGAATTTTACTTGAGTTGTTACCTTCAAGAAGGTCACCTCGTCCTGCTTTCAGAAAAAATGAATTTAATGTTGCATAAATGAGATAACTACAGGATTATACTGTTCATAAGCATAGATCTTAGCCTAAAGTGTTTCCCCAGAGCCAGGAAATTATTTTTAGTTACTATAAGTTTCTAGTTTATTTCTATTTCTTTAAGCTTTTTAGGAGAGGTAAAGATAGTGTGTGTTTGTGTGTGTGTGCGTGTGTGTGTGTGTGTGTGTATGTGTGTGTGAGAGAGAGAGAGAGAGAGAGGAAGGCTAGCTCTTACTTTGTCTTTAGTGAGTTATCTGGTTTTCCATAGAAGTAACAGCACCAAGTGTTGCCTGTTAAAGTTAGGATTTTGGAATGTGGTCCTGATGCTCTGACAAATATCACAAATATGACTTGCACAGTGTCCTGTGGGGAGTATTGTTAACATTACCCAGGTAGCCCTCCCACTGTCTGATTTATTTGCTTGTAGAGAACATGTATACCTGACTTCCTGAGGGAGCTGCATATCTCAAATTTGGGTGTCATGATAATAATAACAGTTTGAGAGAAAATGAAATAGGCTATAAAGAGAAAGGAAATGGAATATATAAACTATTGTACAGTGTCATGTTCATTTTCAGTACTATATAAAATAATGAAAATGTTTTTCAATAACCTTTGTTGATTTTTATAATGTGAAACACACTTTATGGAAAAAGACAATGAATGTACAAAGCAAAAAAAATTGGTAAAAATATTTTTAGCTTTTGACTCAAATCTCTGCATTATTTCCCATAAGTTTAGACTAGAGGTGAATTCTGAAATAAAACAACTTTAAGATAAAGAATACTTTTTTCCCCAGCTTTGGCCATTCTAAGTTGCTCTTTCAGGGTTTAAGTATGTATATATATATTTTAAAAAGCAATCCAGTGTAGTAGGTCACAAAGGTTTTATTTTTCTGATTTTAGAGTTACAGTTGGAAAACAAACTGAGAGACATTAAACAAGACTTTCTCAAGCTTTTAAGTTTCACATCTGGAATTACAACAGTTCTCCCTTCTACTAACCCCCATCACCCCACTGCACACAAATATCCTGAAAGCCCTCAGTAAACAATAACAGTAGGATATTTTATCACTCACTGCAAGTGCCCAGATGCTCTTTCATTTGTCATTGTTCTTTGGGTATTAAGATCAAGTGGCTGGATGCGGTAACTCTCACCTGTAATCTCATCACCTGGAGAGGCCATGGCATGAGGATCACTTGAGTTTAGGAGTTTGAGACCAGCCTGGGCAACATAGTGAGACCTCATCTCTATTAAAAAATTTTAAAATTAGCCAGGTGTAGTGGCACACACCTGTAATCCCAGCTACTCAGGAGGTTGAGGCAGGAGAATCACTTGAGCTCAGGAGATCAAGACTGCAGACAGTTATAAAGCGCCACTGCACTCCATCCTGGGTAACAGAGTGAGACCCTGCCTAAAAAAAAATTAATAAAATGGAAAAATTAAGATCAATCAAGGGGAATTAAGGCCCAAAAAAAGCCCCAAAACTTTGTGATCAAGTGACTTCTGAAGTTAAAAAGTAGACAGAATACAAACAATATATCAAGGCCTTCTCCAAATGTTCACTGGTAAATCAGGCTTACCTTTACAAGAGGCACTTTATTCAGGCACATAGGACAACAACAAAAAACTTGCAGGTTCCTGTCACAACACCATAACCATCACCTGTGTGATGGGAGACAGGCAGGTGGTGTATGTTGGATGGGAAATTTAGCAGAAGTTACGAGCTAAGAAAATGTAGTACAGTAATTTGCACCTCTAGCTTAAAGACATTAGTATGCTCAGCTTTTGATGTCTTGGCATGTGGTAGGCCCTGTACCCATAATATCCAGAAGTTAAATAAACTGCACAGGCAGAGAGCACAGTCCCCACCAGACTGCCCTCACTTCAGACACCAGCTGGCTACAAATTTAGGGATCCCATAAGCACCCTCAGATTCAATAATTTGCTAGAAAGCTCACAAATCTCAGAAAAGTGCTATGTTTATAATGAGTTTTATCATAGTGAAAGAATGTAAGTTAAAATTAGCCAAGGGAAAACACATAGTACCGAGTCCAGGGGGGGTCTAAATACAGAGCTTCTATTCATCCTTTGCTCCCTGGAGTCAAGGATGGTGTTACCTCCTCTCTGACACCAGGTGTGACAATACATACAGATGATTGCCAACCAGGGAAGCCTTTGGTGTTCAGAGTTCTTACTGGCGCTCAATCACATATTGACCTTGTTGGCTGATCTTTATTCTCCAGCCCTTCCTGGAGGTCAGGATAATCACCAGTTTTCCAGAGGTTGGAACTGATGCTGTCTTAATTGCATCAGTTATTGATAAAACTAATTGTTGCAATTATTTTTGCACCAACCTAATATGTGACCCAAAGTCCCCATCATAAGTTCCATTATTAGACTGTCCAGCAGCAAAGCCTCCAAACAATTAAAGACATTCCAGAGGCCCAGAGGTCATCCCAATAGGTGAGGACAAAGGCCAGACTGCTCTTTAGGTCATTCTACTCTACACAAATAATTACTGAAGAAACAAGACATTACTTGACATCTTGGAACATGAGTTCTTGCCTACATCCAGCCTCCGAGGATGCAGATAAATATGTAGCATTCCATAGACCATACATTTCCAGTAGGGGAAAGGAAAATAGTAAAACATCAATGTAGTATAAGTTATTACCATAGGACTCTGTCTAATCAATATGGAAACATAGTCTTGTGTCCTAAGAAGTTATTTAATCTGTGATCAATCATAATAGATACCTGACTTTTAGGAGAGAAACTATTCAAGATACTGTTCAATTGTCTGTGGAAGGGGAAGGTATATGAGGATGACTTGAGGAAAAATTATCCATGCATCTGCATGGTAAGACTGATGGAGACGTATTTACCTGGACTACAAAACACAGGAGGAAAAGCAGGCTTGGCAAGAAAAGAGATACAGAATGAGGTTATGTATATGTTGAACTTGATGTTCATATCATAGGTTGTTTTTGAAATGAGAGGCCTAATGGACAGTCGCATATACAAGGCTAATTCTTTCTCTCAGGTAACCAGGATAACTTTTTTGTCACTACTGGTCCTTTCTCTTCTTAAATACTCTCAGTGTGACATTACAGCTTTTTAACTTAAGGATATAAAACCCATAGAGGTTGGTTTCAGAGATCCAAAGATTTAGATAAAATATCAGGGCTGGGCATGGTAGCTCATGCCTGTAATCCCAGCACTTTGGGACACTGAGGTGGGTGGATTACAAGGTTAAGAGATCGAGACCATCCTGTCCAACATAGTGAAAACCTGTCTCTACTAAAAATACAAAAATTAGCTGGGTGTGATGGTGTGCAGCTGTAGTCCCAGCTACTCAGGAAGCTGAGGCAGGAGAATCACTCGAACACAGGAGGCAGAGGTTGCAGTGAGCTGAGATCGTGCCATTGCACTCCAGCCTGGTGAGCAGAGAGAGACTTTGTCTCAAAAAAAAAAAAAAAATCAGGTAGACAAGTGGTACTAGATCATATAGATTCATGTGTGAATTATCTAGAGTTATATATTTTACTAACCCTTTCTTTAGTATAAATAATTGAAATTGTATTTTTCCTTTTTAAATTTTTCTTCTTTTTTCTCTTTTCTTTTTTTTAGAGAGACAGGGTCTTACTCTGTCATTCAGGCTGGAGTATAGTGGTGCTATCATAGCTCGCTGCAGCATCAAACTCCAGGGCATAAGTGATCCTCCTGTCTCAGCCTCCCAAGTAGTAGTTGGGACTTACAGGTGCATACTACTGTACCTGGCTGTTTCTCTCTCTCTCTCTGTCCATATATATATATACACATACACATACACACACACACACACACACACACACACACACACACACGTATGTATTGGTAGAAACAGAGTCTCATTGTGTTTCCTAGGCTGGTCTCAAACTCCTGGGCTCAAGCAATTCTCCTACCCTAGTCTCTCAAAGTGCTAGGATTACAAGTGTAAGCCACCATGCCAAAACTGAAACTGTGTTTTTCATTTGCATGTAGCCAAATATCACATAAAAAGTTAACCAGAGAAATGAATCAAGATGATCATTATCATGTCAATTGTTGTTGTATGAACCTGACCAGATAAATATGTAAAGATTTCATCATAGAAAGCAAAAACACATGAAAACAAGTGATAGAAAGGAAGTACGAAAGTTCAAGCAGGTCAAATGCAACATAGAAATACGAAGTTAGTTTTATTGGATGGGGAAAATGTGAGTGTGGTGTGTGTTCAGAAGTTAGAGTTGGTGAATGTGAAGTGACAAGTATTCAGGAGTAACTGAAGTTAAGAGTCAGCATTGACTTGCCTGGGAGATTGTGCTGAGGGATAACTACCTATGTATATTAATGGTGCTCAGGCAGCACACCTCAGTAGTTAACAACTTCAGCTCTCCAGTCAGATAGCTCTCTGTTCTAATCCAGACTCCAGGATTCCCTATTTCATTATCTTGGTCAAATTACGTAACTACTCTAAGTGGCAATTTTCCATTGAGCATATAGTTATAAAGATTATCTGAGATATTTATAAAGCATTTATGTTATTACCTGGAAGATAGTAAGCTAGTAAGTACACAACGAATGTTAGCTCCTATGTACAGAGGTTAATATATATTTACTTAGTGCTATGGTTTGAATGTTTGTCCCCTCCAAAACCCATGTTGAAATTTAATTACCACTGTAACGGTATTAAGCGGTGGGACCTTGAAGGGTGATTAGGCCATGAGTGCTCTGCCTTCATGGGTAGGATTCATACCATTATAAAAGGGCAAATTTGGCCCCCTTTTGCCTCTGCCTGTCTGCCTTCTTCCATGTGATGATGCAGACACACAAGTGTTCTCCCAGATACTTGGGAGGATTTGATCTTGTACTTCTCAGTGTCCAGAACCATGAGAAAATAAATTTCTGTTCATTATATATTACCCAGTCTTAGGTATTATGCCACAGAAGCACAAAACAGACCGAAACATGCAGTATGCAATGAATTAATATACTCTGCTTTATAAATCAAGAATAGGTAGTATAACCACTTAAATATATTTTACTATAACAGGTTTTTTCAATAAACTATGGATATTGGATATATTTGGTAATGACATTAATATTTTCCAAAAATATATTGATATAAATTAACAGCTGCTTCCTTGAACTGATTCAGAATTCTATGTGAGATAAGACATTATAGAAGTCACCTATAAAAAATATAAAAAATATTGCAATGTTTTGTACAATGTGGAGTTAGGAAAGTTAAAGATATTTCAGCCTAAAGATTTTCAAATGAAGCATTCCACAGTAAAATGTCTACTATGTGAATTTCTCTCCATATTAACATGGATATGCATGACTCAATTATTTTAATTATATTTAACAAAGTCATTAATTGGATATTTTTAGTTTCCAAGGCTTTTTTCTTCTGCCACATCCTTGCTCAATGGATGCCCCCTCTAAGGCCTCCTCAGACGTCCTTATTAGACTTGTCATTCCATTCTCTGTTTCCACTGAGTCTTAGAGTTGGAGTTTTGCTCTTGTCACCCAGGCTAAAGTGCAATGGTGCAATCTCGGCTCACTGCAACCTCTGCCTCCCAAGTTCAAGCAATTATCTTGCCTCAGCCTCTCAAGTAGCTGGGATTACAGGCACCTGCCACCATATCTGGCTAATTTTTGTATTTTTAGTAGAAACGGGCTTTCACCACATTGGCCAGGTTGGTCTAGAACTCCTGACCTCAGGTGATCCACCAGCCTTAGCCTCCCAAAGTACTGGGATTACAGGCATGAGCCACTGCACCCGGCCCTTAGAGAGTATTTTACTCTTCACAGTTTATTACAATTTTCTGTTGGAAAGCCTGCCTCTGTTGTAGATTGTAATAATTGTGCAACAGGGACAGTGTTTTTTTTTTTCTTTTTTTCCAATGTATATCAGAGTGCTTTGATATAAAATTAAATTACTAATGTCCATATCATGTATTTTTAATATTGACCATGACTCTATTAAGTATAAATGTGTTAGTGTAACCTTTACGTGCTGAGAAAATTCAGTTTAGTTGCAGGTGATATAAGTATAATGGCCAATGTCGGTCCATAGAGGAAGCGACTGTTTTCATGTCACCACAGTACCTACTGTATATTATTCATTTATTTAAATTTAATTTAAACAAGATTACAAAAACTACAGTTATGGCTAAATATAGTCTTAAACATTTATCCATTATCAGTTTATATCACATAACAGCATGTGTGACTTTACCAGATTTTTAATGTATTAACTAATTTCTCAGTTGCTTTTGGAAATTAAGATAATCATGTTTATTACTTAAATTGATGGAATTGATAATATATCATCACTCAAAAATAATATATTTACTTAAATATAGATATTTATCTCACTATATTTTTTTCCTGATCATGGAATTTTTGTCTGTCTCTCATTTTATTTTCTTCTATTTCATAATATTCATGGAAACAATTTATTTGATTACTATTCAGAAATGCACATGACAAGGCATATAAATCCAATAAATATTAAAAGACTAAAAATTAAAAAATTGAAATCTCTATGGACATGAAACGTCTTCAGTGCATATCTGTGAAAACTCAAATCGCCAAGTAAAATTTCTAATATTATTAGAAAGGAAAATGGATCTAATATTATATATTCTCGTATGATGCATTATGTTAATAGAATCCTGAGAAAAGACATACATAGTCTTCTTTGAACCTAATTTTCTTAATATAGAAAATAGACAACAAATTATTCTTATAATACTTGAAAATAAATTCAAAGTTGAATAAAGTAGTTGAAATAAATAATGACTTCTTGTAAAATATATGGGGTAGTTTCTTAGGAGAAAATTTTCTAAAACAAACATTTGTTGACACTTTACAATGAATTAGGCATTTTGTGACTTAAATAAAGATCTTGTCTCCAATGAACTCACTATCTATTGGAGAAGACTGATGTCAAAATAATAATAATATGGCAAATCCAGTAATAGATACATGTGTAGAGAAGTATTATGGTGGCATCCAACTCAAACCTGAGGTCAGTGAAAGAAGGAATTCTGAATGTGGTAATATAATTTCTCAGAGTCGTTTGAGAAATAGCTAAGAATTGTGGAACATAACAGAATAATAGATAACTTTATAAATTTAATAGTGTGACACATATAATTACTGAAATCATGACATAGTTGAATATGATGCTTTAAAAAATGAGATAATATAAGCAAATGATAAACAAATTGCTGAGTGGAGGGTCAAAGTGTATTTGAATAGAAGCACTGAGTATATTGTTGCACTATTGGGATGTTCATTGAAAGTAATAAGAGAGAGAGAAATAGCGAAGAATAAATTAAAAGACTGAAAAATAAAGGTAAGGCGACACCCAAGATTCTGGCTGATGTTTCAGAGCAGATATTTACAAGGAACACCAAGCTGCAACTGTGAAGGATAATCCTCTACTACACTCAGCTTCTCCAATATGAAAGTAAATCAGGAAATTTTATAATATTTTTCTCATTTCTGGAATTGGTCATTTGGGAGCCAGCTCTACCTAACATTGCATCAAATGTCTACCTTGAAAATATGCAAGTTCTCAAGTTTGTAACATATTTAGAATGTATATGCTTTTTCATTGACTGGTGTCACACTAAACACGTGCACTTAGAGAAAAAATTACTAAAAATATTACCCAGAAAACAAAATTATAGAAAGGAAGAAACAACCTATAAAAATTATAAAGTTTTATCTATTTGTAGTCTTAGAAGAGTCTCTTTTCAATAGTGTGGACCTCATTCCTCAAATTCTATGTAGCTGTGAAGGAATTTATATCAGTCATGTTTCTGTTGGAGAAACAGCCTTTTAGGAGCAATATGGGAATAAGAGATGTATTGTAGCAATTCAGCCTAACAGACAATGAAATAAGCTTGAATGAAAGATCTGGAAAGGGAAACTGGAATGTTAGAGAGTCACTAACTAGTCTTCCAGATCACTAGAATAGGGGAGAAGCCTAAAATTCTAAGAAGCCAAGTACATCCAGCCACTGAAGCAGAACCATGAAAAGGGGGCTCAAGGAGAGTTCTACAGGAAGCTAATGTTTCCAGGTGTCAACTACCACAGCCAAGCATTGGTTGGTGGGTCTAGGTCTTCTTTTAGCAGTGTCAACAGTCAGCATATGATCTGGTTGCAGAGTAGAGAATAAGGGCATACTGGTGTCCACTGCGTATCTCCATATCTACCATATATGACCATGATGGCCATCCAAGATTAGCACTACCACTTCAGTGTGTTTTCAAATCCCATGCAAATTCCTCATATTTTTTCTTTTGGTATAATATAAACTGGAATCTTACAGTCAAAGGTTTTGTGAAAAATGTAGCTCCCAACTAAACCAACTTGATAATAACATAATTCAATACAGTGTGCCCTTTTAAGCTTGACCTCCACACATACCTTTTAAAAATATGTTTTGCTTCTAAGTAAAGTCAATTGCAAATAATTCTTCTGACTCTCATGTTAAAACTAGTCTCCATACAACAAAAATGTGCCAATTGTTAAGTCAAAACAGGATACACAGTTCATATCACTTTGTTCATTTAGCTAAATAACACTCCTTGTATGCTATCCTGTAATGTAAATACCAAGATGTAGGGCTATATATCTTGTGTTAAATATTACTGGAAGTAGGTGGAACAAAACTAACCTACATGTATGTAAATACATATATATTAACATGAATACATATATAATGTACAAATGTATTCATGTCAAGACAAAGAAGAAATAGCCATAATTGCTATGGTTCTTGTTTCTGCAACTGGTTATCTGCTCGTATACAACTTCACAACTTTATTTATAACTTTACTCTTCCGCTACTTATACTACTTGCCCTCAGCAAACCCCTCATCTTGTTGTAGTTGCTTGTCTATGCAGATGACCCAAATCTTCATATTAGCCATCCTGTCTTTGTTGTAATTTTCCATTTACTTACATCACGGTTCATGGGAGTACTAACTGATGCCTCCAAAGAAACTTCTGCATTTCAGACCTACTCTTCCTTACTTGCATTAAATAGTAATGGCTCGATTTCTCCCTGAAAGTCATGATCAATCATCCAGACTAGTAGAGTATCACATTTTTTTGCCTATTGATCCACTGGCATGAGGATCCCCAGAAGTTTCAACTTCAGTTTCAACCAAATGATTACATTATCCTCTCAGGAAAATTTTCTATTATTTCTGTATCTTACTTAATACATGAACCACTGTAGTCATTTTCTATTGCTGCCATAACAGATTTCCACAAACTAAAATGCTTAAAACAACATCCATTTAATGGAAATCAAAGTGTTGCATTTCTTACTGGAAGTTCTGGGGTGAAATCTGCCTCCAAATGCATTTGGGTTGTTGGCTGAATTCAGTTCCTGTGGTTGTAAAACTGAAGCCTCCACTTAGTTGCTGGTTATTGCCTGTGGCCACTGAATCCCAGAGACCTTTTTCTGCCACTCACATGTGTCCCCTTACACTTTAGAACCAGCAGGTGGATCCAATCCTTCTCACCTTTGAAATCTCTCTGATCTTCTCATTTATTTCATCTTTCCTGCTTTCCTCTTCTGCCTTCTGCTGCTGCTTTTAAGGTCTCATGTGATCACACTGGGCTTGCTTGGATAATCCAAGATAATCTCCCTACTTTAAGGACATTTAATTAATTCCCTTAATTTCATTTGTGAAATCCTTTCTCAGCAGTACCTAGAGTAGTGTTTGAATAAGCCTAGGATAGAAATCTTAGAGGGACATCTTTAAAATTTTGAGTACCATAACCATAAACCACAGACCCTATATTGACTGCTGATTTAGAGCACATTCCATATTCTGGAAAACATTACCCTATCCTGCATGGCATTTTACCTAGCTGGCACCATGACTGAGTCCAGCATTTTATCACATTGTCTCTGCTGTTGTAGAGCAGCACTCCAGCCTTTCTTTATCCCTATTGCATTCAGATAATTAATTTTGATGGTAATATTTCCCCTGGTCACTCTTAGCCTGCAAAGAATGACCGAGCTCTTGAAGAATGTTGGTATTTCCTTCCCTGTTGTATTTTTCAAAGCCTTGGTGAAATTAGTATCCTATGGAACTACCCAGGAAATATAGGCAGAAACTGTTAAGTAGATTTCACATGGTAAATCCACCTCAGGATTCTGATCTCCCTGAGACTGGCTATCTTCTTTCATATACCAAGGAAGTTATAGGATTTTAACTTCATCTTGCATTGGCCAACTTTAGGTCCTGGGTTTAGCTAAGTCACTACACAAATAGAGATTCTTCTATCTGTTCAAAAACATACTTTGAATTCAGGACCTCTCCTTAGTGCAATCATATAAAGAAATTTGGCCTGATCCAGCCTTATTTCACCCTAAACCAATATATTTAGGTTATATTCCTATATATATTCAGCAAGTTTTTATTTATACGATTTTCAAAATTTTAAAATCATTTTGATGTCTGTGGTGTGTACTCAAATGTAACATTTTGTATCTGATCCCTGAGTCTTCCCAGAACTTGAGTCTGGTTATAAACTTAGAAGGAACGAGATGTATTGAGGTTGGGTCTTAAAGAGGCCAGTATTTCTCTGAAGGGGATTGACATTAGGACATTTCATACAAGGGGAGAGTAACTTCCTTGGTCAGGAGTGAAAGGGTTGCATCTATTGAGAAAAGAGGCTAGAAGTGAAAATGAACTGAAGGTGCAGTCATGGAGTCAAGACAAGCTGCGCATATGATGTGGTTCGGCTCTGTGTTCCCATCCAAATCTCATCTTGAACTGTAATCCCCACATGTCAAGGGAGGAACCTGCTGGCAGGTGACTGGATCATGAGGAAGTTTTCCCCCATTCTGTTCTCATGATAGTGAGTGAGTTCTTATGATATCTGATGGTTTAAAAGTATTTGGCAGTTCTCTCTCTCAGTCTCTCTCTCTCTCTCTCACTCTCTCTCTCTCTTTTGCTCTCTCTCTCTCTCTCTTGCTCTCTCCTGACACCATGTAAGACTGTAAGACATGCCTTGTTTCCCCTTTGCTTTCCTCCATGATTGTAAGTTTCTTGAGGTCCCCCCAGCTCTGCATAACTGTGAGTCAATTAAACCACTTTTCTTTATAAATCACCCAGTCTCAGGTGGTTCTTTATAGCAGTGTGAAAACGGTCTAATACAGCATGTCTGTTTGTCCAACATGACCTCTTTCTACAGCTCTCTCTGACTGCAAAGGTCTTCCAAAAGTAATAGTGCTTCACTTCCACCTTCCAAATCTGACACCAGTTAATGTGTTGGTCACTTTTAATCTAGAATTATGCAGGCAAAGAGGTTCTGGAAAAGAGTTTCTAATTTAACAACATGAAAACAGCACAGTCCAGCAGAAGGTCCAAATCTTGGTCTCTGGGCAATCCTTTAGAGACTAGGTAGATTCATGAGGATGTGCTGAAAGAAAAAGTAACAATCTCAATACCCCAACATAAGACTAAACAAAGAAACTCAGGGAGGAGAGTTTTTCTGCTGACAAATCGGCATGTGGCTCTATAGACTTTAACCTCAACTATATCCTTGTTTCTATTTCATTATTTATGCAGAATTAGAACATTGTCACTTAGAAATAATCTGTGACTATGTTTTGGTCACCGCACATGTAAGAAAATACTTTCTCATATTGTTAACACGTATACTATGGTCAGTGCTTCTGGACTACAGACAAAAGAGATGGTCTGGGATTGGCTGTCACCATATACAACTGTTAGAGTGCTAAGTTGCTACTTAAGATTAAAATATACAGTTTTTTATATATATATATATATATATATATATATATATATATATATACACTCTTCAATTTGTGTAAGGCAGGTTGTTAGATTGCAAATCAGAATAATTTCCAAGTAGAGTAATATGTAATTTTAAACATTTTGAATGGCAAATTCCAAGTTTTACCATGTACTGTACATATTTTTGTGGGTACTAAGCATCTTGAAACAGGCCTCATCAACTACATCGTATGTATCTAATCTGAACATATTACAGTACTTGGCATATATTAGATAATCAATAAATTATTCTTAGAGGCATGACTGAATAGATGAAATATGGAATCATTAAGGCAGATGAAAGATGAACTCTGTACGCCTGGAGAGATTTGTTGTTGCGATTGGTGTTGGTGGTGTTGGTAGTGGTAGCGTAGTGGCTTTTTTCTTTCAAACAATACCTATTTTCTCCCTTTGGAGATAGTCATTCTGGTGAATCACCAGAGCAGGATAATAAAGTTGAAAACTACTGACCTATAGGTATTTGAAGATGATACTTTCTATGTAAAATCTTCTTTAACCTTCATACAAAAAGCCCAGGTTTTCTCTGCTCTTCTTAAGGATAGTCAAGAGTTCCTTAAATTAAGTGGCACCGAGTCAGAACTTCCCCTTTTGCCAATTACATCTAAATTTCTCTTTGTCAGAAAAATTTTTGATATGCCTTTTTTATATTTGTTTGTTATGATCCCCTTTTGTAATAACCTTCTACTTTTGGCTTTATTATTATTTTTTAAAGTTGTTTTTAAAAATGTTCCAAGGGAGGTTATTTAATTTCTCTGCAGTTATTTAATTTCTTATACTGTAGCTAATATAAAGCAGATACAGAAAAGGTAATAACACATGCTGGAGTATAATGCTTCAGTGTGCTTTCCCCCCAGTATTTGTAAGTTTGCAAAGATTTAAAGCAATATTCACAATGTACTCTTACCCTTTTCACCCATATCTCTTTTCTGCATTCCTTCATTTGTCGTGGGAGGTTTCTACTTATACTCTAAAGCAAGACTTTCCCTGTCACACTGCCTACGCTGGAAGAAATTGGGGTTTTCTCTTCTTGTTCATCTTTGCAAGTTTCCCTCTGTACTTTCCACTTTCCCCTTTCTTGCAGTAATTGTGATGCAGGATAAGCACAGTCCTTTCCCAGCTCTCAAATGATTTCTTCAAGCTGCAATGCACCTTTCTGCAGAGGAGGGGGCTAAGGAGTCACAACCCCACATTCACCCTAAAGATATTGGATGACTATCTTTACAGTATGGCTGTTGTCACACTTTCTGAAGTAAAGGATGTATACAGATCTTTGCTTGGGTCTTTTTGGTCTGGTATAGATGTGAATTAACCTTTCTATTCTGCTTCACTTGAGTGCAACTAGTTACAAGAAGCAGTAATACCACAGTGACCTGATTTAAATAAGTAACTGTGAGCAGGTTAAGTAAACCTGAATAATGACCACTCCGCTCCTTGAAAGATGTCAGTCTTTTAAAGTTTTCTAATATTTATGTTAATAACAGTACATATTTTCCCATGATTTTTTAGTAAACTATAAAATCCTTCACTGTTACAGAATGCACTCTGGTAGATCATCAATACAGGAAACCTAATTGGAAGCAATTGTTTCATTAAACAGAATCCTGTAAGATTCTGAGTCTATGAAGTTTTCCCCCAAATATAGACCAATATTTGAAGAAGGGCATAACAATGCCTTTGGCTGCAGCAGCTTTCTATTTTAAACTTACTGGGTCTTTCATTTTCTGGTTAGTATATACCAACCCTAATGGCAGTAATGTATATTGGACTTTCTTATTATTCAGTCTTTTGTTTTGCCTTCACTGCTTACAAAGAACTATTGATTGCATTGTTTATTCCTCATATCTGAAACCTTTAGTCATAGCTTTTGGTTCCTTGTTTGCTTACTACTTTGCTTACTTCTTGGGTAGCACTCTTCCTTTCACTCTGTAAAATATTTTATTATATGTTGAAATAAGATGACAGTGGCATTCCAAAGTAAATATATCATTAACATTCTTTTCAAACAAATATCTACTAATGTTATATACTATGAACAAAAGAGACATAGTCTCAACATAGTCTGTGCTTGTGCATAAGTCACTGACATTTGTGACAGGCTAAAACAAAATATAATATACACTAAAAAGCAAATCTAAACATCCTCTTTTTCCTTCTTGTTTGAAATCCAAATCTACAACTCAAACTTAAGCTGCAAATAACTTATTTCCACTAGTTACAGTTTAAGCTGTAGAAATATTAATAGGTGGGGGTGATTCTGGGTTAGAATAAACATAGAGAACAGATAAGTCTTTTAAGATAAACTGTATCACTCTAATAAAATATTAAATAGCACATATGAAGCTCCCCAAATAATTTTTCATTGAAAATTCATAACAAGTTCTGTTGCTTCCTAAAGGCTACCTGAACACATCATGAAAATTCTATAGATCAGAGTGCAATGAAGTAAGAGTGAGTAATAACCACTGACTAGAGAAACTTGTAGAATAAATCTATTTAATTGCATATTTAAGATGAGCTTGGCTTCTGTGTGGGGGGAGCAGAGCTGAATGCCCTATCACAAACCCAATAGCGCCAGTGTCAGTGAGCTGTGTGAGTTGTCTCTATGGGTTGTAAATTGGATCCCCTCAGTGACCAGTTAATGTTTTCTGTATTTACGGCAGTATTTCTGTTTTTCACAGCCACCAGGGCACTTTGGCAACATAAAAATTTAAAAATAATTTTTAGCAATCATACCGTGCCAATTTTTTATAGTTAAAGGGGCTCATTTAAATTGGAAAACCTGCTAGTCTGAAATTTTCATCTGAAGGATTACCACCAGCCAGAGCTACTTGTCTGATGAGGGTTTCACATGGCTTATCTAATGTGAAATCTCCATGTGGTATATAGTTTCATTAAACGGTGATCAAGAATACATTAGTTCAAAACAAGAAAAGGCAATGGAGCTTAATCCGCCAGGCATCTTGGCGCAACAACTTTAAAAGAGTTATTGAAGTGAAACAATTTGAGAATTAAAAGTCTTCCACTTATACAAGACTCCTGTCAAAAGCCTAAAAGTCAGCCTTTCCTTTTTCTGTTTTCTGTTTGTATACCACAACAAGAAAAGCCTCTGAAACAATATTTTGACTGTTGTTGTAAAGCCAATAAAATGCATATATCGGTGAAATAACCTAATCCATTTTAAAAACCAGATTTATCAAGATAGAAAAATAAAGTAACTGGTAGATAATGTAGAAATAAATTGAAAAATAAACTGTTTAGAGAAAAAGGTAAAAAACAAGTATTGGTGTGATGTAATAAAAACTGAGATTCATATAGCCTATGTTTATGTTTTAAAAACAATAGTATTAGCTCCCCTTACTGAAGAATTGATCATTAAACCAAATATTCACATTGCAAATATACTATTTGAAGAGACGTTGGGATATATTTACGATTTATATATCACACAAATGTTAATGATTTTCCATTTTAATGAATAGAAATTCACAATAATATTAAATGATTTTAGAGTTACAGTTTTTTATATATCTCAGTAATGTATAATAGAGCAATAACTAACTAAATAAATATTTATAAAGTTAATTTGACTTGTCATGTTGACATATATAGTGAGAAACTACGCATACATTCCTTTGATCTAACTAATCATTTTCATCTATTAGCACTTGATGAAAAATGTATTAGCTTATGTCAGGAAATTTCAACTCCCAGCACCAAAGATTTGAAAGATTTCTCAACATGCTTTAGCACACAATATAAAGAGTGATATTTCAAAAATGTTATTACAAGTATATTTTGAATAAAGAGTCTGAAATTTGTTATATTGAACTATAGTGTAAAGGACAGACATAATTTGATTTTTAAAAATGTAATCTTACTGTAGTACTTTAGACAAATTACAATCATCTGAATTTAAAAGATCAGCTTCTGGAAATATCTGCCACTAAATACTTATTTTCTAGTTGTTATTCAGCTTGGATTTAAAGATACTATAAAGTGCATACTTCCCTACATTTCTCCACCAGTGTATTTCAGCCTTAATCTTGAAGGAACTGTGTCTAATGGTGTAAAGATATTTCAGGTTATGTGTTATTTAATCTGAGTTCTCTTGTGAAAAGTGATATATTCCATGATAAAACCAAGAGTTATAAACATTTTTTAAAATCTCAAACAATATGTGTCAGTTATTTTGCATTTTTTACCTTTTTCTTGCAAGTCACAACGATACAAAGTAAAAAGTTCTTTTATATACACGCTTCAAATTTTGAGGATTTTTTTATTGTAGTATAAGGGGCTGTAATTATAACGTCCCCTTATTATATGGTATGGTGTTTGCCACTAAGTAATGTTATAACTTAAAAGATTTCATGATTAGTCACCTTTTTTCTTAATATGTCATTTGCATATATTTCCCTATTTTGTTATTGTTAGATAGCCTTTCAAAAAAATTAATAAATTCTATGTAGTTGGCAGCAAGTATAGCAACACAGAATTTAGGTACTCCCTAAATTCA
The DNA here is from genome assembly GCF_030222135.1 of Aotus nancymaae. NCBI lineage: Eukaryota > Metazoa > Chordata > Mammalia > Primates > Aotidae > Aotus > Aotus nancymaae. The sequence goes on from NW_026988432.1 coordinate 43,848,497, forward strand.
ATCAGAGTTTAGATAAAACACAGACTATATTAATGTATGGGCACTGTTATAACCTCTATTAATATAGTTGAAAGCCGTCAGGCACCACTGATTCTCAGAAACATAAAAAAGTTTGTATTAAAAATCACTGAACAGTACAAAAGTGGGAACAATACATATAAATTAAATTCAACACTCAACTTTATAAAACACCATTCTTTATAAAAGATGGCCTATGTTTGCATGGATTTCATGTTGTAGTAAATACAAGGTTTTTAACTGGGAGTACTCAGATGCTTATTGATTATTCGACAATTTATCTTCTTATGTTAAAAGATTAAGAATTTCTACCCAAAATACAAATGTACTTTTATTTTTATAGTTTTAGGGGTCCCTTTTAAAGGAAGTTAGTGTAAGAATGGCAATATTTACTGTTGTCTGCATTTGAGTAGTTCACAGCTGAGCAGTCCTCTTGTGTATTCAGTGACAAATGGCAATCACTTTATCATTTATCTTATGACAAATAGCAGATTCAGCCACAAACTGCTGGCCGTAGCAAACTTACAGGATGAAGTTCTTTATTGTTTATGGTTTGTGGGTTGATGTATTCATGCCTTGTTTATTTGTGAAATGAACAAAAATCAGTAAGCAGGCATGAACAGAAATTTGGCCACGCAATCAATTGTACTTTTTTTCCTCCAGTCTTCCAAGGACCTTACAAGGAAATTCGCTGAACTAGGTCTAAGCTATAAGCTGCCTTTAGAAAATAAAAGTCATTAGAGGATGCACCAAATTGTGACATTATGCCCTTAAGCCAAAATAACATTGAATGGAGTTCCTACCTCGCATTAACCTCCTGAATAAGGGTCTTAAATTCGATAGCAAGCTATTGTCATAGACAAGTGGCATAGGCCAAGAGTAGAAGGAAATTACCCCATGCTTTCACAATTTAAACAATACATTGAAGTTTTTGGTCCTTGTTTTGTATAGCTAAAGGAAATTTGCAAACCAACTTTGTACATCAATGTGAATTGTACCTGGATTGCATATACCAACTGTGTTGTGATTACATATATTCTTAGGTTTGTTACTAATGTAGCTTATATAGTTAATATATAAGAAATATTGAAGTAGGTCACATTCTGTGACATGTTTGAGATTAAAATATGTGATACTGGATAATAACAATAGCACATTTAAAACATTCTAGCAACACAATAGACAGAAACACGTAATATTTTATTCTAAGTCTTTCTTCCAGGATGTCTTTGAGAAATTTAGTATGACGCATTGGATTATGTTTTATAATTAATATACCTTTTAAAGTCATTATGATACATTATACTGGATCTAATGAAATGTTTCAAAATTACTGATCTGTTGAGTTAATAGTGAAAAAATTCACTAATAAAGGTAATCCAGTTCATAACAAGGTATTAACATTAGGGGAAATATTTCTTTAGGGATAAATGGATATAAAGAAGGACTTAGTTATACATAAATAGAAAAAAAGAAGGTACCTATGTACAACATGGAATCAAGTTTTGATATCTATACCACTAATAACAAGTCAGCAAAAGAAAGTAATGCCTAAGATTTTGCTAATTTTAAAAACTCAATAGGTAAATATGATGTTTTAAGGTAAAATAAATGATGGAATCATTTAATAAAAATTTAATGTACATTTATTTTCAAGTCATGTTCTTAAGTGCTTTGCATAAAAGCCATTTGAATAGCCTCAAAGCAAATGTCTATAAGTCCCATAATTTGGTGTCATAAAAAAACAGATATTTGCAGTGTAATATATTTATCATTTCTATCCTGAAAGACTTTCTGCCAGAAAAAAACAAGCCAAATAAAAAAAGAAAAGAAAAGAAAAGAAATCTGTCCCATTAATGTCTATGAAGTTTGTAGACTAGTGGTGTTAAAACTAATATTCTGAAAGGAAACTGAAGTTAGAGGTCCAGAAAAAGCTATTATGCAGCTCTGAGATTTACATATGCTATCTGCTTGGCTCATCAGAGGTGAATGATAGTTTCCACTGTGCTTAGTTACAAGCCAATCTAGATGCAGTTATTTGCATAAACAATTTGATTGGTAAACATTGCTCTATACCTCTGTATTGAAAACTTTTGGGGAAAGAGACACTATCTTGCTATTTCTTTTTAAAATCATACTTGGGTTATTTTTGTGTGTGTGTTATGACAGAGACACTATCTTGCTCTTTCTTTTTAAAATCATACTTGGGTTATACTTCCTTTGTGTTATGGCAGATAGAAGACAAAGAAGAATGATATACAGGTAAAATTTCATCAAACAGATAATACAATAAGAAGACAAAGCATGGCTTTAAAATGTTATTTGAATTTACACTAATTAATAAAAATTATTTACTGAAATTACTCTGAAAAGGGAAAAGTTGTCAATAAACCCAGACCTAATTCAATCATCCATATTTGGATAAATTTTTATGCTCTTTTTCTCTCTACATCTGTATTTTTTTATAAAACTGTAATGATTAACTTATAATTTCATACACATTTTTTCACTTAGCAGTAGATCATTTTCCCTGCTACTATATGTTCCTTAAAACAATGTATTTATATTTTTACTGAGTGCTTTAGTAGTCCCTCAAGGAATAAATTCATTAAACAGCTATGGAAGGACTAACATGTGCCAGATTTGTTGAAAGTTGTGTAAAAAATTGTTATCACTATGATGCTGACTGCATTGAGCTTACAATCTAGACAGAAAAATGAAATGAGAAGAAAAATTAAGTACAAGGTGATAACTGTGGGGTGCATTGAACAGTTCAAGAAGAAGCATCTAAATCAAAATAGGGGCCCATGGAGGGTTTCCCCAGTAAGATGATTGATCTAAATTTTGCTTAAAATTTTTAAGAATAGGTAAGAGCTAGCCAGTTAAAAACAGTATATGATAGAAGTTGGATAGCACTTATTGACAAAGATAACAGTGCAATTGAAAACATGTTTATCCTTGAACAGACCAGGTCAACCAAAAGGAAAAGTCTGTATGGCCATGAGGTGGGAGGCCATTGTGTACAGAACTGAAAATGCCACTGGAAACTAAATCTGAACATTATCCTGAAATGAAAGAGAAGTGAATGAAAGGTTTTTAAGGTGGTAATGGATACACCCATTTTGACTCTTTATAAAGAGGGTAACTGGTAGCAGTGTGAAGATTGAATTGTGATTGGAATGTGTTTGGAGACAGGAATACGGGTAGGAGGTGCTTACAGTAATCCAGGCTTAACGTAATAAATATTTCAAGAGAGGCAGTGAGAATGGAGATGAATAAAGAGAACAAAGGAAGATTTTGAAAGAAAATTACTGGTCCTTTGTGAAACTATAGTCACTAATTGGATGTAGGAACTGGTGGGACAGAGGAGTTGAGGATAAGTCTCAGGTTTCTAGCTTTTGAAACCGGGTAAGCAACAAATGCCTTTTACTAAGAGGAAGAGCATCTGTGAGGGAGAGAGTATTATGAGTTTAGTTTTAAAAAGATTGGTTTGGGTTGCCTGTCCCATCCAAGCAGAGATGTAAGAGGTCGATACATCTCTGGATCCTAAGGACAAATATTACATTGAAGCTTTGGGAAGCATTTGCGTATGGTGTTATTAAAATATTAAAGCAAAAGTTCACTGAAAGAGGTAAGATCAAGTTGCAAGGGTATGGAGTAATTTGGGAAGCACTCACATTTTATGAGAACATGAGAATTTCATGAGCATGAACATTAATCATATGAGAAGTTGTGGGAAAAAAAGGAAGAAAACCAACCTCAGGCAAAGTAAAACAATGGTTTCCACAGAAAAGGAGTAGTCAAACATGTCAAAAATGCAGAAAACTAAAAGGTACTAGAGAAAATTAATAGAACATAGTTACTTTAAGAAGTTTGACAGAGCAGTGGTGAAAGAAGCCATATTTCAATGTGTTGAAAAAAAAAAACAAGAAAATGAGAAGGTAGACAAATTCATTATAGCTTATTCTTTCGAAAGCATAGATTGTGTTAGAAAGAGGGAAATTAGTCGACAGAAATAGAGTAAAGCGATTTTTATAAGGTGGGGGCACTTGAGCACACTTATTTGCTAAGGAGGAAAAACTAATAGAGGAAGAAATGTTAATGCTTTTTACACGAGCAAAGGAGATGTTTCACAAAGCCAACTCCCCAAGGATGCAGAATGGAATTGGAACACACAGAGTCCCAGCAGAAGCACTAGCCTTGGTTAGAAAGGATAGAGAAGGAAGGTGGTAAATAAATTGGTTTTTTATTTATTTTACTTTTTATTTCATTTTACTTTAAGTCTGGGATACATGTGCAGAACGTGCAGGTTTGTTACATAGGTATACCTGTGCCATGATGGTCTGCTGCACCTATCAACCTGTCATCTAGGTTTTAAGCCCCTCATACATTAGGTATTTGTCCTAATGCTCTCCCTCCCCTTTCCCTCAATTCCCAACAAGCCCCGGTGTGTGATGATCCCCTCCCTGTGTCCATGTGTTCTCAGTGTTCAACTCCCACTTATGAGTGAGAATATGTGGTGTTTGGTTTTCTGTTCCTATGTTAGTTTGCTGAGAATGATGGCTTCCAGCTTTATCCATGTCCCTGCAAAGGGCATGAACTCATTCAATTAGATGGTTTTTAAATGGGGTGAGTTCAATCTTTAAATAAGAAAATGAAAATATTGTTAAATCAGAGATTTAGTGAAGAGGTTTATTGTTGAAAGATATAAGTGAGATGTGGCTGGCCGAAAACATAGAGGAAGCATAGAGAAAACAGATTCACTTATAGACCTTGAATTTGTAGTAGTAGCAGCAGATCATTTTCTCCTATATCACAGCTCAAATTTAAAAGAAAACTCTTATTTTTTGTAATTAAGAGCTGGAATTTTGTAGATTGCCTGAGACCTAAACACAAATATGGAACAAAAAGTGTACTGAAGACAAAGTAATTGAAATGATAGAGTTGGTATCTAAGGAGGATAGAAGGGGAAAGAAAAGCAAGTTTGCTAGTGAATGGAAAATGCAGAGTAAAAGCATAAGAAAACTTGTACCCAGGTAAGTGAAGAGACGTCTCTTCTAGTGAAAGAGGGTGAAAAATGGCTGTGAAAACCTGAATGTGGAAGACAGAGACAGGAGAAGCTAAGACAGTTCTCACCTTAAAGTTCTTACTTACTGAGTAAGATACAGAGAGCAAATCTCTTGATGGGCCCAGCAAATAAATCACAAAGTATGATAGTAAGAGAAAAAAAAATCATAGTTACAAAACGAGATGATGTGGTTTAAAATTTCAGAAGTGGGACATTTTTGGGTGGCAAACATGGGTGTGCCAGTGAGTTCAGGTGGTTACAGAGCTATGGCTGTGATCTTTGAGGAAGCTGAAGTACTCTAAGATAGAGTGTTGGATTGATCACTCCATGGTTGTTAAAATCATCAAAGATAATTTCCGTATTTAAGTTGTAAGGAAGTCTTCAGCAAAAGTAGGAGAGTGACACTAAGTAAGAGTAAAAAGAAGGGTTATCAGATGTAATACCTGGATTGCATGATCTTTAAACGAAGTGATTGATAGGAAGCTGGAGGAGCGAGTGTGTGGAAGGGGAAATAAAGGAAAAGAGAACACGCCTGCCTACCTCTCCCTTAACTACCTAGGTGTCCTGGTGGAGATTGAGATTTCAGTTAAAGAAAAAAAATTGGTAGGAACAATCTATGAAGAGTATAAAAAAGTGGAGAATTGATCAGAGAACAGGGGTTCCAGAAAGAGCAATAGACATTTTTGGAGTGGAAGGCAGTTGTAGAAGCAAAGAGTATTATTCCAATGACAGTAAAGAGAGAATGGAGGGATAATGTCAGCATATGGGGTAGAGACAAGCAGAGATAGAGGCATCACTGCAAGAGTCATAGGCTTTAAGATTCTTCTTGGAACTCTAAAGCAAAATGCTCTCTGCCCACATGGTAGCTTCACTTCAGCGGTTTAAGGCCAGAGAATAGTCACTGCAGGTTGTCAGGGCATTTCAGTGGCCTCTGCTCAGTGTTTCAGGTAGAAACCAGCAAAGCACTGTCTCTGCAAAGTTCAAAAGAAAAGTAGGTTCATCTATTGGGGCTTCAGATGAGATACGTGAATTAAAATCTGCACTAAATGAGAGCTGGAAATGGAGGGAAACACCTGTAGTCCTAACTACTGGGAGGCTGAGGCAGGAGGATATCTTGAGCCCAGGAGTTGGAGACCAGCCTGGGCAACATAGCAAGACCCCATCTAAAGAAAAAGACCCCCACAAAACTGCAAGAATAACTTTATCTAAAAAAAAGTTAAAAGGAGAACTAGAAGCTTAAGCAAACATAAGGAATTATTCTAGTGGAGGTTGACTTTAAAGTGTAATGGTTGGGACAAAAGAATTTGAAGATAAATTTTGTGTTAATGCTCCTATTCTCACCAATACATAAGCAAAGAAGAAGGATACAACAATATGAAACAGGAATTGTTGGTTAATGAAAATGAAAAAGAAGGAGAGATAATGTTAATCCTGTTATTGCTGTAGTTTGGGATGTGAGAATAGTAAAATGAAGAAAATAGGATTTTTTAAGAAAGTATTTGCTCTTATATAATTTGATACAATCAAGAGTATGAAACCAAATAAAATGGAATGGAATGGCTTTGGCAGTTACTCTCCTCCTTCTTAAAATAAAGGCTTTATCTTGTTCCCAGCTAGTTCAGGTGCTGGGGTTTCCGAAGTGTCTGATGTGATGACCTGTCCTTGGTCAGTGTCTTATTTCAGTTCTGTCTGTTCACTATTCCAAATCTCATCCTCTGTGCTCATTCATAGTCCTTGGAAAGCTTCTATAAATAATATAAATAAAACATTTAAGAGCCTACGCTCTGGAATCAAATGAACTCATTTCAAATCTCTGTTATTTAACTTTGAATGTGTTGGATCTCGAGCAATTAATTTAACTTCTGATATAATTTAGATATTTGGCCCCACCCAAATCTTATGATGAAATGTCAGTGCTAGCGATGGGGGTTGCTGGGAGGTGTTTGGGTCGTAGGTGAAGATCTCTTACAGCTTGGTGCTGTCTTTGTGACAGTGAGTGGTTTGTCACAAGATCTTGTCATTTAAAAGTGTATAGTACCTCCCTGAGACTCTCTCTTTCTCCATTTTTGCCATGTGATATGCCCACTCTCCCTTTGCCTTCCACCATGATTGGAAGCTTCCTGAGACCTCCTCAGAAGCAGATGCCCCTGTGCTTCCTTTACAACCTGTGGAACCAGGAGACAATTACATCTCTTTTCTTATAAACTACCCAGTCTCAGGTATTTCTTTACAGCAGTGCAAGAATGGCCTAACACAACTTCTCCATGTCTTAATACCATTCTCTGGTAAAAGCCAATTGTTGATCTCCTTACTTAGATAGCCATGATAAGCACTTTTCAAGGATTATCACTTTTACTCTAGTCTTTTGATTGGTCAGTAAAACTTGAGAATACAAGAGAAATGCTAAATGGTGTGAGGAGAAAGTCCCAAACTAAGGCAGGACATACTGAAGAGAGAACTTTATGTATCAAGTGTTCTCATCAATGCAAGACACAAAGGAAGAACAGTCATGGAAGAAGCTTTAGCTAGAGAAGGCAAATATATGATAGGCAATGAAGGCAAGAAATATTTTTGCCCTTTTCATGAAATTCAGAACCAGACTTGGGGAAAACTTAGTAACAATGGGAATACTTATGCAGGGAAACATTAACTTTAGAAGTTGCTGTAACTTTTAGGAAAAAAGCATAACGAGAATCCTAAGGGAGGACATCTGTTCTTTTTTATAGCATCTTTTCTTTTTATCCAGTGATTCTTTAAAGCCATGGCACCTGTAGTTCTGAAGCTTTTGAGGAAAGTCATAATAGCATTGCTCATAAAAATTTTACATGGTTTGTAGGAGAAGGAAAATAGCAAGTAATTAGAAGTTTCTACAAAAGTAAATGCAAGCCAGGCACAATGGCTCATGCTTGTAATCCCAGCACATTGGGAGGCTGAGGCACGCAGATCACTTGAGCTCCGGAGGTTGAAACTGGCCTGAGCAACATGGTGTAACCCAGTCTCTACTAAAAATACAAAAACTATCCAGGCACAGTGCCCCCACCTGTAGTCCCAGCTACTGAAGAGGCTGAGGTGGGAGGATTGCTTGAGCCCAGGAGGCAGAGGCAGCAGTGAGCCAAGGTCATGCCACTGCACTCCAGCCTGGGAAACAGAGCAAGACCCTGTATCAAAAACAAAAACTACATGCAACTCTAAAATATTGCAAGGATTTTATTTTAAACAGTGCAATCAAGCAGTACTGTACATAATGACCTTTATTAGAAGATTAATTTGACATTCTCTGAAGAAGTATTAAATTATGATACAGGATGAATATATATCAGTTATTAAAAATCTTGGATTAGTTTTTACAAGATAGAAAGACCTAAATGTGTACATTTCTTCATAAGTAAAAGTGAAAGAATTATGAATCCTTCATTAAAAACAGCAAAAATTTGAACAATTTGGAAGCAGCATGTTTTATTAAATAGATTCCAAGATAAAATAAATTTTGAAAACACCCACCAGAAGCCATAGATCTTCCAGAAAACAAAAATATAAACAAAAGTTAGTAGTAAGGCCCTGAGATTTGTGGAATATCCCTAGCAAGGTTTTAGTGGTTAGGAACTAGCATGCTTAATATATTTCAAAGCTATATATTTACAAATATAAATGTATAAATATATAAAATTTTTGTGATTATTACAGCTTTGATTCAAACTATCTTTAAGTATTTTGTTTAATTTGCATATTTATATATTTGATATTTCAAAATTTATTTTATGTATTTATATTTATTTAACTCCATAATTAAATATATAATAAGTGTATTTTAAGGCTATCTGAATTACACATTTTCCAGGGACTGGAGATTTTTGTCAACTACTTACATAAAATATAAACAGCTCTGAAGTCAAGGACAGGTATATATAGAAATAGGATATCAAGTGGTATTAATAATATTTTATAATGGTCTTTTGTTTTAAAAAGAATTGTCTGGGTATGGTGGATTACACCTGTAATCCCAGCACTTTGGGAGGCTGAGGTGAGTGGATCACCTGAGGTCGGGAATTTGAGACCAGCCTGGCCAACACAGTGAAAACCCTCCTCTACTAAAACACAAAAATTAGCCATGCATGATGGTGCGAGCCTGTAATCCCAGATACTCGGGAGGCTGAGGCAGGAGAATTGCTTGAACCTGGGAGGTGGACATTGCAGTGAGCCGAGATCATGCCACTGCATTCCAGCCTGGGTGAGAGATTGAGACTCCAAAAAAAAAAAGAAAAAGAAATTTGACATAAGTAAATAGAGGTCATTTGAATATCAAAAGTAAAACCAAAGCTTAGCAAGTATAGCAAATTCACTTCATTGCCAGCCACTAACCTTGGCACTAGGAACACAGGAAACTAAAGAAATGTTGAGCCTACGTTAGGAGTATTTCCTCAGCAACTCTTTATTCAGAAACACAGTGTTCCTCTACACATTTTCCCCAAGAGCATGTCAGCTGTTACCCCAGCATAGCTAGGTGCTGAGGAGTTGGTTCCTCTATAATTGGCAGCACAGGCACTTGCAGGAATTGTCAAAAACACAGACTTCAACCTCTGTAGCTTCAATAGCTTTGGTCAAAACTGCAGTTCAGCAATCCATTCTTTTAAGTAATATAAAATTTCTTCTTGAATTATATCAGACCAGCAGAAAGCTGTTTCTGATCATGTATTATGTTTTCTCTATAGAATTACTATCTTGAGGGTCACTATAAGAAATTGCTCCAATGAAGCTCATTGTGTTCACTACAAAGAGTATGTTGTCCATTAAATTCACAATACCCACTTTAGGACCAGAATTTTTGTCAGGTGTACATATCAGAAAGAGTGTATAATATTTATTCTGCAGGTTCAGTTTCTTTGATCTCAGGGACACTGAATTGACTGGGTTTCCCTTTTAATAGTGTCTGCTAGGGTATGTAGGCTTATATTTGTTACTTGCTTTAGGAAGTAGATAGGTTCTATTTTATGCCCCATGCTTGCCTATTGCTCTTTTATTTTTCCTCAGCTGGTTTAAATGTATTTTTTTCAGTTGTGTTTGTTCACAAATAAATTTGAATCCTGTCTCAGGATGGAGTAGGAAAGAGAAAAAAAAAAACAAAGAAAAACAGATTATCTATATGAAAAATACTGTAATCTAGAAATGAGTGAAAAATGAGTCTTTCTCCAGTTAACCTATAGTATGAATAAGTAATACATAGAGAAACCATAACATAATGGAGAACCAGTATTTTTTCTAGAAAATAATGTGATACTTATAAGGTGAATAAAGTTATTATAAGAAAGGTCAGAATAACACAATGGATTATTAATAAACTGAAAACATCCATTTAATTTTTTCTCTTGCCAAGCCAAGAAATAAAAAATCCCCTGCTTTTATGATAGAAAAACTTGAGCTATGTTAAGCAGTTTTTATATATGACATAAAATTGATATTAAATTTGTAACATTATGAATATTTATTTCCATCAATTTATATTTATATCACTTAAACTGCTAGTTGTAATTTTAACATGTAGTTATTTATTAAAGTCATTATTTTTCTATTAACCAATATTTTACACGATACGTATAGAGTGCTAGGATTTCCCCCACAGCTGATATCATTATGTTTATGTTGTACATATGACACCTAAAGACTTCAAAAGCTGTAGTTACAGATTTTTAATTGTAGTTTCCAGAGTGATATGTTTTGTGATTATTAAAATTAAGAAAGCAAAAGAACTTCAAAAGAGATACACTCCTCTTAAATCAGAACAAGAGAACAGAAACATTTATGCTTATAGAGTTCACAGTCTTTCTTGTTAGCCTATTCCAATAATTTATAAACAGGAAATTCACACAGGGGCTCTGGGTTACCCCGAGCCTTGAACTCCCTGAAATCCATATATTTCATGCTTAGATTCCAAGAGTAGCTAGAGAAGGATGTTTTCCTGAAAAAACTTTGCATGGCTTTCCTCATTCTTCTACAAAGTGAAGGAGCCATTTCACACACACACACACACACACACACACACACACACAGAGACACAATGCCTGGGATATACCACAAAATATGACATCTTTGAACTTAATGAATTTAATGGCTGGTATTGGTTTTGAGGAAGAGAGATGAGCTGGTGTATGTGGCAGCAGAGATTGAGGAAATTGAAGAAGGTCTTACTTGCTATGTAAGCTGATGATGAATATTGTCTTTGTGCAATAATACTTATAGATGGACCCTAAAGTTACTACCAAAAGAAACCAAATCACATTTAATAATTGAACTGAAAATGATAATACTGGCTTTTATGTTCTAATATCATCAAGCCATTATACATTCTTATACTACAAGAACAGAGCTTTTTTTCACTATTCTAAAGCTTAAAATCTGACATGTATAGGCAGGAAACAGGACACTGCTATCTAGCCTCTTAAACAAATATTTTTGTAAGAATTTTAAGTGAAGATTTGGCATGTGACAGAAGGAATATAAAAGCTGGTGATATTCAACCACCTCTCTGTATTGTATTTTAGTGTAACCCTGGATTTATTATTTCCGTCAACTTTCTAATTCTTGTTTTTGGGTAATAGACCAAGAATAGATTTTTAGAGAATGGCACTTGAAGTTAGTGACATGAGACTTGAGCCTTTGCCTCCTGGTTATAGAAGCAGAATTTTTTTCTAGCGACCCACCACATTCTGTACTTCCACAGTCTTTAAGCATTTCCAACCAGCCAAAATTTTCTATTATCAAAAATCAGTTAACTGCATGATTTACTCAGGCTGATCTCACTAGCTTAAATCTCCCAGTAAAATGTATCCCTAAGAGGAATGAATTGTTAAATTAGCTGAAATTGCACTTTTGAGAAACTGAAACAGGTGTGATTTGAATGCACATTTCACTTAGGTTTTAATGCCTGATAGAGAAAGAAACTTAAATAGCTAAAAATAGTGTATTCTCTTTGTAAATTTCCTTAACTTACCTGCAGTTTTAGATAGGTGGCCAAATGGTCTGACTGTTTTGATTCAGTGACAATTGAAATGCTTCAGTCTATTGGGCAATGGCCACTGCCTGTCTATTGAGATGTAAAAAAAAAATTTTTTTTACCCTTGCAATGTAAGATAATTATGTACTCTAGATACACTGAACAATAGCTGTCAAAAACCACAGCTGGATGTAGACTGAGAAATTTGATAAACATTACTTAAATATTGGAATAACTAAATTGTAAGCAAAACTTTTTTAACTAGGTTTATTTTATTTTCTGCAATTATGAAACTATTTTGGGTCCAATTAAGTTCTGTCTGCTCAAAATTTTTTACAAACTAAGAGTAATTATTTGTGAATAATAATAGAGCTCTGCATTCTAATCTTTTACACCATTAGGAAATATTACTAAGTAAGTTCAAATTAAATGCAAAGCTGTATGTTACCAAACACCTCAATCAGAATGATAGTTGTATTCGTAACTCATATTTCAAATGCTCTTGGTTTGATAATAAACTGCTTACTTTAACTTCATGTTTTTGGATTTTAAATTTTTATTTTTAATAACAGTTTTATTTGATTTTATATACACACATTAACAAAGAACTGATTTTCTTTAGAATTGAAAAAGTATTTTTTAACTTGTTTGCAAGTATTTTCTCTACTGCTACAAAAACAGACACATACACTGATAGAACAGAATAGAGAGCCCAGAAATAATGCTGCACGCCTACAACCATCTGATCTTCGACAAAATAGACAAAATCAAGCAATAGGGAGAGGACTCTCTATTCAACAAATGGTGCTGAGACAACTGGCTAGCCATATACAGAAGATTAAAACTGGATCACTTCCTTACACCATATACAAAAATGAACTCGATGGATTAAAAACTTAAATCTAAAACCAAAAACTATAAAAACCCTGGAAGATAACCTAGGAAATACCAAGCTGGACATAGGACCTGGCAAAGACGTCATAACGAAGATGCCAAAAGCAATCACAACAAAAACACATATTGACAAATGGGACTTCATTAAAATCAACAGATTCTGCACAAAAGAAACTATCAATAGAGTAAAAAGACAACCTATAGAACTGGAGAAAATATTTGAAAACTATACATCCAACAAGGGTCTAATATCCAAAACCTTTAAGGAAATTAAATAAATTTACAAGAAAAATACAACCCCATTAAATGTGGACAAAGTACATGAATGGACACTTTTCTTTTCTTTTCTTTTTTTGAGGCAGAGTCTGGCTCCATTGCCCAGGCTGGAGTGCAGTGCCACAATCTCAGCTTGCTGCAACCTCCACTCCCAGGTTTATGTGATTCTCCTGTCTCAGCCTCTCCAGTAGCTGTGATTACAGGCATGCACCACCACACCAGGCTGTTTTGTGTGTGTATGTGTGTGTGTATTTTTAGTAGAGATGGGGTTTCACCATGTTGGCCAGGCTGGTTTTGAACTCCTGACCTCAAGTTATCTGCCTGCCTCGGCCTCCCAAAGTGCTAGGATTACAGGTGTGAGCCATGGCATCTGGCCAAACAGATGCTTTTCAAAAGAAGACATTCATGTGGCCAAGAAGCATATGAAATAATGCACAACATTACAGTCATTAGAGAAATGCAAATCAAAACCATAATGCGATACTGTCTCATACTGGTCAGAATGGCTGTTATTAAAACGTCAAAAAATAACAGATGCTGGTGAGGTTGTAGAGAAAAGGGAACACTTATGCACTGCTGGTGGGAATGTAAGTTTATTCAGCCATTGTGGAAAGCAGTTTCATCCGTCAGGCAATTTCTCATCTTAAAACAGAATTATCATTTGACCCAGCAATCCTATTATTGGGTATGTAAATCGCTCTACCATAAAGACACATGCTTGGCATATGTTCACTGAAGCACTATTAATAATAGGAAAGACATGGAATCAACCTAAATGTCCATCAATGGCAGACTGGATAAAGAAAATGTGGTACATATTCACCATGGAATACTATGCAGCCATTAAAAAAGAATGAGATCACATCCTTTGCAGCAACATGAATAGAGTTAGAGGCCATTATCCTAAGCAAACTAACACAGGAAGAGAAAACCAGATATTGCACATGTTCTCACTTATAAATGGGAGCAAAACATTGAGTACATATGGACACGAAGAAAGGGACAACAGACATGAAGGCCTACTTGAGGGTGGAGGGAGGAAGGAGGGCGAGGATCGAAAAATTACCTACCAGGTACTATGCTCGTAACCTGAGTAACAAAATAATCTGTACCTCAATCCCTTTGACATGCAATTTACCTATACAAGAAACCTGCACATTGAACCTAAAAGTTAGAAAATCAAATCAGACCAGTATGAATTTTTATGTAAAAGTCAGCTACAGGCCAGCATAGTGTGGAACATATGTGCTAGTTTAATTTGGCTTCCATAGTCACTAAAAGTAAATAGATATTACTGATAGAAAGACAATGGGAGCAAAGAGGTGAAATGTCTATTTGATTTGTATTTGTATTATCTCCTTTAGGTGTTAATTTTACTGAATCTTGTCCTTCACCAATAGCACCACAACTCTTTCCTTATAGATACCTAGAAGAAAACCATTCCCTGAAAAATGAGTTTAAGGGCTCTAAGCTCTAGGCCATCCAATTGGGATCAGAGTTGGAAGCTAGTGCCTTAGGGAGACTTTTTCCTTTTCTCTAACTTCCTACATCATTCATTTGGCCAGAACTTCAGTAAGCAATAAAATATTTTGTGACAGTTATTTTTAATAATGCTTTTATTTTGTATAAACACATTCAGAAAATACTGAATTTTTTAAGATTTGAAAACAATATTTTTAACTTGTTAGCAAGTGTTTACTTGTTCAGTGTTGTCTGGACCTACACTTCTTAAAGTATGGTCTACAAGCCTTTTTGGGGGATCCATAAGACCCTTTCCAGGAGAAAGAAGGGGAGGGGAGGACTTATAAACTATTTTCAAACAGTAATAAGATATCTGTCTTTTTCACTGTGTTGACATTTGTGCTCATGGTGTAAAAGCAGTGGTGGATACGACTGCTGATACCTTAGTATAAACCAAGGCAAAGTGGTGTCAACAGTACTCATTGTGTTTCTCACTGCTAGCCTCTTGCATGGTCAACTTTAATAAAGAGTTTAGTTGGTGTTGTAGTAAATATTAGGTTGGTGCCAAAATAATTGTGTTTTTTCCATTAAGTAAAATAATATTAATTGCATTAAATCTTAACACTTTAGGACATGTCTTTTTTTATATTTTTTGTGATGAAATGTGAAGTACATTTAAAACAGTCCTGCTGCACATTAAAGTAAGCTGTCTCTAGAAAAAGTACTTGTGTGATATTTGAAGCTGTGAATTGAACTAGCCTTTTTTTTAAATAAAACATCATTTTTACTTAAAAGAACAATTGACAGGCAAACGGTTAATATTCAGACTAAACCATTTGACATACATTAACTTGAAAATGAACAAAATGAGCCTGTCACTTCAAATAAAACAAGTTATAATATTTATTGTCCATAAAACATTTGAGCTTTCAAACAAAAATTAGAATTTTGTAGAACTTATTCAGTCATCCTTTGGTGTCCACGGGGGATCGGTTCTAGGACCCCTGTGGATACCAAAACCTAAGATGCAAGTCCCCAACAAACAATGGCATAGTATTTACATATAACCTACACACATCCTCCTGAATACTTAAATAATCTCTAGATTACTTATAATACCTACTACAATGTAAATACTGTGTAAATTGTTGTTATGCTGTATTGGGTTTGTTGGTTAGAGACAGGTTAATGCTGTGTTGTCCAGGCTGGAGTCCTGTGCTCAAGTGATTTGCCCACCTTAGACTCTGGAGCAGCTCGGACTACAGGCACGTGCACTGCAGTTGGCTGTTTTTTTGGTTTTGCTTTTGTTTTAATTCAGATTATTTTGCATTTCCTTGGATGAGGAGGCTTTCACATTTGCAGATTCAACCCACAAGTATATCAAAATTATTGCATGTACTACTGAGAGCTTGGCATCCTTCCAAAATGTACAGACTTTACTAAAAAGATAAGCATGATATTAGCAAATGGAATTTGTATATGGCATAATGCATTTATCAATATTTGGAAGACCCGTATAACTCCACAAACTAATATATCAAAAAGACCAATGCATGATATCACCAATGGCTTTTAATTTAACAAGGTATGAAAGGTTCATTGATATGACTTCTGAGTCCAAATTGTAAATAATATTTGAGAAACTACCACTTGCTGAGTTGGGGCATAGTATCAAAGGAAAATATCCATAGTTATCTGAAAACCCTTTCATTTCCATCTATATATCTGAGGCTGGATTTTCTCTAAATCCAATAATCAACACAACACATGTCAATATACTTAATTTAGAAGCAGATAAGAGCATCCATCTGTTTTTTTAATTAACCCAGATATTAAAGAAATCTGAAAATGTTAAACAGTGCCATTCTTATGACCATTTTTTTTGTTAGGGAGGATAGTTATTTTTCACAAAAATGTTATTTATTATTGCTATTTTCATTTATTTATTTTAATTTATTTATTGCTATCTTTAATGTAAGCAAATTTTACTTATGTAGGATACTCAGTAAAGTTCACAGGTCTTTCTATAAACCAATGGAAGCAGGTGTGTGGCAATATCGGCTATGGATTGAATTGCTAGTATACGTGTTCTGATACAAAGTTACTATTATTTCAAATATATGTTCACATTTAACTTTCCACAGATACAATCAGTTTTATGCTATAAAGTTGGAAAATTATTGCTGCACAATACCATTCTTTCAAGTAGTATAAGACTTAACTAACACTAACTGAATCAACATTCTGATACAAAAGAATTATTTTGCTTCCTTAATACCTTTTAATTGAAGTGATTAGTTTTGGCTGCCAAACTTTAATGACTAGTAAATATTATTATTTTCATGTCAAATGAAAATTATTTTATTATGGAATAGGTATAACAATTCAGGAAAGTCAAAGTTATTAGAAAAAAAGGGCACTGAACAGCAGAATTGATTTATTGCATATGAAATCTTATGTAAAGCAGTTGATTCTTCTCCTTTTTATCAAGTACCTGATTTTTTAGTAATAGCTAATAAGCAAGTATGTACATAATAATTTTATGAGAAAAATGAATTCTGATTCCATCATTTATACTAGAGTCACGGTTCTCTATTTTCTATGTTGTTGTTGTTATTATTGTTATTATTATTGCTTTAGAAATAATAAAAAGCATCTATTTAAATGCGACCTGTGTTGCAGAACTGAGGCTATGTGTATGAATCACATGTGCCCTGGCTTAGTCATCGCATATTGGCAGGCTATATGTTTATGTATTTTAACTTGACTTCTGAAAGTTTAACATTGAAAAGGTTTTATTTAAAATTATGTCCTTTTCAAAAGAAGATATGAATGTGGCCAACAAGCATGTGAAAAAAAAGGCTCAATATCACTGATCATTGGAGAAATGCAAATCAAAAATGACAATGAGATATCATCTCACACCAGTCAGAATGGCTACTATTAAAAAGTCAAAAAATAACAGATACTGGTGAGATTGTGGAGAAAAGGGAACTTTTATACACTGCTGGTGACAGTTTAAATGAGTTCAGCCATTGTGGAAGTAGTATGGTGATTCCTCAAAAACCTGAAAACAGAACTACCATTCGACCTATTAATCCCATTACTTGAGTATATAAACAAAGTAATATAAATCATTCTACCATAAAAACACACACACACAAATATTCATTGCAGCACTATTCACAATAGAAAAAAACATGGAATCAACCTACATAGCCATCAGTGACACATTAGATAAATAAAATATGGTACATATGCACCATGGAATACTATGCATCCATAAAAAAGGATCACATCTTGTCTTTTGTGGGAACATGGATAGAGCTGCAGGTCAACCTCCTTAGCAAACTAACGAAAGAACAGAAAATCAAATACCTCATGTTCTCACTTATAAATAGGAGCTAAATGGTGAGAAGTCATGGACACAAAGTGAGGAACAACAGACATTAGGGCTTGCTTGAGGGTGGGCATTTGGAGAAGAGAGAGGATCAGAAAAAATAACTAACAGATACGAGCCTTAGTACCTGGGTGACGAAATAATGTGTACAACAAACCCCCATGACATGAGTTTATCTGTATAACAAACCTGCACATGTAACCCTGAACCTAAAATATTAGTTTAAAAAAGTAATAAAAACATAAAATTATGTTGAGAGCATTTCAGCTAGATTCATAGTTCATATTGATAGTTATTACAAATGAGGTTTAACAAATTCTTATTTATAGTAAGCCTTCAGAGAACCTAGAGGTAATTGGGAATGGATAGGCTAATTCTATCCATTTAGGATAATTCCAAACCTCTATTCTTTAAGTAAGATCAAGAGAAGATTCCTGCCAACTCTTGCCCATTGGAAATTTTTGAGGCAATTCAAATTACAAACAAGCCTGATGGAAATACAATATATATTTATAAAATATGAATAGGAAGGCTGTCAGTAAAGGAGAGATTGTAAGCTTTGTAAGAAAAAGTTGGAAAATTATGGAACAGAGAATGACCTTTTCATATATTATGTACAGCTAAATCCTGATAGAGTGTGTCACCCATTTTCTCTACTCACATGTAGTTTTCATTAGTCACAGTGTTTATGTGATAGCCTCAGAAATAGAAGAGGAATTTGGGCACAGAAAATGGGTAAAATGCTTTGCATACCTTTTAAAAATAGGTTTTCAGCGATCTGAAGCCTTCCCTTAGTGGACCTTTGATTTTCCAAGGTGTATAGATTATTTAACTCCACTATTCTTCTCTTCTGGAATTCCATTCTTCTTGTTGCTCCCTCTTCTTTTATACCTCTCAGTAGCTTATGGATAAAATCCTGCTCTTTAAATCACATGTACAACAAGGCTAGAACAGTTGACATATTTTTTAGTTTTAGAAATGCTAGTTTGAGAATTTGTTTACTTATGTGGGAAACAAAATAGATTTTCAAGAGTTATATATTTTGAGGACATTGTTGCCATTCTCTTTCCTTTTTGGCTTTTGGCAATCTAAAAAGGGTAGAATTAAGCAGGGTAATTTTTTGGGAAATTTAATGAAGAGTCAAGTGAATGAGTATTTAGAAAGCATGAGGTATGTGAGGAGGAAATAGTATGGTTACTCACTAAAGCTTGAAGAATATCATTCAAGTCTCCAAACCAAGAATAATGGCTGAAGAATCAGACTCCTATAAAATAGAAACAAAGCAAGATGCTTCTTTGACTGGAACCAGATCCAGGAAAGGCAGTAAATAAGGATTTGGATCTGTGAGCAATGATGTTGACTTTTAACTAGGAAATAAACCCTGAGCTCAAAACCAAAGCACCCTGCTTTCTTGATGGACAGAGTATTGAGAGAAATACCTTTGCTATTGACCTTTGTCCTATGGCTGAAGGAGAACATCAGAGAATATTGACCAAGTGTTTACACTTTGAAAGTTCTACTTGTCTAAGGCAAGATTGAGATTCATGGGAATACTCAAATATAAAATACGAGATAGAATGAGTAATACTTGTAATGATTTGCAGCATAGGCATTTTAAATTGAATCAGGCAGATTATTTACCAAAAAGGTGGCTAAAAAGACATATATTTCAAGTAAGTTAAAAGGGGACATCTATGAACACAAATTCAAGTGTTTATTTCAATTCAAGAAAATATAATTCAATACCTTTCATTTACCAAGACTGTGCTAGAAGATGAATAATAAATGTTAAATTTCATGTAAGTTATATGCCAGAATTAGATCTTTGGAAATGGATGTTTTCTTCCCAGCTATCTTGAATCATTGAAGTAGAAACTCACTTGTACAGGAACATGGAGGTAAGTAGCTTTCCTGAGGGTCATATTCCAACGCTTTCCTCTCTTGAATTATTTCTTTGGGCTTTGTCTTCTTTAAAAGAACTCTAAATCCATACAACTTTCAAAAGAGATAATTAAAGGCAGTTTTTGTAATATAACTACTTTCTTACTCTAATGATAGGAATGCTGTTGTTACTAAACCAAGGGGTCATCTGTTCCGTTAGAAGTTTTCTGGATAGGTTAGAGTTAAATAACTACCAAAAAAGATATTTAAGTATTTAAAAGCCTGTTTATTCCTACCTCCAGAGAGATACTATTTAAATGTGAACAAACATGTCTTAAAATTTGTATTAATTCTGGTAGGCTAAATAATGGTCCCCTGAGATATCTACATCCTAATCACCGGAACCTGTGAATGTAATCTTACGTGGAAAAAAGGACTCAGAGATGTGATTAAATTAAGATTTTGAAATAAGGAGATTATCTGGAATTATTTGAGTGGGCCTGAAATGTAATCCTAAATGTCCTTATAAGAGAGAGGCGAAGAGATTTGACAACAGAAGGAAAAGGGGATATGACAATGGAAAATTAGATGTGATTTGGGGCCACTAGCCAAGAAAGCAAATTCTTTTCCCAGAGCATACAGAAGGAAGTAGCTCTGCTGACATCTTGATTTTAGCTTCATAAGATTTCTTTCTGACTTCTGACCTTTGGAACTCTAAGAGAATACATTTGTATTAATTGGAGCCACTTAATTTGTGGTAATTTTATAGCTGCATCAGCAAAATCATACAATAAGGTTCAACAAAATGGCACTAGGACACTTTCATAAAGATTATATATTTTTTTCCTCCCAGTAATTTTCTAGAAAGAGGAATTAGATGATATGATCTTCCACAAGTGCAAACCTCTGGAAAATTATTTATTGTTACAATCAGTTTTTATACTTTTGCCCTTCATTACACATACAAGAGATAACTTATGACCCAAAAATGTGTAACTGTGGCCCATCCTAAATTAATCACATGGCCTCTATTATTCCATGTTGCAGAATCTGTTATTTATTCATAAGAACATTGTTCTTATGAAAAAGTGAGTTACTTATATTATGCATACTTTTAAAAATTATTATATGACAATGAGCTGTCCTCATCCAATTATAAAAGAGTAAATACTGTGAAATTATCAGCCCATAAAACTATTGCATTCAAATGATGCACTTTTAATAACTAAACTACCTTTAAAATGGGAGGTAAGCCTGGGGCTTTCATAAATACAAGTTTTATTTAAATTTTTTTTTTCCAATTTATGATCTTCACTCTAGCAATAACTTGGAAAAAATTCTGAGGCAGACACTTTAGTGTAGAGAAAATTTTCTAATCATAACATACAAAAAATAACGTTGAAATTCCTACTCCTTTTGCTAAATATTTAACCTCAAATAAATCATTGTCTTAGAAATAAATAATTTGGATTAGATGTTCTTGAAAGGCCCTTCAGATACCACATTCTGCAATTCTGTGATGTTTATAGTAATGATATTTAATTTATAGGAATTGTAACAGTATTTGGCACGAAAATATTGATTGGTCTAAAATTTTTCTTTTTTAAATTAAAATTCTTATTGTTTATAAAAATTTTAGTTCTTTTTTAAATTATAAAATCAAAGTGCATTTTAAACTGATAAAATACGTGAATTTTAAATTTTAGTTCTTAGGTGATTCTATGGAAATAAAGTACAGATATCAAATTCATAATTAACAATGATTTTTGTACTAACTGTAGATTGAAGGTAGACATTTGCTGTGGAAATTCTAGGGCTGCAAGTATTTTCATAGATTTCTTAGGGAAAAAGGAAGATATACCAATTAGATCACTGAGAACCTTGGAAAATCAGACTACATCTTGGAGAAATAGTCATCTCCTTTAGCAAAGGCACACAAATAATATTAGAAAAGTCTTGATATCAGTGATAAGAAAGCAATTTAAACAGCTGTTGCATTACAGAAAAGGCTTGTCTGATACACTTTTAGGAATGGGAAGTAAATGAAAGAAACACTACTATCAAGAAGCACATGTATCTAGTGTTTACAAAAGCTCCTCCAGAATCATTTCAGTTAGTCTAAGAACAAACTCTCAGATAAGTGAGCATTCCAAATCCAGTGGAAAAAAATGTTACACCTATGTTTTAAAAAGCTGTAAGAGGCTCCAAATTACTTACTTCAAGAAGTAGCAATTTCTGTTGGCAAGATGCATGAAAAGTGTTAGCCTCATGGGAATCCATTTGTGACAACAGAGCAGAGAGCGGCCCCTGCTCTGACAATAAAAAAGTGACAGATAATATAGAAGTAATCAATCTGAAAGGTATAGAATATTTAAACCATGAAATGTCTAAAAAGCCATAAGCAAGATCTTAAAATCAATATAGGATGCTACTGAAAGTCAAAGTAATGACTCAAGAATAGGAATATTATACTGGTCCCAGAAAGGTTTTTGTGTTAAGGCCAACAGCAAGGAGGTAAAATAACTATGTCTGTGTATTTTTTAAGCCACATTATTGTTAGATTTTTTTTTATAAAAGAGAAAAGAAATTATGCTGATGTTTTATAATATTAAAAGTGACTTAAAAGACATTTAATATTTTCTAACATTTTGGTTTGCATTTAATATCATCCCAAACTATTTCATGAGAACAAACCACATTAGTTCATTTAAAGAAGGGTTATAGAAAGCATAGAACCTAATAACTGCTTAGGTCTGGGAAGATTTAACTGGTTTTATCAGCACTTCACTTAAAATAGTCCTAAATGCAAGCAATGTAATTTGGAAAATCAATCACAGATATTACAAATGTATCTGAGAGGGAAGAAATATTGGAGTATTCTTGTACTCTTGGAAACATTTGTTTTGATTCATTCAGTTATCAGATAGTTGGGAATAATGAAAGGAGCATTTCTAGACATGTTTAAAACCAAAGAAAGTACTTAGTCATCATATTGATTTATTAAACCCACTTAAAAAATTATATGTAGACTGTTCTGAATCCACTGTATGTTGGATAGAAAGTTTTAACCTATCTTCCTCCTTTGTAAGATAAATGTAGGAATAAAATGCTAACAATATTTCCTGGAATTAGATTTTATGAGCCAAGGCTAATTTTTTTTCCAACTGAGTACCAGGCATTGCTATAGGATCAGGGAAACTGGAAACCTTGTTTAGCTTATTTCTGTCTCTGGTACATCTGTTAGCAAGATCAGAAACTCCTGTGATGGAAATCTTCTTCATCCCTCCCCCCACAACTCCAGCTCTTGCCAAAATCTTTCTATTTTAATTACAGCATCTGAAACAATTCAATACTTCTTTTTTTGCTTTTATTTTTTTTCTCTCTCTCTCTCTTTAAGACGGAGGGTTAGGGCACAAAAATGGTAAGAAAAATAGAGAAAATAAGAGCTCTTATTAAGAAAGAATCAGCTATAAGTTTGCTTTGGAACAGCCCAGAAGTGTGATGCAGAATTAAAATCACAAACAGGTTAGTGAGGAATACTTCTTTCCTTCTAGAATGCCTATTATTCGCTACTTGGGAGGGTTGTTTTTTTTTTTCTGTTTTGTTTTTGTTTTCCTTTATGGGTGATATTTCCACATACATTTCAAATTGTTTAAAAGAAAATGTTTTCAGCCGGGCATGGTGGCTCACGCCTGTAATCCCAGCACTTTGGGAGGCTGAGGCGGGCAAATCACAAGGTCAGGAGTTCAAGACCAGCCTGGCCAACATAGTGAAACCCTGTGTCTACAAAAATTACAAAAAATTAGCTGGGCATGGTGGCGGGTGCCTGTAATTCCAGCTGCTTGGGAGGCTGAGGTTGCAGTGAACCAAGACTGCACCATTGCACTCCAGCCTGAGCGACAATGCGAGACTTCCTTTCACAAAAAAAAAAAAACCAAAACAAAACAAAACAAAAAATATGTTTTCTAGTTGGCCAGACATCTGTCAACATGCTCCAGATCCCCAAAGATAACTACTGTAACCTGCTTTTTTTGTTAACTAAAGATTTCTTTTGAAATATTCTGATCATTTTTAAGTAAAACTTTCTCATTTTACAATGACGTCTGTATTTGTCAGAGAATATACACTGTACAAATTCATTTTTGTAATTTACTGGGGCTTATATAATATTATAATATATTGTCTATTTAGGTGAAGTTCTTTTGCATTTGAAAGGAATGCATGTTCTTCACGTGTTAGACACAAAATCTATCTCAATTATGTTAAGATAATTGCTGTTGTCCACAACTTCTATAACCTTAGTGATTTTTTTGGTATTCTATCAATTACTGAACGAGAGGTGTTAAAATCTCCCACTATGATTATAGATTTGTTTAGTTCTTTTGGCTTTTACTTCATGTATTTAGAAGCTTTGTTAGAGATTTCTACATATTTATGATTGTTGTATCTTTTTAATCAATCAACCCTTTATAAAATGTCCTTTATCACTGATAATATTCCATGTCTTTTTTTTTATTGTACTTTAGGTTCTGGGGTACATGTGCAGATCATGCAGGATTGTTGCATAGATACATACTTGGCAATGTGGTTGGCTGCCTCTTTCCCCCCGTCACCTATATCTGGCATTTCTCCCCATGTTATCCCTCCCCAACCTTCCCACCCCCTGCTGTCCCTCCCCTACCCCCACCAACAGACCCCAGCGTGTGATGCTCCCCTCCCTGTGTCTATGCGTTCTCATTGTTCAACACCTGCCTATGAGTGAGAACATGTGGAATACTCCATGTCTTAATGCAAGTTTTATCTGATATTTTAGACACTGAATTCTTTACACTGAAATCTGCATGGTATGTGGTATACCTTGCATTCTTTTACTTTGTCTCTCTGTATCTTTGTACATAAAGTTCATCTCATATAGATGATACGCAGTTGATTTTGTAATTAGTAAAACTCCACTTTTAATTGGAGTATTTACTTCATTTGCATTATTTATATGTTTTATTATACATATTATACAAATTATTATGCATATACATGATTATATCTTTAATTCCATATTTTTATTTTTATTATCTACTAAAATTTCTTATTTTTTCACTCATTATTTCCATCTCTTTCATAATTCCTTGACTATATTCATGACAGCTGCTTTAAAGTCCTCCTCTGAAATTTCATTACCCCAGATCATCTTGGACTCAGTGTCCATTGACTAACTTTTATCTTGTCTATGAGTCACAGTTTCTGATATTTTTGGACATTATGCCAACTCCAGATACTCTTATCTTTCTCTGAAGTCTGTTGATGTTTGTTCTGACTGCTGGGTGGCTTCCGAGAAAAAGCCGAGTCAACAAGGATCTCTCTCCCTGGGGTCTCCTTCTTTTAAGAACCTCCTCCAGTTTCTGCCTACTTTTGGTCATTCGCCAGTGCCTTCATATATTTGGTTTTTGTATCATGGGCACAGATTATAATTTCAATCTACAGAAAGCTACTATGCCATTACCACGAACTGAACTCATTTTCATTATATTTTAAGGTTTTCTTATGAAGTGATAATAGTTTCATAAAGACACAAAATTTTTAAAAGATTGTAAGTTGAATAGTGAACCAATATTATGTCTTTTCTCATTATATATAGTGATACAAAATCATTGCTGATAATCTAAAAAGTAGACAAGAAGAGACAGCAATGAAATCATTTTTCCATGTACTTTTTATATATGCATACCTTATACATATATTATTTCAAATTTTGTGTAATACTGGATATATTTTCAGTTTTTCTCTGTTTACTTATATTTTAAATTAGCCTATCCTTATGGCATTACTCTTCAAGAGTATGATTATTTTATTGAAGAACATTTACTGTATAAATACATGATGTTTGCTTTTTTCTAATTCTTGTATTTTTATGTGACTCCTAAATTGTTTTGTTCTTAAAAAAATGCTATGACAAAATTCTTTGTAATACCTGTTATGCTTCTATTTATTTTTGTAATTATTATGGGGAAAAAACTCAAGGTTCAAAATGTTTAAATCTTTGCAGTTTGTTGATAAATACTTGGCCAGAACTTTTCAAAGAAATAAGTATAGACATAATATATAAGATACACAGATATAAACATAGATATAAGATTTGAGAGACATAGGAGATATATTTAGTGAGAGTTTTTTTCCTAGATATTTGTTGCTTCAATGCTTTGCCTCTTTTAATTTTCTATTTTCCCAAATACAGTAGTTATATAAGTTAAAATGTTAAATTATACTCCAAGAGCAGGAGCCCTCTGCCTCACTCTTTCATAATTTTCCTTGGCCCTCCCTAGAGGTAGCTACTGTAAAACATTTAATGTCATATTCCAAATAACAGTTTTCCACTGTACTCTCTTAGCACTTCTTTCTGTGTTAAGCTTATATATAGATAGATAGATATAATACTATCTATCTATATATATAATTATTGCTCACAACTGATTTAAAGCATAGAGCATGAAAATTTTCCATTTCTTAAGTAATTCTCTTTCCTTGGAATTAGTAATTGTCTCTTTGTGTTTCTTTGCCTTTTTTTTTTTCACCAATTTAAAACTAATTCATTTCTGCTTGTGTTTTTTTCTTTGACAATGCCTTCCTATAGTCTCTTTCCTGCTCCAGTCTGACTTGTTGTTTATTTTTGCTGCTTAGCTACTGTCTCGTGTCTAACTTTCAAAGTATTCGAAGGAATTCTCTTTGCCACATCCTAGCATTGGATCAACTGCTTCCTGGAACCAACTGTATCTTCTTTTTTCTACCTGGAGGTGTATATTCTCCAGAGGCTTCCTGAGAGAAGATGAGGGTATAGCAGTTCACTTTTGCTGTGTAGCAGTCCACTCCAAAACTTAATGACTTAAAACGACTACTCTGTGAAGTCAGCTGTTGTGGTTCTTGTGGTCTGGTCAGCTTGGCTGGAATGGGAGTCTAGGATAGCCTCATTCACATATTTGGAACTTCAGCTGGATGGCTGAGATGGTTGTGGCCCCATTCCCTCACATGATCTCTTATCCTTGGAGTCTAGCCTCAGCTTCTTCCTGGTGATCTCTGGGTTTCCAGTGGCACGAGAGGTCAAGAACCAGTGCACAGCCACTTTTTGAGTCTCTCTGCTTGTGTTGTGCTTGCTAATGTCTCATTATTCAAAGCAAGTCACATGGTTAAGCCCAGATTCAAGGGGTAGGAGAAACTGCAAAATATTATGACCATTTTTGTAAAGAGTCCCACTTTGCATATTTGAAAATGATTTTGGATTATCTTTCATCTTTATTGATAATGCCCTGGGTGTAGAGTTCTAGATTAATGAGTTGCTCTCACAATTTTAGGCCTTTATTTTCTGGTTTCCATTTGTTGTCTAGCCACTAAAAATTCAGATGTTATACCAGTTACTGATCATTGTACATACTTATCTCTTCACCCTTTTCTTCTTTCTTCTCTCTGAAAAGTTTAAGATCATCCCAGTATTCCTAGGGTTATGTAATTTCTTTTGGCCTGGATCTGTTTTCAATAATTATGTTGAATGCTGTGTGGATCATTCAAATCTTGAGATAAACACTCTTAGTTTGGAGACATCTTCTTGTATTTTATACATAATTTCTTTTTATCCCTTTTACTCTATCCCTTTTACTTTTTCTCCTGTTGTTGGAAAATGTATTTTTCACCATAATGATAGTGTTGTTGATACCAAATGCTGATAGCTATTGAGTGCTTTCTTTATTCCAAGCATGGTTCTAAGTCCCTTTACTAACTCTTTCAACTAAGTTAATCCTAATGGCAACTACATTAGCTGGGTATTCACTGTAGCATGTTTAATAGGACATTATTGTTGGTGGTGTTACTATTATTATCCCAATTTGACAGATACAGAAATGAGAAATGGTTTACTTGGGGTGATAACTTTCCTCAGTTGATTACTTTCCATTTCTTATAAACTTTTTGTTTACTTTTTGAATGATACCTTCAATGTTGTCTTTCATCCTCTTTGTTGATTTGAGGAAATATTCTCATTTACATTTCTAAGGGAACTGTCTTATTTTTTAGAACTCTTTTCTCTTTGAGAATGTTAACTATAACTTTGCTTGTTTTTTTTTGTTTTCTGCAAAGTCTCATTTATATTTAGGATTTTCCCCATTTGTTTGACTTCTCGCTTTAGAATTAGAAATATTTTTCGAGTATCAAGTAAACTACAATTCTGATGGTAAAAAGTACTTATAATAGTTGAAGACTGTGGGTATGTATTTTTTTCAGGCACTCGCTACCACACCCACCTAATTTTTTTGTTATTTTTCAAGAATCTATTTATTTATTTTTAATTGCGATTTATATTTTAATAGTTTATGGGGTACAGGTAGCATTTTGTTACATGGATAAGTTCTTTAGCAGTGATTGCTGAGATTTGGGTGCTCCAAAATCACCCAAGCAGTGTACACTGTACCCAATATGTCATCTTTTATCTGTCACCCCATTCCAACCTTCCCCTCCAAGTCTCCAAAGTTCATTATATCATTCTTAAGCCTTTGCATCCTCATAGCTTAGCTCCCACTTATAAGTGAGAGCATACAATATTTGGTTTTCCATTTCTGAGTTACTTCACTTAGAATAATGGCCTCCAACTCCATCTAAGTTGCTGTAAAAGACGTTATTTCATTACTATTTATACCTGAATAGTATTCCATGATGTACATATACTACTTTTTTTTTTTTTAACCATTAGTTGGTTGATAGGCACTTAGCTTGGTTCCATATCTTTACAATTGCAAAATGTGCTGCTATAAACCATATGTGTGAATATGTCTTTTTCATATGACTTCCTTTTCTTTTTTTTTTTTGAGACGGAGTTTTGCTCTTGTTACCCAGGCTGGAGTGCAATGGTGCAATCTCCGCCTCCTGGGTTCAGGCAATTCTCCTGCCTCAGCCTCCTGAGTAGCTGGGATTACAGGCACGAGCCACCGTGCCCAGCTAATTTTTTTGTATTTTTAGTAGAGATGGGGTTTCACCATGTTGACCAGGATGGTCTCGATCTCTTGACCTCGTGATCCACCCGCCTCGGCCTCCCAAAGTGCTGCATATGACTTCCTTTTCTTTGGGTAGATACCCAGTAGTGCTGAATTGAATGCTAGATTGAATGGAATTCTTTAAGGATTCTCCATACTGTTTTCCATAGTGGTTGTACTAGTTTACATAAAAACCAGCAGTGTAAAAGTGTTCTCTTTTCACCACATCCACACCAACATCTTGTGATGTTGAACATTTTTTCATATGTTTGTTGGCTGTTTACATATCTTCTTTTGATAATTGTCTGTTCATGTCCTTTGACTACTTTTTGATGAGATTTTTTTTCTTGTTGATTTATTTGTGTTCCTTGTAGATCCTGGATATTAGTCCTTTCTCAGATGCATAGTTTGCTAATATTTTCTACCACTTTGTGGGTTGTCTGTTTATTCTGTTGATTATATCTTTTACTGCCCAGAGCTTTTTAGTTTAATTAGATCCCATTTATTTATTTCTGTTTTTGTTGCACTTGTTTTTGTGGTCTTAGTCATAAATTATGTGTCTTAATTAATGCGAGGAAGTGTCTTTTCAGTATTATTGTCTAGAAGTTTTACGGTTTCAGGTCTTAGATTTAAATCTTTGATCCATCTTGAGTTGATTTTTGTATAAAATCAAAATGAGATATGGGGACCTAGTTTTATTCTTCTACATGTAGCTTGCCAGTTTTCCCAGCACCGTATATTGACTAGGGCATCCTTTCCCCAATTTATATCTTTTATGCTTTGTCAAAGATCAGTTAGCTGTAAGTATTTGGCTTATTTCTGGGTTCTCTATACTTTTTCATTGATCTACATGCCTATTTTTATACCAGTATCATGCTGTTTTGGTAACTGTAGTCTTGTAGTATAATTTGAAGTCAGGTAATGTGATATCTCCAGATTTGTTCTTTTTGCTTTCTGTTGCTTTGGCTATGTAGGCTATATTTTGGTTCCATATGAATTTTAGGACTGTTTATCTAGTTCTGTGAAGAATGATGGGTGTATATTTTTGACTGTTAATCTTTACTGTAGAATGTTTAATGATAGCAAGCATGTTATTATGAGAATGTTCAAATATATAGTGTTTAATTCTCTTGGTTTAAATTTTATTTGTTGAATCATCTTAGTTCTTTAGAATAATTCCATCTGCTACATGTTTGTCAGGAGTAGGGGAAGAGAGATTGTGTAATGGAAGGTTAATGGGTAGAGGAGGGAAAGAAGATGGAGACTTCATTATACAGCATATGTCCCTTGACTTATTTCTCTACTTTCAGTGTGGCCCTCTACTTTAACTGTGACACCTTCTCCTGGTATCTGAGGCAAAGGTCAAAATATCTCTGATAATCTTGGTAGATGACAAACTTCCAAAATTGTGCTAAAGAGAACTAGCCTTCCAATTGCGTGGATACAGAAAGGCTTCTAGGGTCTTCAGAGTTTCTTTTGAAAATTCCTAATTCTCTTGTTTTCTGTTCACACAGCTTCACATTCTGAGACAGGTAGTACCTTCACCTTTAGAGCACTTCTGGAATTTGGGGTACAGATGGACTCTGTTCTTCTTAATCTCTCTGCTAAAGCTGCTTAGCTTTCAACTTTCTAAAATCCCTAAGCCAGTTAGTATTTAATCATTTGCTTTCTGGCTTCCACAGTGTGTAGATTCTTCTCATAAAGTATTATAATGTCCACTGTAGGTCCAACGGAAGATTTCCTATGTGTGGGGATCCAGGGTGTTTTCATCTTGAGGATTCTTCATCCCAACAGGAGGCCTACCCAGTTATTTTGACAGGAGAAGAAAGCATAAGGATGGCACACTAGCTCTTAAATATTTCAGCCTAGAAGTTATACACATCATTTTTGTTTACAGCACATTGTCCAGAAACAGACACATGTATCCCAGCAAGAGGGCTGGGAATAGCCCATGTAGGGTTTGGGGTGAGGGGACCACACCTGGATATCCACTGGCAAACAACTGTCACTGTCACAGTTGACACTTCTGGTTACAAAAATGTTTCTTGCTCACTTATTGTGACATGCCCCAAGAAAAACAAACTAAGTCTTACCAAGTCACTGCCTAAAGCTCAAAGTCCAAGTTTCTGGATATTATACTACAATCTCTAGATTCAGACGGATGAAATAAAAATACAAGTTATCTGCATATCCTCAGTCCCAAAAACCTAGTGTTTAATTGAGAAAATGATGTAGAATAAAAGCACAACACATTCCAGAAAGGGAAAGAATGGGAGATATCCAGCAGAGTTCATAGAAATTATGAGATCTTGAAATCTTGCTGGACAGACATTACAAAGATTCCCCAAGCCTTCAGGATGGTAGAAATCAGCTAACAGATAAGGCTTAATGTGCTCACTGGGATTAGTGTCATGTTCATTGTTATTTATGGTTTTGGGAGTTTCTTCTGGTTTTCAGGATGTTCTATAGCCATGTCTGAAGAGGCTGTTGTGGAATATGCCAGGATCAGGGCTTCACAGCTGTCATAATTAAGATCTTGCCAATGGAAAATTGAGAGTCCTAAGACTGGTAAGGCTCGAATAATCACATAACTCAACACATATGTTTTTCAGTGAGTATTAAAAATCCAATAGACTTTCTGTCTGTTGTTACTGGTCAGTTTATTTGTTGGACTCATACCCAGATGTCAGTATGAGCCATACTCAAATCTTTATTTCTTTGTTCTCATATCTTATGCTTCTCTATGTTTAAGGAGAGCTCTCTGGAGGCTGTCATACTAAGGACAGAAAATCTCCATTATTTCACTTTTTTTCTGAAGCACTTTCATTAGTGATAGTTTATTGATTGATTGAGACAGGGTCTCACTCTGTCACACAGGCTGGAGTGCAGTGGCATGAATATGGCTCACTGCACCCTTGACCTTTTGGGTTCAATTGATCCTCTGCCTCAGCCTCCCAGGTAGCTTCCCATGTGCCACCATGCCCTGCTAATTTTTAAATTATTTTGGAGAAACAGGGTCTTCCCATGTTGCCGAAGCTGGTCTCAAACTCCTGAGCTCCAGCAGTCTTCCTGCCTCAATTCCCAAGTGATTAATAGGTTTTAAAATAGGTGAGGAAGCCACTCTGAATCTGGTCTTTGCCATCAAGGTTGTTTTAGCTGGCATTGTCTCTCACTTTTTCCCAAACGTCTGCTTTCAGACTGAGATATTCTTTGCTGAATCATCTTTCTTGTTATATTTTGCCAAACACAGCTAGTAGTAAACAACACACCCTTGTAAGTTTCCAGTTTCCAGTGTTTTGAATTCATTGCTCACATGATTCGCACTGCAACCTATTGCAGGCGATAGAATTATCACATATCAGTATCAGATACTGCTGTTGATCTTTACTATAAACTATCTAGCTTATACCAGACCACTCATCAAATACCATATTATTCTAATTTAGTTTAGTATTTTTAGCTTTTAGTTTGTTTTTAGCAGACACTACCCACTTCATACATCAATCAAGGTGCTAATCAGGATAGATTAGGTTGTGCTTCCAGTAACATTTCCCAAATCTCCAGGATGAAAGATTGTATCTGTTGATTTCTAACCCACAGAAGTTTTCTGGTTTCTCTGTGACTCTCCAGGGAATTTAACTTTCACAAAGTAACAAAGGGCACCAGTTCACTTTTGTCTTCTGGTTCCACCATCACAATTGAAGCCCTTCATGTTTTCCTTGACAGTAGAAGAGAAAGCTGAAGGGTAACACACCATCCATTTACTGTCTTGGCCTCAAATTGATTTATGTGTATTCTGTTCATGATCCATTTGTCCAGAACTATTCTCAGGTCCCTTCCTAATTGCAGTGGGGCTGAGAAATGTGGGTGAGCCTATGGATATTTGCTAAGCAATCCATGTCTCCCATTAATGCTATTATAATTTTTCAAACTTTGCAAAATTCTGGGTCAATATTATACTGTATGATGAACTAGATAACATTTCAAATGTACTATACCCAATAAATCATACTTAAAATTGAGAGGACAAGGATATTCTTAGCAAGAGGACTGAAACAAGTTGGAAAATTAGTAGAGATATTGTGTAAACATGAATGTTCCTGTCCTGAGCCTGAAAAATAGCAAAAATCCAAACTCTTTTTAAAGCATCATTTTAAAAATACAAAGAGTTTCAGTAAAAAATGAATAACACCAATTTCAACAGAAGGTTTATAAATGGAGTCATGAGAAACATGTTTTGATTGGTAGAAAGAAACCAGGTCACAGACACTATGAAACAGACTAATACAAACTAATTTAAAATACTTTTTAAAATGTTTGTACTAATTTGAAACAATTAGTCCAAACCTCTTAAAAAGTATTTTAAAACAAGATTGGTTCGATGTCTGGAAATTAAGCTCATAATTATCAGATATAAAACTGCACGTCTTGACCATCAAAATATGGAGATTCTTTGAACACTAGGAGGAAGACTATGGATACTGGTTAGAGAGAAATAATGCATAGGTATTATTTCAAATATATTTACCTAGTCCTTGTGTTATCAATAAATTACAAATAACCTTCAAAGGAAATTTTCAGATAAGAAAATGGTGATCTTGGTCAATAGGCCACAGGTTACTCATGGCACTGTTATTCTAGGAAAAATGCTCCTCCTTTGTTGAATTCTAATTTTCTTCCTTGAGTCTTTTTATTTCTTCAGGAATTATTTTTACTCTGTTGACTTTGCTGTTATTTAGACATTTTAAAACCCAGTATGATTCTAGACTAGAGTTTTTCCTGAAATTATTCTACAATTATTTCCTCCAGCCTTTTCAACATTAGAAATTTGACAACATAGCTGGAAGTAGGGCATAAGGAACTGAGACTGTGGAGGGAACAAAGCATATCGTTTAGGGGCTTTAGCTATGGTCAGTCACTTCAATCTCTTCCTCTTCCAGACATAATGACAATGGGCTTGAAACAGGAGAAAGTTACCTATTCATTGAATCAAGCTGCTTCCGCTAGCATTATAATATTATAAAATCTTTAACATTTGTTTTATAATTTATAAAGAGCTTAATATTAAAGTGTGACCCATTAGAATGTCACTGACATTTTAATGTCACAGTATTAAAATACTGTGCCATTTAAGAATAAATCTTAGAAGGAGCAGGCATGTAAAATAGGACAAATTTAAGGAAAGCAAAATAAAATCACAAATGACATCTAGTGAAAAAACCTTGAAAGGGAATTGTCTTTAATTAGTTCACAGTTGGAGATGGTTCATACTGCTTATTTTAGTTAAGTCTTTCATTTGAGGAGAAACAAGCTATTTAACTTTCAGGATGCTTGCGGGTAGTTGGAGAGCAACTTGAATCCTCTATCTTATTGAATAAAACTCTGCCCTCAATATAGTATAATTTTTATAGGGAAGAATATCATCTAGAAAATATAATAATCTATTGGGATTTGTTACACATTAGTACAAAAACACAAAGGTGATGCAGTAAAGTAAACTTATAGCATGTTCATGAGTCTGTGTAGGAGTCATTGATATTTATTTTAATCAGTAAAACTGGCTCAGAAGCATTTCTAAGTAGATATCCTTTCTACTGAGCCTTAATACAAGATCTAAGCTTATGCTGAAAAGAATCTCCTGGTTTACAATATATGGTAGATTTTTCTATGTAAAGAATATAAGGAATAAAAGAAATTCTGATAAACATGTTAATTATTTCGGTTTTATAAAGGTTTATGAAAAAAAATCCTCAGAAAAGAATAAAACTTTTACACCAATATTCCATAAGGTTACTACTTTGCTGAAACCTGGTTTTGTAATATGCTTATAATTATCCACACCTATCTGTAGTTCACACAAGGTCTACCCACTTCAAGTATCTCAATATAATAATATTAGGGAGCATTATTTCACTACAGACTTCATGAAAACGATGTAATCTTACCACAGTTGAAGGTGCACCATTAATGATATCTCTATTCATTTTTATAGCATTTATTTAATCATAATCTATTTACAACAAAAATGTAGAGATATAGCAGAGAATATTCAGTGGGTATATTTATAAATTTCCAGTTCCTCCTGACTCATAATGTGATAAGAACACATAGCCAAGTGTTCTCATCAATCACAAAAATAGGCTTTGTTTTTTATTTACATTCTGCTTCTAGGTTTTGTGATTCTTCTGTGTGTGTGTTCAAGAAAATTCTTGTGTCATACTCTTCTTCACTGAAAACATACTTTCCAGTGTCATGGTCTCAAACTCTGTATTTATCCTCATTCCCAAAATTCAATTAAAACATATTATTTGTGATGACTGTTTTGCCCAATAAGCTTTGCACAATGCTAGCTGCCTGCTTTGCTTCTTAATGAGGAAAAGGGTTTTCTATACCCCACTTTGAGTCTTGCAACAATTCTGCTTTCTTTTCTCTAATCTTAATACTGTGCCCTTTTCTTTGTGCCATGTTTTCTGTAACCTGTGAAAGAATATAGTGATATTTTAATAAGGAGAAAAACTTATTCATTAGATTTTACATGATATATTACACTTTTGTTGAAAAATATGGATGCTTTGATATTTCTTGTGTAATTCCCTCTAACACTCCCAAGCAGCTCCTGGGATAAGGGAAAAATAAGATTTTCTATTACTTCCATTACCTTCAATGGCAAAAACCACAATTACTTTTGAATCAACCTAATATTTAGATATTCTTTCTCTGTCTTAGGATATTTATATGTTTGCAAAAATTCAAATAAATGGTGAAATGTCTGCTTTTTTCATAAAATTGTTTATTATCATTCTGCAAGCCCAATATCCAGTCTTGATACATCTGCTTGAATTGTATTAATATCACTTACTTCTTTCTTTCTGTCATTAAATTCCTTCTTAATAAATCACATATTTTCCCTTTCTTTCTATTTCCCCATCCACTGACAATCAGGTTCTAATAATCAAACTCTTAACTGGATTTCTGAACTCTAGACTTCTACTTTCCATTATTCTTTTTCTAGTCCTCCATTTTACATAAAACCCCAGTTTACTCTTCTCTCTTTCTCATTTTATTCATGATACTGTATTGTTCAAAATTTTTCAGTGGCATAGAATAACATAAAAAATAAGTAATAGCACCTTCTAATGCCATGGAGGGGCTTTCCATTTTACAGTATGGAGATCCCTCATCTTCAGTATGGTTGACATCTCAGGACATCATGGTTGACATCAGCCTTTGTCATGAAGAGCTTTCTTGCACATTGCAGTCAAGATACATTAGAAACCAATAACATACCTCCAGTTGTGACCACTAAAACTCTCTGGGCATTTTGCACAGGTAAGGGAAAGGCAGAATTACCCCAGTTGAGAAACACTGTTTGTATCCATTTTTGTCTTCATTACAGTTATATTTGGCTGCAAATACAAAACACCTGTTTACCTATAGTTTAAAGAATAGGCTTTTATTATTTGTTTGTTGTTTATGCATTTATAGGTGTCTGTAGGTGAGCATTTGCTGGGGTTAGTACAGTACGTCAATAATGTTAGGACTAACATCTATGAGATTCTCTTGGCCTTTTCCTCAGGGTTACAATATGGCTGCTGAAAATATGGGCATCACATCATCTCACAAAGAAGAAGGAAGGTGAGGAAATGGGGAAGGGACAGGCTCATGAAACATACATTTACATTTCATTGACCAGAATGTTGTCTCATGATTGGCATTAATTCCATTGGAAAGTGGGTCTAAAGTTGATCCAGGAAAAGAAGAAAGGGATTGGAAACATGTTGGAGGAGCTAACCCAAGAGTCTAACATGCCCTAACTTCACTTCTCCAAAGGAACTTTCATCTTTGTGTTTTTTGGGGTAAATAATTTTAGAAGCTAAAATAAAATGTCCCAAATTTTACTAAGTGTAAGTAAATAAATGTTTGTTTCTTGCTGAAAATGTTCAATATGGCTAACCTTGAGCAGTGAGCAGTCTTCTGTGTGTTCTTTCAGAGATCCAGGTTCTGTTTAGCTTTTGGTTCTGTCTTTTCCAAGGCCTTGGTCTCCCCAACCAGCTCCTCTGCTTCTGATCTGCAGGAAGAAGAAGAAATAGTATAGAGGATTTTACAGAATATGTTTGGGGGCTAGGCCAGATATATATTTTTATCATGCTCATTGACATCTTATTGGCCAGAGCATAGCTAAAATGGCAATAACTAATTATAAGTAGCCCATCTCTGTCACCTGCCCCAAAGAAAATATTTGTTTCCCTGTCTACCTTCTATTTGCTTTTCCAAATTTCAATCACCCACACCTTTCTTCTTTCTGCATGTATTAGTCTGTTTTCATGCTGCATATAAAGACATACCCAAGACTGGGAAGAAAAAGAGGTTTATTGGACTTACAGTTCCACATTGCTGGGGAGGCCTCACAATCATGGCAGAAGGAAAGGAGGAGCAAGTCACATCTTACATGGGTGGCAACAGGCAAAGAAAGAGCTTGTTCAGGGAAATTCTCATTTTTAAAACCATCAGATCTTATGAGATTCATTCATTCTCATGAGAACAGCGCAGGAAAGACCCACCCCCATAATTCAATCGCCTCCCATGACATGTAGGAGTTGTGGGAGTTACAATTCAATATGAGATTTGGTTGGGAACATAGCAAAACCATATCATTCCGCCCCTGGCCCCTCCAAATCTCATGACCTCACATTTCATAACAAATCATGCCTTCCCAACAGTCCCTGAAATTCTTAACTCATTTCTACATTAACTCAAAAGTTCACAGTCCAATGTCTCATCTAATGCAAGACAAGTCCCTTCTTCCTATGACCCTGTAAAATCAAAAGCAAGTTAGTTACTTCCTAGACACAATGTGGTAGAGACATTGGGTAAATACAGACTTTCCAAATGAGAGAAATTGTTCAAAACAAAAGGGCTACAGACCCCATACAAGTCCAAAATTCAGCAGGACAGTTAAATCTTAAAGCTCCAAATGATCTCCTTTGACTCCATGTCTCACATCTGTGTTAGGCTGATGCAAGAGGTGGGTTCCCATGGTCTCGGGCAGCTCTGGCCCTATGGCTTTGCAAGGTACAGCCTCCTCCCAGCTTCTTTCATGGGCTGGTGTTGAGTATCTGTGTCTTTTCCAGGCACACGGTGCAAGATGATGGTGGATCTACCATTCTGGGGTCTGGAGGATGGTGGCCCTCTTCTCACAGCTCCACTAGGTGATATCCCAGTAGGGATTCAGTGTGGGGGTTCCAACCCCACATTTCCCTTCTGCATTGCCCTAGCAGAGGTTCTCTGTGAGAGCCCTGCCCCTGCAGCAAACTTCTGCCTGGACATCCAAGTATTTCCATACATCCTCTGAAATCTAGGTAGAGGTTCCCAAACCTCAGTTCTTGACTTCTGTGCATCCTCAGGCTCAACACCACATGCAAGTTGCCAAGGCTGGAGGCTTGCACCCTCTGAAGCCACAGCCTGAGCTGTACCTTGGCCCCTTTTAGTCAGAGCTGGAGTGGCTGGGACATAGGGCACCAAGTCCCTAGACCATACACAGCATGAGAACGCTGGGCCTGGCCCATGAAAGCATCTTTTCTCCCTAGGTCTCCAGGCCTGTAATGAGAGGCCCTGGAGACATGCCCTGGAGATATTCACCCTATAGTATTGGGGATTAACATTTGGCTCCTTGTTACTTATGCCAATTTCTGCAGCAGACTTGAATTTCTCCTCAGAAATTGAGTTTTTATTTTCACATTGTCAGGCTGATAATTTTCCAAACTTTTATGCTCTGCCTCCCTTATAAAATTGAATGGCTTTAACAGCACCCAAGTCACATCTTGAATGCTTTGCTGCTTAGAA
The DNA here is from genome assembly GCF_030222135.1 of Aotus nancymaae. Lineage (NCBI taxonomy): Eukaryota > Metazoa > Chordata > Mammalia > Primates > Aotidae > Aotus > Aotus nancymaae. Next base: position 43,887,334 of record NW_026988432.1, read on the forward strand.
ATTTCTTCTGCCAGATACCCTAAATCATCTCTCTCAAGTTCAAAGTTCCACAAATCTGTAGAGCAGGGCAAAATGCCACCAGTCTCTTTGCAAAAGCATAGCAAGTCACCTTTGCTCCAGTTCCCAACAAGTTCCTCATCTCTATCTGAGACCACCTCAGCCTACCTTATTGTTCATATCACTATCAGCATTTTTGTCAAAGCCATTCAACAAGTCTCTAGGAAGTTCAAATTTTCGCACATTTTCCTCTCTTCTTCTGAACTCTCCAAACTGTTCCATCCTCTGCCTGTTACCCAGTTCTAATGTTGCTGCCACATTTTGGGTATTTTTTCAGCAACACCCCACTCTACTGGTATCAATTTACTGTGTTATTTTGTTTTCACACTGCTGTTAAAGACATACTTGAGACTGGGAAGAAAAAGAGATTTAATGGACTTACAGTTCTACATATAAGTGGGGAGGCCTCACAATCATGGCAGAAGACAAGGAGGAGCAAGTCATGTCTTACATGGATATCAGCAGGCAAAGAGAGCTTGTTCAGGGAAACTCCTGTTTTTAAATTCATCAGATCTCATGAGACTCATTCACTATCACAAGAACAGCATAGGAAAGACTTAGCTCCATAATTCAATCACCTCCCACTGAGTTCTTCTTATGACACGTGGGAATTATGGGAGTTACAATTCAAGATATGATTTGGGTGGAGACACAGCCAAACCATATCACTGGAATTCCTTGCCTTCCTTGTCTTGTTTGTGAAAATCCAAACTCTTCACTATCTCCTAGTAAAGATTAGGGGACTATACCACTTCAAGGCAACTGACTGCTCCTTCCTGTGAAACTGATACCATGTCATGATTGGAAGAAGGGCTTTGGAGTCAGACAAAACTGGGTTTAAATGATGATATGCACTAGTTTTGTAAACTTGCCCAAGTTTGACATCTGTGAATCTTGGATTTCTTATTTGATATCTATGCATCTTGGATTTCCCATGTTTCAAATTGGGCCAATATTAAATTATGAATGAAATGAAATAAAGTCCTTGACATAGCACTTAACATACAATTTGCAATAAATAAATATTATTTTTAAAATCTAATCTATTTAAGCAGTAACTACCTGTGCTATGCATTGGATACCTAGCTGAATATCACATTTTTCTTCTTTGTTAAATTCATTAGTTCCCTAGGCAGCCATAAGCATTCCTCCAGGCAGGAGCCATGTCTCCCTGGTATGTATGGAGGAGGCACTGAGGAAAAGACTGGTAAGTGATGCCTACTTCTTACTTTTTCCCTCGGTGCAGGCTGACTGACCATATGGAAGCTATGCCAGTAATACCTATACCTCATGATGTAGAGATGCCTTTTTCTTTTGTCCTTTTTTGTCTAATGCTTATTTTTTTTATTTTCTATTAATATTATTTTAAATTGTCACATCAGAATTGTATACCTTTATGTGGTACAATATGATGTTTTGATATATGTAAACAATGTGAGAAATGATTAAATCAAGCTAATTAACATATCCATACCTCACATACTTATTTTTTTATAGTAAGATATTTGAAATGTACTCTCTAAGTTATTTTGAAATATATAATACATTAATATTGACACTGATCACCCTGCTGCTCAATAGATCTCAAAAAGGTACTCTTTTTATCTGAAGCTTTGTACTATTTGACCAGCAATACCTTATTCCCTCTCTTCCCACACCTCTAGTTCCTGGTAACCATCATTCTACTTTCTACTTGTATGAATTCAACTTTTTTAGATTCCACATATAAGTGAGATTATGCAGTATTTGTCTTCCTGTGCCTGACTTACTTCATTAGTATAAAATCCTCCATGTTCATCCACATTATCACAAATGACAGAATTTCCTCTTTTAAAAGGCTGAATAGTATTCCACTGTGTATATATGCCACATTTTCTTTATTCATTGATCTATTGATGGGCACTTAGGCTTACTCCATAACTTGGCTAGTGTGTGAATAATGCTACAATGAACATAGGAGTGCAGAGATCCCTTTGACATATTGATTTTAATTCCTTTTTATGTATACCCAGAAGTGTTATTGCTGGATCAAAATCTATTTTTAGTTTTTGAAGAACTTCCATACTGTTTTCCATAATGATTGTACCGATTTGCATTCCCACTAACAGTGTGCAATAGTTCTTTTCTCCACATTCTCACCAACATCTTCCATCTTTTTGATAAAAATCATTTGAACAGATTTGAGGTGACAGATAATCCCATTGTGACTTTAATTTGCATTTCCCCAATGCCTAGTGATGCTAAGCGATTTTTCATGTTCTTGTTGGGCATTGGTATGTCTTCACTTGGTAAATGTCATTCAAGTCTTTGTCCATTTTTTAAGTGGATTGTTTGTTTTCTTCCTATGGAATTGTCTTCTGTAATTCAAGATTTGAAAAGCCCTAATATAATAGTGTCTACATTTCAATATCTATTGATTAAAATAAAGGTTATAAAATAACAGTTATTAAAATTTAGGAGTCTACTGCCATATTTCATTAATCAAAACAGTTCACTTCTGCTACTATCCTAGACCCTGTTTCTACTGGTGCCTACTCCTAGAATTCATTCATTGCAGAACTGTGATATTTTTAAAATTGCAAATCATCTCATGCTCCTGCTTAAAACTCTAGTGGCTTCTGTAACCCTCAAAATAAAAGCTAAATGCATTGAGTTGGTGTACAAAGTCACAGAGGCAAGAATATGGATACCAAAATTAGTATGTAAGTAGAATCCTCTGTGGAAACCCTCTTAAGGGAAATATTTGGTTTAAACATTGAAAAGATACTTCATACTTAAATTTATATATGTGACCCAGTTTTAATGGCCTGAAAGATAATCTTTTCTTACCATAGTCTATTGAGGCTTACTTAGAGTTCTTTGCTTCCAGAGCACAAATTCAGAAAGATTGTCCTATAAATGTTTGCCATAGAAAGGTAATTGTAGAGAAAGCAGTTTGCCATGAGAGATGTCTAAAATTGCAGTAAGAGTTAACAGATTACACAGATACATATACACATAAAAGGCCTTGGTTTTAATGCTAAGAAGATATCTTGGTAACTATTGTTAAAGGATATGTAAGAATGACATCTGGGTTTTAAGGGAAGACTAAATCACTGGCATTTCTTGGCCTTATCAAATTGTATAACATAGAAATTATAATTCTTAGAAGAATATGAAAAGTTTTATTTTTATTCCCTTTGAAATTCTTTAATTATCAGACTGAAAAATGAAAACACTTTAGGATGAATTTGGATCTTTGCTTAAGTAGTTTACAATTTTGCAGGTGGTTAATTAAAAGCAGTTATTTTGTCAGGAGGTGGGGTAGGGAAGGGAGAGCATTAGGAAAAAGAGCTAATGCATGCTGGGCTTAATATATAGGTGATGGGTTGATAGGTGCAGCAGACCACCATGGCACACGTTTACCTATGTAACAAACCTGCACATGTACCCTGGAACTTAAAATAAAAATAAAAATTTTTAAAAAGCAGTTATTTTGCATGGTTTGGTGTTACAAATAACATTTAAAATGGATTTTCATTACCTTTCAAAGGAACTTTAAAAATTCTACCTGTAAATATTTGTTGACTCTTTATATTTGTGTTGCTATATTTACAATAATTTGAAGTTTTCTACTATAAGATATTATTGTTAAATATGAAACCATTCACCATTACTATTGTATGATTTTTCTATAAAATCTTTAGAGCTGTATTTTAGCTCTACCCATAACTTATAAATTCCAAGACATTCTCTGTGTCTACATTTTCTTAGACTGACAAATGTTTGTCAATTTTAACTTTTATTTGAGATATATTTTACTCATGCTATGTTGGTATCTACTAAAGGAGTTTCAATTTTTATTTAATTTCAATAATATCCCAAAAATAATTGGAAAAAAGTTAGCAAAAAAGCATTGATATTGTGATTGTGTTAATCTAAATTCACATTATATGGAGACCAATGAAAGAAAGCAGTTTATAAAAAACAAATGAGTTTGTGAATATTAAATGAGAGATTTTTATTTTATTAAAAAAATAACTATAGAGTAAGTCCTCATTTAATGTCATAAGTTCTTGAAAATTGTGACTTTCAGTAAAAAATCATACAGCAGGTGCTTTAATAAATGTCATTTTGTTCAAGATTGTTTTGATATAACATTGATGAGAAAGAAGTGGTTTTGTTATGTTTTTTAGTTTAAAGTCACAGTTTCTTAGAATCCATGATGTTAAGTGAAGACTTAGTGTACATATTTCCCTCCCTCCCTCCCTTCCTCCCTGCCTCCTTTCTTCCCCCCTCTTCCTTCCCCCTTCCTTCCTTCCTTCCTTCCTTCCTTCCTTCCTTCCTCTGTCTCTGTCTCTCTCTCTCTCTCTCTCTTTCTCTCTCTCCTTTTTTGATATAGAGTCTCCCTCTGTCACCCAGGCTGGAGTGCAGTGGCGGGATCTTAGCTCACTGCAACCTCTGCTTACTGGACTCAAGCAATCCTCCTACCTCAGCCTCTGAGTAGCTGAGACTACAGGAATGCACCATGCCCAGCAAATTTTTTGTATTTTTTGGTAGAGATAGGGTCTTACCATGTAGCCCAGGCTGATATTAAACTCCTGAGCTCAAGTGATCCACCCACCTCAGCCTCCCAAACTGCTGGTATTACAGATAATGAGCCACCGCAACCAGCCCTGTATATATTTCTAAAACATTTATTATTCATATATAATAAAATGTCCTCCAGATTCACCCATGTTGCTGCAAATGACAGGATTTCCTTATTTTTTGATTGCTGAATAATATTCCATTATGCATAATTACCACGTTTTCTTTACCCAGTCTTTCACTGAAGAACACTTAGGTTGATTCCACATGTTGTTTATTGTGGATAGTTCTGCAATAAACATGGGAATGTAGATATCTCTTCTACATACTGATTTCCTTTCCTTTGGATATATACCAAGTAGTGGAATTATGAGATCATATGGTATTTATATTTTTTGGTTTCTTAAGAAACCTCCATACTGTTTTCTGTAGTAGCTGTACTAATTTACATTCCCACCAACTGGGTGTAAGAGTTCCTCTTTCTCTGCATTCTCGCCAGCATTTGTTTTTTATTTGTCTGTTTGTTTTTTCTTTTTTATAATTGCCATTTTAACTGGAGTTAGATATCTCATGATGGTTTTGATTTGCTTTTCCCTGATTATTAGTGATGCTGAGTATTTTTGAAAATACTTGCTGGCCATTTGTATGTTTTCTTCTGTGAAGTGTCTGTTCAGATCATTTTTCCATCTTTTAAATAGGCTATTTGTTTTCTTGCTGTTGAGTTATTTCAGTGCCTTATATACTCTGGATATGAATCCTTTCTCAGATGGACAATTTGCAAATATTTTATCTCATTCTGAGGGTTGTCTCTTGACTCCACTGAGTGTTTCCTTTTTTTCTTTTGTGCAGAAGCATTTCAGTTTGACATAATCCAGTTTGTCTGTTTTTGCTTTTATTGCCTGTGTTTTTGAGGTCTTATTCAAAAATATTTTTCCAGTCCAACATCCTGAAGCATTTCCCCTGTTTTCTCCCACTAATTTTATAGTTTCAGGTCTTATTTAAGTCTTTAATTTATTTTCAGTTAATGTTTTTATGAGAGATAGGGGTCAGGTTGTATTCTGCAGATGGACACCTAGTTTTCTCAGTAGCATTTATTGAAGAGGCCGTTCTTTCCCTAGTGTATGTTTTTAGCGCCTTTGTCAAAAATCATTTGACTGTAAATGCATTTATTTATGGATTCTCTATTCTGTTCCACTTAAATGTATGTCAGTTTTTATGCTGGTATCATGCTTTTTTGTTTACCATAACTTTATAATACATTTTGACATCAAGTAATCTGATACCTGCAATTTTTTCCCCCTCAGGATTTCTGTAGCTATTCAAGGTCTTTTGTGGTTCTATAAGGATTTTAGGATTTTTTTTATTTCTGTGAAAAATGCTGTTGGTATTTTTTTAGGGATTTCATTGAATCTGTAAAATTATTTATATATACAGTTGACCAACAGCTACTGGCTATAGTGGGAGATAAATCCTCTCTTCCCTCCAGAGTCATGTAATTTGGGGCAAATCCATTATTTGGTATGTAAACAAATATTGTGATTCTACGCAACATTTTTGGAAAATGATTATACACACTTTGGAAAGTGTGTATAAAGCATGCTATTTTTGATTTATATATTTTCTATACTTTGGTGCAATAATGATAAAAGTGAATTGAGACTAGTCTGAATGACTTCATTCAAAGCTTTGATTTTCTTTAGTATAGCATCTAAATACTGAATATTATACATATATACATATATATAAACATATACATATATATGGACACATTCATAAATACACACACGTGCACACACACAGATATATATACACATCACATTATTGAGGCTTTTTATGTTTTACTGCTGCATGCTATGGATACCTCTGTCAAACTCTTCATATAATTGTTTTTACTCTTATTGTAAAATAAATCCCCACATTTTTTTAATGCAGAAATTACATGGGTTCTATTTATACCTCACAATACAAATACAAAGCTCTTCTGTGCTTTCTCATGTAGCTATACATAAACATTAATAAGTAGTTGACATGTGAAGAATTAAGTAACTGATATTCAGCAGCTGGGTATCTCTTCAAAGTTAGAATGCTAACATAGCAGAGCATAACATTTGTACATCAAGGCTTCACATTTACCAGTAATGTTTGCTGGATGTAAATGACAATACGTTTACACCTTTCACATAAATTTCCCCATTTGAACTCATGTGAGACTAGGCTAGGCATTATTATTTCCATATTATAGATGTGCAACTTCAAATACCTTGAGATTAAGTGACTTGCATAATAAAATAGCTAAAGAATATATCCTAAGTGTTCACCTTGTCCACTTTCCATTACACTATTGAATTACAGAGCTGTTCAATTATAGCCTTACGTAGGAAAAAAGCCTTGGAGCAAAATACAGGGGCTTGTGTTCTGGGCATGGCTTCCACTAATTGCCCATGTGATTGTGACTTCCAAGTTTGAACCTTCTATTTGGCCAGTAGCTACATCTGTGATGGTAACATCCTTAATTTAGCTTCTGTATAAACAGGGATGCAGAAACTAAATCCACCTGATTTGCTATGGAAATTGGTTGTCTAAAGTAGAAACCACATATCCATTGAGAAGAAAGTCTAGTAAATTAGTTGATGCCTGGAAATAATTGCTTTTCCAGATGGGTTTATAATGGATTTATGAAGTATAAATAGAACATAAAACAAAGTTACCTAGATAAAAGATGGGAAGGCCTTGAAACTTTGCAGACGTAGAACAAACATCAGCTCAGATACACTAGGTTCTCTTCAAAGAATACCACTAATAGTTGTAGAAATTTATAATGGTGTAAATACACAATTGCTAAAATAAAAATTTACATTAGTATTAATATTAACCTATTTAAGGATATTCTCTTTTACTTAATTCCTTATAAAGTCATTTGTTATGCCTTATACTATATTTTATGAAATCAGTTTGAACTATAGAAACATAATATATTACTTGCTTTTTAAAAAGTGTTTGCATGAGAATAAAAATGCATAATAGATGCTTAGTGAATGCTTATGAATGAACTGAATAAATTAATGAAAGCTGTTCCATTGAGAGACTAACATTTTGATTTCTTTCATCATTTTTTTTATTGGAGCAGAAGTAGGAATATTTCAAACTTCCAGATTGATCTCTCTGTCTTTCTTCTCTCTGGCTCTCACTCTCTTAACTCTTTCCAGTTTAAATTGCCCAAGCAAAAGTATGTTACTTTAATTGTGCCTCTTAAATTATATTTACATAGATATGGGGTCAGGGATATTGGCTGTTTGTTCACTTGCTCACTACTATGGCCTCAACCCCTAAGCGATAGGTTGGCATCTAATAGGTGCTTAACAATTATGTATTAATGAATAAATAAATCACATAGATAATTTTTTTATTGGCCTCTTGACTCATACACAATAAATTATATGAAATAGAGTGAAAAATGTTCTTCAATAATATGTCATCAAAGTTATTGAGATCAAGTTATTTTTAGAAAAATAGGATAGCACCAAATAAAAAATATAAAATTAAATTTTACTGTACTTGAAATTTGTAAATTGAGTTAAACAATGTGCCTTGTTTCCAAAATGAGGTCAAACTTCCTTTAACAGTCAAATTAAATGACCCCAAGTCTTTATCCTGTGGGCCACAGATATATATTATTCTTATGTCCCTAGAGTCCTTGTTGCTCTATTGCTAAGTCAATACTGACCCATGTTCTCAAAGGCTTTGTACTCAGGCTAAGTAATCAACTCTAGTTATTCTCACCCTGCAGAGGGAAAATTAGAATTCTGATTCATGTCCTGAAGAGCTCTCCAGTGCTTCTGCTACTTCATAGTGTCATTATGGAAAATAAGCAGTCCTGAAGTCAGAGGTAGACATTTTCTAACTCCATATTTATCAAGGCAGTCACCAATACTTGAGGTCTGGTGATCTGCTGTTCTTGTAGTAGTTTATAGATGTGCGTGGGGAGAAAGGGAACATGTCATTTCACCATATTAAACCCAGTTCCACACCACAGTAGGTCAAGGCTGCCAACATTCAGTGCTGTGGCTTCTCAGCTCTTTTCATTTAAGCTCTACACAGTCATTACCCCTCTGCCTGCCTAGGGTCCCACGGAGGCTGGGTCAGCCTCTGCCTTAAACTTGCTCACCGGAATAACAACCCAGGATCAGATTTTCCCCTTCCTTATGGTGAGTTTCCTGATCTTATTTGCTAGATTTGTAAAATAGTCATTTGTACAGACTGGTATATAAATTCTAAAGGGATCTTTCAAGTTGGCAATAATAAACAACAAAAATCAGTTACATTGGGTCATAGGCTCTGTAAACAAGAATCCGTGTCTATTACCACAAGAAGGATGTGAGAAATCTTGCACAGAGCAGACCAAGAGTCAGACCAAGAGTCACTCTGTCACACAGGGCAAATGTTAGGTCAGTACCCTATTCGTCCCATCAGCAAGCTAGATGGGCTACCCAAAAAATGTTGAAATTAGGCAGATTTTTCAAACGAATCATGCAAAGTTCATAAAAGTTTATTCAATAGTATTGGCAATGCAATCAAAGATAGACACATGCAAAAAAGACACCATATATCTGAAAGTTATCACATTAAAGAACAGACTAGATCATTTACAGGTGGTTATCACTCTGATTTTTACTTTATTCTCTTAACTGTATATATCTCTATGTAATTCTATGTAATTGTGTGATGATAATTACTTTTGTATTGGCAAAATCCAGGATAGTTTCACTTTTACATCTAGTGTTAGATAGATTAAATTGATTTTTGATGGTTTGTTGCATGATACTTAAATATCAGACAGATTTTAACTCATATTTTTACGTCTCCTTGTAAAATACATATTTTTGTGTGCCATCTAATTGGTCTTACTAAGCTTTGCATATTTATTTACCAAAACCTTGACCATTATATTTTTAATGAAGTAAAATTGTAAACATTTAACATTACCTGTGCAAATTGCCTTTTACAAGTGTAACTTTTACTGTGCCAAAAAATCTAAGGTGCTTTTTTTTATTATTAGTGACAAAATTAATAAGTATTTTAAACATTTCCCCTTCATCTTAACTTCAGTTTATATTTCTACATTATTTAGACAAAGATTATAAATTCAATTCACGATTTAAGGCAGCTGATAAATATTCTATTTACAAAATGCATTTTAATTTTATTTTTTTCTGAAATACCGCTCCCTTTTTTAATATTCCATTTTAATGGAATACCAATTTAGTTTGGGGCTAATGAAATACCAAATTAGAACACTACAAATTACGAACTGAAGAATTAAGCAATACCTTTTGTTCATTTGTGAAAAACAGCACTTGCTCATTGGTTTTTCACCAAGAAGTCCTAATTGATCCGACCATGCCAGTATCTTCTCTTCTGCTAGTAACAGAGAAACGTACATGTGAAAACTCAATTTTTCACATGTACATTAAACTAGGAATAAGTTTTTATCCTAAACAGTGATTCGTAGAATCTGATACTTACGAGATGATCAATAAATATTAGAAGGAAAGAAGAAAAAAAGGAAAAATGGGATGGAGAAAACAAAGGGACATGTTGGTCATTTCTAATACAGGATTTAAAAACACAAATCTTGTTTTGAAAACAGTGGCCGTTTTCTTATAACTCAGCTATGAAAATTTAACCTTATATGTAGATAGAATAAATTACATATTTCAGTAGCTAAGAGTGAACATTTTGTAGCTACTATTAATTTTTCTCAATTGCAGTAAATGTCCTCATCATTATTATAAAATTTCTCAAAACATTTGAGATAATTTAGGATGCAAGCTTGTAATTACTGTTTTAAAAACTGCTATTTGTAGTCATATGTTGAAATAGGCCTGCAATCTAAGCAGATGTTGGACACAATCTCTTGGTAAAGTGATTTTCAATTATTCTAATTCCCAATTATGAACATTCATAAAATATGGAAAAGGTACTCCTTAAGCATAACAGGAATATTTTAAAAACTGTATATGTGAGTAGAATATTAAAAAATAAGAATAGACTTCTAGGTTCTAAAATTACTTTTCCTGGAGACCTAAAATTATTATATAATTCTAGTTTTTAACTTACCTCTGAGATGCAAACTTTGATCTATGAGTTCCTAGCATTCTGTACATGTTCCTTAAATTTTTTTCTTTTCTTTTGTAATTGCATGCAGAATTGATTAGCTTAAGTCTAACATACATCTAAGAAGACAAACTCATCATCATTTAAGCCTACTTAATGATTTTCCTCTTTGCCAACATCATATAAATACAGATTTCCCGAAGTGTATCTCAAAATCCTGAATCTAGTGACATCATATTTCATTATATAGTATCTACCTACTTTTTATTCAAAGAAGAATTGAGTTAATGTTTTCTGATTACTATAAGAAAACAGAAATTTTAGACAACTAAGAATACAGCCTTGCAATCACTACTTTGAAAACTCCCATTCATAAATAGGCATGTATTTAAATACACTAAGCAAAATGACTGTGTGCAATGTGGCTTCTTGGAACCTGGGATTAGGGCTCAGAAGACTTCATGAGTTGTCTACAGAGTTTACTGGGCAATTTGGGCATGCCATTAAAAGACTCTCTAATCACTGAAATATATAAAAAAAATTGTAGAATAATAGATACCTCACATGCTTGTTGTGGAAATTGATTAAAGAAAGATTTAGTGACAGTTTCAATTTAGAGAAAGGTTAAAGCATATATCACAACAGGCCCTTAGGGATAGGTATGTTTACAGTAGTCTGCAAAGTTATTAATTTCTTTCTATAAAACCTAGAGGACACTAGTTAGGCATGACCAAATTTATGTATTTTCTCTTCAACCTGGCTTCATTCCTCAGTTTAAACTAGAATCAGAAAAAAAAAAAAACTTCTTTAAAAATTATATTAAAAGATTAATAATATTCTATGTATTTAATTCTATAATAACATACAAAGTCCTTTTGTCAAAATATAAAATATTTTTTCTGCTTATTGACCATTCCTCACAGACATTTTCAGTAACATTTCAACACATCACATGAAATCATATCTGAGCTCTCTCTGAATTCCCTATGATAGCAAAACTCCCTCCTCTCAGTGTTTTTGAGATTTATTCATGTAACTCCCATTAGAGTTAATTGGAGTTACTAACATAAATTCCACTTGCTCCAAATAGAGAATAGGTTTCTTTAATGTTGTTTTTATTTTTAATAAGGTTAGACTTAAAATAGAATCTTGTGTACAATGGTCTCTTTTGCCTTGGGAAATTAAAAGTCCTTTAACAACTTTTAGGGTTAGGGAATTGAAATCTCTTGCAAAGTTTTCTTTCTTATTTTAATTCTGCTGTATTACTACATCATCATTACAAATTACAATTGGTAATGAAAGAAATAGGAAAGTAAACTATAAAAGCATTTTTTTCAGCAAGCCACCACTATTTACATACTATTTGTAGTTTTATTTGTGGAATTACACTGTTAATGGTATATTATTAACACTATTTAGAAAAAGATGTGTTTTTTGTTCTTAACAATAAAGAGAAAGAAGCAGATATTATATGTTGAGAGAAAAGTACCATTTCAAATGAAAATAAAAGACTCCACCTCTTTTTACATGAATGCTGTTTATAGGCAGGTTCTTTTAAATTACCTATTAAAATATGATTGTTAATAAATAATAGTCATTTATAATATGGGTGATTTTATATGTGCAAATGTTATTATTTAAAACACTTGAAACCAAATCTCTAAAGAAAAAACCTGATAAATGCCTAATTAACTAAAAGAAAAACAACATGAGATATAGACATTTGTCAATTAAAGAAGGTTTAATTAATAGACCAATGAATTTCCTTTCAATAGTGCATGACCTCTCTTAGATTACAGAAAAACATTCTTCCATGTCTAGCACATTCTTGAAAAGTTATTGTGACTCAAACATTTCAAAGAAGATTGCAGTGAATTAATTTCACCTTAATTATTTTTCTATTTTTTCATGGAGATATTTCCACAGAAAACAATTGACTTACAACAGAATAATTCAATAAAAATATACCCACTTTACTCATTTATATCACCCCACTAATGTTTTCATAAACCCATTAAAGACCATTTACACAGTGAAATTGTAGATAAGGTCAGGAAGTTAAAAAGTTAAAATAGTCATTAAAAAATGAGACTAGGAGCAGTTCTCTTAGCTACATGAGTAGCACCAAATAAATAAATAAAACAAATATAACTTTGAATTTTGGGATAGCCTTGACAAAAAAAGAAAATGTGAAGAATTTTACAATTCTGTTTTGTCCCAAGAGGAGGCATAAAATGTATTTAGAAATATAAAGAGAAAAGTTAACATTTGTAAATGACCTAACTTGGGCCAGGTATTATATTTAGTGGTTGTCATGGCTAGATCATATAATCCAATGTGGTTTTATGTTATGTTATTATTTATAGTTAAGGAAACTGAAGCTCAGTGAGGTTAAGTAATGCCAGAAGTTTATATACATCTAGGAAAAGTTTTTCAAGTTCATATTCATTTCTCTGAAACATTCAATATAACAAATATTCTTTTAATGTTTAAATCCTATAAGAAATGGCATAATGTTGGTGGGTAAGTATATTAAAAACAGAGAATCATGCCTTTATTATTTCAGAAACCATAATATTCATAATTCTAAGATAATTGTATTAACTATATGATACTTTTAATAAAATTTTTCTTTTTCCATAACAATATTACCACTTTAATTTTGAAATTGTCACTTTTATTGTTCTGAATTTTGTTACTTGCATAATTCTGTTTGGGCATGATTTTTTTCAGTTTTCCTTTTGATGAGTTCATACTAACAAGTATTCAAATATTTTAAAATGGAACATTTTTCTAGGTAACAGTTATATTTGCAATATAGTTTCTTGATATAATTTAGCTGTGCTGCATTATGGAAAACTGATTTAATACAGAAATAAAGTCAAGAGCACCTACAGTAATCAATAGTTTAAATGACCTTTTAACTTTCTCTTGAATATTTTCAGATAGAAAATTAATCATCATGAATTCTATCATTAAAATTCCATTCAATAAAACATCAATGACATAATTTGGAAATATGGCTCCCATTAGCTCACAGCTCCACACTCAACTCCTTATATAATAGGCACATTTTAATTTTGTCTTGATTTTGTAAAGGATGTAGCATGGTGAAGTGGTAATGAAGCAACCTTCCTCATTGCTGGTGCCTTCCCCATCTTAGTTAAATCAATGTTGAATAAATATTTAAATTTAGGCTTAAATTTGCTGACAGCCAGGGCAAAGGAAAATTGTAAAAAATTGTGTAATTCCTTTTTGGCTTAGGAAAGGAAACACACAGTTCGTCTAGAAAACATACTGAAGAGGGGACAAAATATTAGCCTACCTACGTCACCTACCTGTCTGATAGACTGTTAAGCTTGATAAGAGGAAGTACGTATTTCTTGCTAGTAGAATATTTCAGAGACAACTCAAGTCAAATATTTACATTAATCTCAGCAATGGTTATTAATAATCACAGTAATTTTTATTAGTCTTAATTTCTTGATATTTCTACTAAAAGAAATATCTCTGCTGTGCTGGGGCAGCACAGCACCGTGTGTTTAAACATGAGCTTGGTACCTAACACTCTTGGCTTTTAGACCTGAGTTTATCATAAAATAGCTGAATAACCTAGGGAATTTATTTTACCTCTCTGAGGCTTAGTTTCCTTCTCTGTAAAATAGTTATAACAATGCCACATACTCATGAATTTTTGTGAATATTAAGTCAAACTACTTAATAATTTAGTACAGTGCCTAGCATATAAGGTTGCAATAAAATGGTTACAAAAATTTTATAAATGCTTGCTTATAAGAAAAATCTGAATATCTGCATTTTAATAGTAGTATTCTAAGAAAATGAAAATATTACTGTAGTTAAAAGATATATTCCAAAAATTACAATCTGCTATTTTTTACAAATATTTTAAATTATTTAATCTCACTAAAACTATCTTAACTTTTAATTCAGAAATACTTGCTCTTAAGGAATGACTTTACATTTAAGTTTACAACTATCTTAATACATAAGTCTATCTTAAATGAAATTTAGCTATGCTATCAAGTTAAATATTACACTGCCAAAGAGCATTAAATAGGAATGCATTTCTCTGTGAATTGTGAACTCACATATTTAATCCAGAATTAAAATTCTTGATGTACTTGCAAATAACTAAAATACTTTACAAGAACATTACTATAATTTTTATATTATGAAATATACTAAACTAAGTTTTCTATGAAAATGGTCTCAAATGCAATGTAAAGAATGAAACAATGAACAAACATTGATTTAAAATTCCTGAAACTCAGAAAATGACTAGAATTTGTTATTTTGGATCAGCTCTTGTATGATCTTTTAAAATTGTAGCAACTACCCATTAAAAAATGCATTATAGATTACATAATGGTAAGTTTGCAGAAGACAGGTATATAAGTCTACAGACAAAACTGATGAAATGAAATCCGAATTCTTTACTATTTTTTTGCTGGAACATTATTATATGGAATTTTTCTAATGGGACCATATCCAAGTTGTAGCATTAACAGATGGGATCCTGTTGGGGTTCCACATTTTTAGTTATTTAGGACTTTAGTAAACAGTGATTT
Source organism: Aotus nancymaae (assembly GCF_030222135.1). Lineage (NCBI taxonomy): Eukaryota > Metazoa > Chordata > Mammalia > Primates > Aotidae > Aotus > Aotus nancymaae. Next base: position 43,902,663 of record NW_026988432.1, read on the forward strand.
TATCCAGTATGTGATTGGAACAGATGTGATCTTATCAGGGTTCCACTTTTTTTCAAGGGCATAAAATTGCCATGATTTGCTGTACAGTGCTGGAGTTTACTTTTTGTGGTTTTAGAACCAGAGTCCTTTTTAGCCAGAATTTGCCCTTGGGTTCTAAAACATCATAATAGGGAGTTAATGTTTTATTCTCTATTAATCCCATTAAATCCTTTTAATATTAGAGCATGTGTTGCTTTATAGCATTAACTAGTGTCTTGCACTCAACAGTATTTTCACAGTTTATGACACTGCTTAGGGCATTAACAAACAGCTGTTTGAATTAAATGAGCAGTTAAGGACCCTGTTCATTAACTCAAAAGTTTCATGTATTTTTAATTCCTTAAATCTAATGGTATCATCACCCTCCAAGAAATCTATCTTTGATTATAATTTGCTCTGACCACTATTGGTTATGGGGGAAAGTATTATTGTTTTTGAACATGAGTTATACCAGGGTTGGATATCTCTAATGAATCTTAACTATCTCATAACGGTTTCATTCTTATGGGATATAAAACTTTAAAAGTTGTTTACGGCAGTTGTGTTAAGATTTTCTCCAATTTTGGTTACTGATGACTTCATTTAGCTAATGTAAAGAGGCAGTTGGAACAGAATTATTTGCATTTGAAATGGCGCAATCAGAGGTTTGAGACTGACTCATTTACAAAAAAAGAAAATTGTATTTGGACAGTGACAGATTATGTGATGCAGTTCCTGGTGCGGGGCAAAATGTTAGTCATTGATTCTCTCCATGTAGAGAGATCATGCCTACCAAGGCTTCTTTAGGGACTTTACCTCCTATTCAATCACAATCATGGACATTTCGACTCAGTAATTTGAAGGGAAGTAATTAAATAAAAGGGCAATTTAAAATTAATATGCCTAGGATTCTAAATAAGCTGCATGAGGGTCAGATTCTTGGTTGATTAATCCTATGCTCCAGTGTTCTAGTCAGGCCCCAGGAAATTCAGGGCCTTTATTGCACTTCGTAGGTGCTAAGTCTTTTTGAGATAATAATTGGATGCTTTCATTAAGATGTTTTTTACCTGTTGGATAAAACTCTTCCAGGTTTCCCACAAATTGTCCCATAATTTGATCTTCAGTTCTTTTAATTTTCTCTAATGGGTCTGTAGCTCTTAGAGGAATTTAGTTCACAGTTGTTTACTAATTAATTAAAAAGCACTTTAAAATTATAAAGTGGGACATGTGACTTTACCATTTTAACAGTCATATTTGCTTTTACTCTCTTCAAGTGCTAATAATTGACAATGTCAGTGCAGAGATGTTGTTTGTGTAGTAACGGAAAGGAATGGGGTAAACTAATAAGAATGATTCTTTAAAAGAAGTAGAAAACTACCTTTTCCTGCTCATTGCCAGAAATTGAGTCCACATTTCTCCTGCCTTGAGTTAGAAACAGACTTAATGAGAGCTGGACTCCAGGCCTGAAAGTTTTCTTTAAATCAGTCTGAATTGGCTTGAAATTTGTAACTGCCCAATTTTCACCCATGTCAGATGGCAGAGGGTGCCTTTTGCTCCTCTGCTTTGCATCAGGATATCTCCATGGACTTCACTTCCTCTCTTCCAAATCGTTTATCCAGAGATGCTGACTAGAGGATAAGTTTTGATAAACTTTGAAGCAGATAGGGTTGTTTGAGGATTCCTCTCCAAACTTGACTACTAAATTTGTGGACAGTATCAGAGATTTCCTTTATTCTCTCTAAATACCAGCTGATCAGTTAAAATATCAAGCTATTATGGGTATTTGGCCCTTAAAAATAAAATATTATAAAATCTAGAAATATAGTCTGAACTGTAACAGATTCCATTCTTTTAATTAAACCAGAATCCTTAGATATGCTTAGATTTGCTGCTATTGGTAGTGTTATTATGAAAGTGATCTCCACTGGTATTTTAGGAGTCCACAGAGAATCCATACATTCAAATGAATAAACATCGGAAATGTTATTTTTTAAATAATTGAAAAGGAAGATTTCAACATATAAAAGCAAAGAAGTCTAAAAAATAAAAACAACTTTAGTATACATAGATATCTATACACACATATTAAAGATAAATATTAAACAACACAGATTTGAATTGCAGATCCATTTATATGGTGGTGGTGGTGGTGGTGGTGGTGGTTGTTTTAACCAAATGCAGATCAAATATACAGTACTTGTGGTCAGGCGCGGTGGCTCACGCCTATAATCCTAGCACTTTGGGAGGCCGAGGCCATCAAATCATCTGAGGTCAGGAGTTTGAGACCAGCCCAGCCAACATGTAGAAAGCCCATCCCTACTAAAAATACAAAAAATTAGCTGGCGTGGTGGTGCATGCCTGTAATCCCAGCTACTTGGGAGACTGAGACAGGAGAATCACTGGAATCCAGGAGGCAGAGGTTGCAGTGAGCTGAGATCACACCACTGCACTGCAAAATATTTTCATTTGTACCATTTCAAATGCAAATATTTTATTTTTTATTTTCAAAAATAAAAAAATAAAATACAGTACTTGCAAGACATGAAAACTGTGCGTACAGAGGACCAACTTTTCATATGCATGAGTTCCACAGGGCGACTGCAGGATTTGACTATAGGTGGATTTCAGTATATGCAGGGAGTCCTGGAACCAATCCCCTGAGTATACCAAGGGATAATTGTCTGTTTAGTATATATGCACTTATATTTAATATATTACATGTATTATACATATCTATTTAATACTCATAATGTTACACATTACATATATACATATACTAATAAAATATATTTAATGTATACACATATATACAAAATATGAAATACATACTAAATATGCCAAATATATACGACATACTATATACAACACTATAATTATATACATGTTCTACATACTATATATATATATACACACACACACACGTATATATAAATATTCCGATTTCCTGTCATCACTATTTGGAATCCATCCATCTCTACGGGCACCATCTAAACCAAGCTACCTTAATCATTTGCTTGAACTAGCCTCATAATTGGTCACCGCATTCACACTTGTCTCCTGTTCACCTGGAGCAATTCATTACAAAGCAGTAAGCCTAAGCCTTAAACCAGACACAAACACACAAAATAACTAAAAAACTCCTGCCTGGACCTTCAGTGCTGAACATACTTTGGGGGCTTCCCTGAGCTCCCAAGAGCCTGGAGTCTAAACCTTTTAAAGTGGCCTGTATGAACAGCCATTGTCCACCTCTCCATCCAGATCTCAGGCCACTACCCATCCAGTTCTCTGTCCTTTGGGACATTAAGCTTCTTTCTGCATCTCAGCGGTGGCAAGCTCTCACCTGAGCACTTCAGCACAAGCCCCTCTGTTTCCTGGATATAGGTGTCACATGCTCCGAGAAGCTGTCTCAGCCTCTAGCTCTAAAGCAGGTGTTTCATTTTCAGGTTCCTGTTGCTCTCTCTACTATGCAATTATTTGAGTAATCTATTTTTATTTTTCCTCTACTAGAGGTAAGACCTATTTTCTTAACCTCTAGATAACCAATACCTCACAGCCAGAGGAGACACTCAATAAGTATTTTCAGATAAATGAATAGATAACAGATGGAAACACTAAATGAGTGTATTTTAAATTATAGCCTCAAAAAAAAACATAAAAAGACAGTTTTAAGAAAAGATTTTGTACCACTTAATTTTTTGATAAATAAGCATATGTGAAGTCATTTAGGTGTTTTCTAAGATTATCAACATTTCCTTATTATTTTTAACTACTCTTTAAAACCAGTTAAATAATTGGTGATTACATTCTTCTTCTGGAAATCTAATATTTATCAAAGTAAATAACTGGAGATTACTCTTTTTTTTTCTGGAAATCTCGTTCTTATTAAAACTTTTGCCTGGCAGTTATCAAATCTTGCATTATCATTTATATTTCTCTTGAATGTATTAGCTTCTGGCTTTGATCTAGTCTGAAGTGCATTATATTATGCAAAATCCAGAACAAAATTAGAGGATGGCCATGTGTCTGAAGATTACAAAGGTAGAATGAGATATTGAAGCCTGCCAGCTTGAGAGTGTAAACTGGGAAATAGATACCCACTATTGTGCTAGGCATTGCCAAGAATGGGAAAAATATCCTGGCAACAGGTGCTGAACATGAGTATCAAGCAAATGTGTGCAGGTGGAGGTAAGAGGGCACAGCTGACACTGAGGCATGAGCTAAGCAGACCATGGGGACTATGTCTCAGAAATCTACTTCCAGCTTTGGCAGACACTACCACCAATGCACATGCTTACAAATATCCTCATGTCATTGTTTCACTTGTTTGCACAATCCTTTGTATACATAAACAGTTTGTAAACTCTACTGCTATTTTGATAACTAAGTAGCATACTCTGACACAGCCTTTGTGGAGAAAAGCAAATAACAGGTCAATTAAGTAATCTCTAAAGAAAATGTTCTTCTGCAAGTATTATGAATTATTACTTCAACAATATCCTTCAGTATTATCCTTCAGTAAATCACCACTTTCAAAACATTGAATTGAAAGAGAAAGAAGATGCAAACAATTTATATATCTGAAAGTAGAGATGAAAAAGGGAAAAAGCTAGAGAGCAATTAAATGAAAGTTAGTAATAATTTCTCACAAATGTTCTGGAAAAACTAGTATTAAAAACTAGAAAATAAATAATTTAGGGGCTTTTGAGGAAAGACTGTATGGCATCAGCTGTTTATTGGCACTGCAATAACAAGTAAAGAACTCATCTTTCATTTCCTTAGACATAAAACCTGTGGAAAGATCCCAATGGCCCCAGAGTCAGGACTTGCAGGCCCTGGGCTGAAGGGTTCACCAGCAGCCATGAGATCAACATTTGTTATCAATGAGACAATTGTTGAACTGTTGTTCCAAGGCTGTTGCTGTAAAACCATAGTGCATTGTAGTTTGTTGGAGGTTAGTAGCACTTGTTAATTTGATCAAGGCTGAAGTTTACGGAGGATAAAGTAAACAATGCAAACTGCAGACACCATCAGTTTCCTATGGGCAGTGAAGTGTAGTCTGTTCCATTTACACTTCACAACAACATCTGATGGGCTTTGTCAGTGCTGCACAGAGTAATTAAACCTGAAATCAATAGCAGGCATTTGTCATGTTTACAGCCGCTCTTTCTGCTGGGTTAAACTCATCAGTTTAGTGCCGTTCTGTTTTACTGCAGAGACACGCTCCATTATTTCTTCAGGTACAGTTGAGATATTCAGTTACATGCCCAATAGTTTGAATACGACATTAAGATTAAAAGGGACAGGAAAATGGACAGTTTTTGTAATAAATTTGCTGATTTTCTTAACTGGTGTTGGATTTCCATTTCCTTCAATCTTTTTATGAAACTCTTTGTGGTCTGAGATAATATATTCCCTTAGCTCCCAAATTGGCAAAAAGGCTCATCTCAAATTTGATAGAATTTGACATCAACTATAACTATACACAACGATTGCTGACATGTTTTCATTTGAAAAGAGTGAAGAATATCCAAGATTCAAAACTGTTGCCTTAGTTGAAGAAAATTGGTCTTTTCCACTTTCAATTAAGGATTTGTGATAAAATGTTCTTTTATGTCATTAAAAAAAAAATCCTCACCTTTCATTCTTTTTGTTCCTTTTTAATTTTTCTGTTGTTTTAAATATTTTAAAGGATGTGTTTAGAGCATGGTGGTTTTTATAGTAAGAGAGTCTGCAGTTCAATGGTAAACTTGAATTTGACATAGATATTTGAAGGAAGCTGAAGAACACGCCCTGGTCAGTGTTTCAGTCACTTAATGAAGGCCCTCATTACTCTCATTTTATGCAAATCATCTTAAGCATCTTACCTTTCTGTAAAGTACTGCTTGTCTTGATACACCAAGACAAACAGGATTGTTGTAAGAATGAATCTTACTGCCAATTAGTTGATTATATATAAAAACATGGTATTTTTATATTATTTTTGCATTCATGTGGTATTTTAATATTTCAAAACACAACTCTCCTCAAATTGAGCCTTCTACTAAATGTCAATGATGATAAAGGTGAAACTTAGGGACTATACTCAAGATAATGCTTGAACTCAAAATGATACCCTGTATGCTGACAGCTAAATATTTGAAGACTGGGATACTTATTCAAGGCCACCGAGCATCTGATTTTGGACTCTCACATGTGTTTTTAGTGTTTTGTGTTCCAGTTAACATAAAACAGGAGTTATTTCGACAGCCTATATCTATGAGAAATTTGATTAAAACTGTGGATAGAGTGTTTGAAGGACTGTTTTGTAGAACACTGAGGCTTGCCTAAAGGAAGCTAATAAGTCACATACAAGGAATATTAAAATAAGCTAATTAGGCTTGCTAAAAAGCTAAGCAAATGGCAGTCATTAGCTGCAGTTACTTAGACTGGGTCTACTCAAATTCTCAGGGTCAATAAGAAACTTTAAAAATGAATGAAGTCTGGAAATAGAATTCCATGCTAGTTGCATTGTTGCTTGTTTATTGTCTGTCCATGGCTGTTTGTTTTAATTCCTTAGAAGAATATGATCTCACATAATTAAGGAATGGAGGGTCATCTTTGGTAGCTTCTCTAAGTGGTAGGAGTATGAGTGATTTTTTTCTTATTATATTCTTGCCTTTATATAGATTATATAATTTTAGTAACACAGCATTATGACTGCCATAGAGGCCACATAAATATAAAATGTAGTAAAAACCATGGAAATTCTGCATCAGTAATTTCAGAGTTTTTATACTTTCTGTCTTTTTATACTTTCTATTTTGATACTTTCTATCAGTATTTCTGTTCTGATATGCCAAGCCCCAGAGCATCAGTTATTCAATATAAAACATTCCAGAGAATCTTAAGTCCATGTCACAAATCTTCTCCAAATTCAAATTAACTTCCATTTCAGTCATCCCCAGCAAGGAGATTACCATGAACAATGCAAGCATTCTTAGCCATTTAGCAAATTTAGCTTTATGCAGAATTTATATAGTATTCTAAAGTCTACAGGACACTTTTGTATATATCAGTCATGTTTCACTTAATAACAGGGATTCCTTCTGGGAAATGTTTCATTAGGTGACTTGTTCATTGTATCCACATAGTAAAGTAATTATACTGACACAAACATAGATGGTATAGCCTAATATATACCTAGGCTGTATGGTATAGCCTATTGCTTCTAGGCTACAAACCTGTACAGCATGTTGCTGTACTGAATACTGTAGGCAATCAACTTTTTGTCTCTCTAAATATATCTAAAAATAGTAAAGGTACAGTAAAAATATGACATTATATTCTCAAGAGACTACCGGCCTACATTTAGTCTGTCATTGACCTAAACATCATTACATGGCACATGACTGTATTTTTCTCATCTGGTGCTCACAACTCTGTGGTGTAGGTTCCTAAAATGTAGAAGAAATAAGTGAAGCTCAGAGAGGTTAAGTGATTTTTCTCAAAATTATGATGCTTTCAGTGGCAATATCTAGCCTCAGACTTGGGTCTTCCAGTTATGATTCTGATGATTGCTATAGTATCTTGCTACATTACAAAAAGAAGTCTATAGTGGTCAGAATTCCAAGATAGCCCCACTATAGGGGTTCAGTCCAAGAAGCAGAATTAGTAGGATGGCTATCCATGTCTGTGTCTGTATCTGTCTGTGTCTATGTCTGTTTCTATATCACCTATCCACCTATGTATTAACATGTATTTGTTCATTTATTTATTACAAAGCTTACAGTGTTATGGGGACTAGCTAAGTAAGTCTGAAATTTGTAGGAAAGCAATCAGGAAGGAAAGATTTTGGGCAGGCTGGAACTCAGGGACACAATATGAAGCTACTGGGCACAGGTGGAATTTATCCTCTGTCTATCTCTGTATCTGTCTCTTTGCCCTTTGCTGCTACCCATTTCTGTTAAGCCTCAGCCCTATTTCCAAGTCCTTCCAAATGGTTAAACTCATCCAGATTATCTAGGATAATTTCCTTTACTTAAAGTAAACCGATTAATGGATTTAATCAAATCTGCAAAATCCCTTCACAGCAACACCTAGATTAGTGTTTGACTGAGGAATGAAGACCAGTTAAGTTGACACATCAAAAAATCAATCACAGTCCACCCCTTGTCAACTTAGTACTCATATATAACTTTTAAAATTATACCTAATTTCCAAATAAAAACAGTTATGTATTCATCTAATATGATGCAGCTATTCTACATACAACTAAAAACATGTTAATCCTTTCCCCAGAAGAGAATACAAATCTTTGAATGATATTCACTTTTCTTGTTTAATATCCTGTAACTTAAATAAATACTGAGATAATAAAGTTTTGTATCATGTTAAATAATTAGTAAGATAAAGAAGAAAACAAAAATATTTGATTATTATACATATAAACATATTTATATCAAAATAAGAAAGAAATCCATATAACTATTGTAGTCTTCATTTGTATAGCCGATCACATGATTGGAAATGTTATTTATAGCTATCCTCATCACCATCCATTTCATATTTCTTTTGCCCTCAGCAAGCATCTCAGCTGGTCAAGGTTCTTTGCCTGGTGGGTTGACCCAGACCTTTATGTCAGTAGACGTAACAGTGACTCCATTGTTAAGGTATAATCCATTAACAGTCTTTCATGAATTGAACTGCATCGTGATGGTGTTTCTTTGACTTTAATCATAGAAGATGGGAGTAATAAGAGATGCCTAAAGGACTGCCTGTATTTCAGACATGCCTCTTATTACTCACCTTGTATAATTGCAAGCCAATTTCCCATTGACTGTCAGAATAAATCAGCCCAGCAATATCACATAATGACTTCCATCTTTGCTTGTTGATTTGGAGACATGAGAAGCCCAAAATGGCCTGCAGTAAGTCTCAATTTCTAATTCAGTGGAACCATTGTTATTGTAGAAGTTTCCTTTCTTTAGCTCTTAGGCCTCTGGGTCAGCAGAGTTACAACATGGGAATGGGAAGCAAAACTTTTGCTAGTGGATCAGTAGGGATAATAGTGAGTGAAGCCGCTTCCATTTTTGGCCCTTGATTTATGGACCAGTAAATGCTGACTGTGGGAGAAATAACACCATGCATTGGATGCTGACTTAGAGTAGATATCACATCCTAGAGGACATGGCCCCAGCTCTGTAAGGCATTGCCACCTAGTTAGTATTATACCTGAGTCCTCAAAAGGCCATTCCACCGTTCTATCAAGTGTCACTTCAGGATGATAAGGAACCTGATAAAATCAGTAAATTCCAGGAGCATTGGCCTATTACTACATTTCCTTTGGAGTGAGTTCACTGGTCAGAAAAAAATTCTGTGCCAAATACTTTGACAGTGGATAAGGCATTCTGTATATCTGTGGATGTCAGACAAGGGTTATTGTGCTGGCTGCAGTGATTGATCCTGACTACTATGGGGAAATTGAGCTGCTACTACACAATGAGGGTAATAAGGAGTATGTCTGTAATATAGGAGTTCCTCCAGAGCATCTCTTAGTACCCCCATGTCTTGTGATTAATGTTAGTGAAAAACTACAATACCCCAATTGATTGGGATTAAATAGACATAACTCTTCAGGAATGAAGCTTTGGTTCACCCTACAAAACAACTGCAATCAGATGAGGTATTTTATAGCAGGGAAGGAAAATCCATATGTAGAGGAAGTATCTCTTCCATACAAATTAAGCAGTTTAGTATAATCAACCTGCAACCAGGTAGCTGGCTGGTCACCTCAGGAATGGTGCCATATCAGGGACGAATGTTGGTCTACGCTGCTGGCAGTTTGAGAACTCTGCAGTCCCTGTAACCAGGTCAGCTTTGTTGAGTGGAAGTCAATGTTGCTGAGCCCATGCATAACCTCCATCCCATTAATTGCCATAAACACCATGGCCCTTTTGTTCAGAAGCCAGGACAATGCAGGAGTGGCTGGGGAAAGAGGCTAATTCATAATCGACTGAACGGGCCATCCTATCCACCTGCTTTCTAAAATCTTCCTCTGCAGAGGTTACCTTTTGGTGAATTTTAATATGAAACACAAATACCTTCATTTTTTGCCCGTTCAGAATGGGCAATACATATATCTCTTCCCCAGACCTCCTTTTCTTCCATTTTCTATTCATGCCCCTTAGAAGTCCATGGTCATCCAGTGAAACTATTAACCACAGCCTATGAATTGATATAGTTTCATGCCCCTGGCTTTTTCTCCATCCAGACCAAATGAACAACTAGGTACACAGCTCAAAGGAAATTCTGCCCACTGGGAGAATCTTCTTTCACCATTGTTCTTCATGCCTGTCCCAGAAACTAATTATAGTGCTATAGCTGTCCACTTTCAGGTGATGCCTGCGTATCATATAGGACTCTCTATCAACCAGGCCTGAGACTTTCCTCCTCAATCAATCAGGTTATAGGATAACTCCTATGAGAACACAAGAGTGGACTGAGAGAAAGAAGAAGTTCTAACGTTCTATTTGCCGACAACAGTTTCAGCATTCCTGTGATCCTTCCTGATTATGGACTTTGAATTTACTTAGCCAGCCCTGATAGTTGTGAAAGTTAATTACTTGAGATAGATAGATAGATAGTTAAATAGATAGTTATATAGATAGATAATAGTCTATATCTGTCTATGCATCTATCTATCTATCCATCTATCAATCTATCATCTAGCTCTGCGTCCTACTGATTCTGCTTTGCTAATTGAGCCCAAGATGTGTGTGAACATTTTCCATTCATTCAATAAACACTAGCCGAGGAGTTGCTGTGAAAGAATTTTGCATACGTAATTAAAGTCCCAAATCAGTTGATTTTTAGGAAAAGGACATTATGCTGAGTGAATCTGACATAATTGAGTCTTTAAAAGCAAGTAGGCTTTTCCTGATAAAAGAGATTCAAAGTGTGAGAGGGACTTTGATAGGGGGTTCTTTGCTGCTGGCTTGAAGCTGGAGTGGGCCACCTGAGTGCCTTTCTAGTTGCTCAGAGCAAAGCTTGGCTGAAAGCCAATAGGAAAATAGGAACCTCAGTCATACAGTTACAAGGAAATAAACCCTGCCAGCAACCAGATGGACTTGAAAAGTGAGCAACAGCCCTGGGTGTTTTCTGAGAGAGAACTCACTCCAGCTGCCACCTTAAGTGTCAAACGCTGAGCCAAGAACCTAGATGGGCCATGCCAGAATTTCTGACCTGCAGAACTGTGAGATGATCCCTGGATGTTGTTTTAAGCTGCTTACTTTGTAGTGATTTGTTACGCAGCAATGCAAAACTAATACAAAGCCACACCCTTGCCTATCCACAGTTTCACTTCTACAAGATTAATTTAGAACATCTTTACCTTAGACTTTTCAACTACTCTTTGGAACCTTGATTTTCCTTCCAGAGAATATGTTCTTAGCAGCATTAAGTGAGAGTAGATTTGGCCACCATAGTTATGACCCAAATCTCCCAAATTTCCCAGAAGCCCCTGATGGTAACTTGAGGTTTAGAAAGGTAAAGCCCCCTCTGTAGCAGCTCAGCTTTGCAGACCCCCTGGCTTGGTAATCTATGCAGCAGATTACAGGTTAATGATTCACAGATCCTGATAATCACCTTGATGGCTAAGCTAAGTGTGGCAATTCCTTGAACAGTAGCAATCAGAAAAGATTAGGAATGTTTTGTGGTAATATTTTTAATTTTAAAAGTTTTGAGTTGAAAAACTCTCACATTTCATTTATTAATTTAGTCAAAATAAACTTAGTAAGAATTAAAATTCATCTAATTTGCCATAAAATAGTCACCATATATACTGTAACTACTTAAAATGGCCTTATCCTAAATAACAGATCTTAGCAGATTCCTCTCAGAGGAAAATGCACCTGGACCAAGGCAGACCAGTAACTCCTTGAAAGGACTCAAAATGTGCAGGAGCAGCACATCTTGGGTCTACAGTGAACTAAGAACTGATCATCAGCAATAGAGTGCTAATGTGGCGGGGGGCAGGGCGTGCGGGAAGGTGAAGTATGCAAATGTATGATTTAGACATACAGGTAAAGTAGACAAATGTGTTAAGGCTATATGAAGAAAAATACAATCTTTGTTCAGTGATTACTGAAATTGTAGTCAATATTCCATTGTAGACTCTATGGTTGGAAAAAATTAAGATCTATCTTGGAAGTTTCTCACAGAACATTATAGTGATCAGAGTTTGAGAAATAGGAGTTTTAAAATTTGGTATCACTATTATTTCTAATAGTGAAAAAAGGATATTGAGAATTGGCTTTTTCATAAAATTCTCTTACAATAAGGCTTCTAAACAATTTCTGGAGATAGTCCATTTTGATAAGCCAAGTTAAATAAAGCAGTTAGAGCTACATTGAAACATGATACTATTATACTAAATATTTTACAGGCCATGAGTACAATACTCATGTATGAAAGGAGAATCAGGGACTAGAGTAAATGGTGAAGATAATACCCTAAAACACTTCAGTTCAATGTAAATGTTTTTAAAAAGTATCCATAGCCCTGTTCCATTTAATCTACATATTGCCAGAGTTTAGATTTAGGAACTTAATACAAGATAGTTGAATGTGAAAAAGAGCTATTTGCCTTATATTCTGCTTTTGGATTTTCTAGGGAATCCTTTAACTTAGAGACAGATTAAAGAGTATGGACTATTAGCCATTAATTAGTAATTGATTAATAACTATTAAGTAGTTATTAACCATTATGAACCAATCCTGAATTCACAGTGTCCAATCTCCATTGCAGTGTTCTCCTTCTCAATTACTGGGTTCTCTTCTTTACAGCACCCAAGTTCCCCACCTCCCCATTTTCTTGAACTTCCATATGGTGATTTGGGCCACCAGGGTCCCTCCTAGACAGTATTCTCAAGGCAGATGCAGAATGTGGGGCAGGCATTCTCTGACATTTGGCCTCTTCCTCCATTTTTTTTCTCCTCACCCAACCTGATAAAAGAAAAGGGATCCTCTAGTCCTTTCCTCATGCAGGTTTATGTCTATTTGGCCTGAAAGTAAACCAGCCTCTTCATTTGGGCAGCAAAGATGAGTGTGGAAGGGGAGCTGCCTTAGAATGTTATTTGCTATACTCATTTCTCCTTTTTGTCAATCTCCTATGATAGTTCAAAGTCCATGGGCATTCTATTCTTACTGCTTTTTTTTCTTTTTCCTGTGTAAACTATCCAATAGCATCTGTAATAATTCTGGCTGTTTCATGGCAAAGGGACTAACACCACAATTTGAACTCTTGAGTTACTTGTGTTCTACCTGACATCTGTAATGACCTTTGATCACTAGCCTGGGAAGAATGTAAACCACCACTAAGGTGAAGCATTGTTTTAACAATCCCCTGGATTTAGCTAATACATATAAACCCTGTAATTTCTATAACATAGCCAAAGTCGCGCCCTTTGCATGCAGTCCAATAGCCTCTCAAATAGTAGTGTGTGGCAGATGTTTCTGAGGGAGTAAAACATATAATGTACCTAATTTTGCAAAACTACACAATAGGTAGACATTTCTTTTTCACCCCAGCTGGTGATCAGTTTATGCCCTGAAGCTTGGAGATTTATAACCCTTGTAATTTTATCCTAAACAGAGTAATTGCAGATGCTTTTCCATTGCTATTTTAATTAGTGATGAAGACTTTGCCAAGATGTTGAATCTCAAGATAATGAATTTCATCTAGTAGGTAGTGGTGACCATTTTAAGATACCTAGTGTCCTCAGAAATTATTTTATTAATTTCAAAGTTTGTATTTGGGGTTTTAACCCCAGCTTATCCTCAAATTATTTAAGGAATGTTATGACACAAGTCATCAAGTCTCTTTCCAACAAAAATAAATAAAGTCCAACAAAAGAAATATACATGTTTTTATTTCAAAGGTGTTTTTCAACATATCCAGGGATTATTGATTTTTAACAGATAAATTTCACTAAATAATTTAATGTACACAAAGGTATAAAATAAATATTTTTAAGTTACTCTTGAAGAAAACTAAACTATAATTCATTGTATTTTTTTCTCTAAGCAGACTTTTAAACTTGATTGAACATGTGTTTTCTTTTGTCATTGAGTAGTCCTTGGGGAATTAAAAATAAATTCTTAGAGTTTGGCTTTTAAAGAATTTTCTTATAAGGAAAAGTCTCAATCAAAGACCATGACCTTATTTATGTAAAAAAAAATTGCAAAAGTATCCTTGGTTTTGATGAGTAGGAATCCTAAGGATTAGTAAAATTAGGCTAACAGTTCAGAGTCATTTTATGTATAGGTGTGCATTTTAATCCGCATCGATCTCTTTTGATTTTCACGTTTTCCCTCTCTGGAAAATGCAGGAATTCCCCCATCATCTTCTGTTTGTCTTGGCCATAAGTACGTGTGGTAGGGTATAGAATAATCACCAAAACAAATGGAGCGATAATAATAGGGAAGATGTTTGGAGCCCAAGTGCTGATCTTGTTCCCCCAATTCATATGATGAACCCGACATTAAAGCTAACTGGCTATGAAAGCTAACAAAGTGAAACTTGCAGTAGATAACTGGTGTGACTGCTGTTGCAGACTCTTCTAGTGCTGAGCTCTTCACTTTATCTTTCAGGACAATGTAGTCTATCTTTGGAATTCTACCACCAGGCTATCTAATAAATGAAAATTGATATAGCTAGAAAAAGGAGAACGACAACACCAAAAAATAATTTGTAACTAATTTCTTAGAAGAAATCTTTTACATATGACTAGTAGGCTTAAATTGAACATGATCATGTTGCCTCTGCTTTGAATTTTATATCATTCGTTCTTAAGTAGGATAAATGTTGAAAATAAGAAGAAGAAATTTAGCATGTTACTTTATCTAACAAAATTGGATAGAGAATGTTGTTACAGTCCATTTTTCCTATAAGGAGAATTGGAAAGAGACTGAGCCTGTGCTTGGACTGTTATGAGCTTCTTAGGTCAGAGGGTTAATTTTAGGAAGCTTTTTTTTAGAATAAAACTATATAAAAACTATGTCTTTTTTCTTATCAAAAATAAGAAAGACTACGTTCATTATTTACATTAAATTTTGATTTATAATATCAGTAATGAGTTTATAAAAGCGGAATAAACACATTGATATATTTATTACAACAGTTTATAAAGTCTCATTGATTTGAAAGTTTCTCATTTGTTACTTTTGAAGATGTTAGTCTTGCAGACAGACTTGGAGATGGACAAAGTTGAGAAATTACTGCCAGATACCTAGACTTACTATGAGGCTACATTACAAGAAATTTGGATAGCTTTGGGGAAAAAATTAATATACAAACCCTGATTTAATGTTCAAGAAAAATAAAGATACTAAGAAAGAAGATTCAAGTTACATAATATTAAATAGAACTTTAATACATAGTAGAATAAGAAATAACCATTTAAACTGTATATGAATAATGTTTCTTGATAGCTTATCATGCATTTTCACTTTTACTAAGTTATTTTGTCTTTATAATCACCATGTTAGGCAGATGGAGCAGATTTTACTATTCTCATGAATGGAAGATAACAGTAACACACAGCTAGTACACAAATGATTTTGAAACCTGTTATTCCCATTGTATCTTAGTTCTTTTCTCATATTAATTGTATTTAAATGAACGGTTATTTTTCTATTATCCATGGAGAAAAATAGCAGGTGAAAAGGTATTAATAACTTGCAATGTTGTGTAGAGAAATGATTGACTTACCCAAAATCAAAGTAAGCAATTTCCAGCCTTTAAAAAATTTAGTAAATGTAATGTATCATATTAATAGGAAAAGGAAGAAAAGGATCAAATAATAATCTCAATTGATACTAAAAAGCCTTAGTGAAATTCAAAACCCATTTATGATATTTTCAGCAAACTAGAAGCAGCAAATAACTTGTTTAACATGATAAAAGATGGCTTTACAAGCTGTCATTATATGAGAGCATTATTTGTACACAGAAAATCCAAAGGACTATACAGATAAACAGTACTAATAAGTGAATTTGTGAAAGTCAATGTACATAAACAAAAATTGTGTCCCCATATACTAGCCACAAGTAATTAGAAAATAACACATTAAAATACATAGTATTTATAATAGAATAAACATCTAGGCATATATTTAACAAAAGATGTACAAGTCTTCTCTGCAGAAAACTACAAACCTTTCTGAGAAAAATTAAATAATTTCTAAATAAATGGAATGATTTACCAAATTCATAAAGTGGAAATTCAGTATTTGAAAAATGTGAATTCTCTCCCCAAGTTGATTTATATGTGTGATGAAATCCTACTTAAAATTTCAAGCAGAATTTTTGGAAATTGGTGCATTCATTCAAAAATGCCTAAGAAAATATGAGGGCCAAGTGTCTTGAAGACAGACTTGAATATGGACAAAGTTGAGAAATTATTGCCAGATAGCTTGACTTACTATGAGGCTACATTATAAGAAATTGTGATATTGGTACAAAGACAAATAAGAGAACAACAGACAGAATAGAGATTTCAGAAACACACCCATAATATAAATATAGTTTATAAACTATACCCTTCAAAAATTGAGATGTTCCATTTCTCTAAATATATTATTAAAGAATAAAAAGACAAGTTACATCTTAGGAGAAAATACTTCAGATACATATGTCCAATAAAGCACTCTCATCCACTATAAATAAGGAAATCATAACAAAACAATAAAGACAGGCAGCCTAAGTAAGAAAAAGTGACAAACATTCGAAAATCACTTCAAAAAGGAGCCATACAAATGTCCAATAAGCAAATGAAATTATGCTCAACATGATAATCAAATAAATGCTCATGAAAACTGTGATGACATATCTCTACACACTTCTCTAAATGATTAAAATTTTAAAATGTAAAGCAACAGGAACTCTCAGACATCTCATTGGAAGGTAAATTGGTGTAGTCTTTTTTAAAATGTTGGCACTATCGACTAGAGCTGAACATATGCATATGTCAGGAATTAGTGCACATGTGCACCAAAATATGTTGATATTTTATACCAAGTGTTACTATTAGATTTATTCATAATAGCAAATTAATTTCTGGATAAATTGTTGTTTATTCATACAACGGATAAATTGTTTATTCATACAATGGAATAGTATATAGTAATTATAGCGAATTGTTGCCACATAGAAAGTATGGATTAATCTGACAAAATTAAGATTGAGCAAAAGATGCCAGACTCAAGAGAATGTATACTATGGTGTTATATTATATGACTGTAAGAAACTATCTAAACTTGTGTGTTTGGGAGTATGGTTAATTATTGACTGGGAATGGAGATGAGTGATGTTTCTGGGGTGATTATTTTTTTCCATATTTTGATGTAGATGCTAGTTATGTTGGTGTATTCATTTATAAAAATGTATTAATCCCTATTACTGTATATGCTCTATCTTAAAAATAAAGTTTAACAAAATATCAAGGGATTAATATAGACTTTAACAAGTAGAAAACCCATCGACCACAACCTTTTTATAAAAGACACATACCAAATGCAAATTTTTTGCATCTCTTTTTTAATAAAAGAAAATAAAAGTGAGTTCTGAAGATACATTCTGAATTTGAAAGAGTCCAATAACATTTCTTTAAACATTTTATGGTTTAAGTGGTTAAGCAATTTGACAAGTTTATTCTCCTTGTATTATGTATATAAAGTTGTCATTATCTGAGAAACCCAGCAGTCTGTATATGTGTGTACTGTATTAGTGGGTTAGTATTCTTGAAAAATATGATATTATTTACCTACCAATTTCTTAGCCCACAAAAAGCTGTAATGTAGGTATTTTGTCCATTATCATACTTTAATCTTACTTGTGGTCACTACATCAAATTTGGAAAGGGGGCAGGCTTGACTCAGTTCTGCTTTAAAGAGCAAGCATATGACTGTGTCATTGCACACCGACTGAGAGCTCAAAAATAAACATGCAGAAGTAGACCTGGAGCTACAAGGAGGAAGAAGCAAGATCTTGATAACTGGAGGGGATATCTTGCTTATTTGCTGATTTTTAAAATAATTTCTCTAGCACAACTAATATTTCTAACCAAAGTTTTGTTTTTAAATTGCAGCTTGAATTCCTACTAATTCAAACAGAAGTTCTCAAAATACACACTTTTTTAAAAAAACCATATACATGGTTAGCTTATTAGTTAATCATATACTAGTTAGTGGCTAGAGAGACTTTTGTACCTAACAGAATAGGAAATTCATATTATATTTAAACTATATTTAATCGTGATGGAGAAACACAGGAGTGGCCAAATTTTCTTATTTAATAATAACAGACCTTTAAAATATAATCAATAAATCACAAAGTAAATAAATAAATTTATTTTAAGGGAGGGCTAATGATTTAGTCTGTCTGTTATAGTTAACACAAACAAATTTAGTTAGGAAATCTTGGCATAGTCTACTCTATACCATATCAGAATTGATTTTTCAGTGGTGATTGACATGCTACAAGACAAGCCAATCATAATTTCTGAAGATACAATCTGGAATGCCATAACCTCAAATGCTGAAATCTTGTAAGATCTAAATCCTGAAAATATAATGATGGAAAAAATATTTTTAAACAATTATTTATTTATCTTTAAAAAATATATATTTTATTGCACTTTAGGTTCTGGTATACATGTGCAGAACACACAGGATTGTTACATAGATACATACATGGCAATGTGATTTGCTGCCTCCATCCCCCTGTCACCTATATCTGGCATTTCTCCCCATGTTATCCCTCTCCAACCTCCCTACCCCCGCCGCTGTCCCTCCCCTAGTCCTCCCAAACAGACCCCAGTGTGTTCCCTGCATCCATGTGTTCTCATTATTCAACACCCACCTATGAGTGAGAACACGCTGTGTTTGTTTTTCTGTTCTTGTGTCAGTTTGCTGAGAATGATGGTTTTCAGATTCATCCATGTCCCTACAAAAGACACATACTCATCGTTTTTTTATGGCTGCATAGTATTCCGTGGTGTATATGTGCCACATTTTCCTTGTCCAGTCTATCATTGATGGGCATTTGGGTTGGTTCCAGTCTTTGCTATTGTAAATGGTGCTGCAATGAATATACGTGTGTCTGTGTTTTTATAACAGAACGATTTATAATCCTTTGGGTATATACCCAGTAATGGGATTGTTGGGTCAAATGGAATTTCTATTTCTAGGTCCTTGAGGAATCGCCACACTGTCTTCCACAATGGTTGAAGTAATTTATACTCCCACCAACAAAGATTTGAGAAACATTAAAACATGACAGAAAGCTTCATATACCACTTTACACAATAAAATAGGCAATAATAACATATATATTTTTGCAATCATAAACACTCAGGTATACTAATGACAACTCCATGCATATAATATATAAGTAAATGAACCATGTTCATAAAGAAAACGGTCAAAAAGGGAAATGTATAAACACATATCACTATGGTTGGTAAATGTGTGCACCCAGCTTTATAGTTGTGGTCCTCTGAAATACTGTGGCATACAACCTAAGTCTTTTGACAAAATGGATCAAAAACTTCAAAGGGTCATCACTGCATATGCAGTTGCACAAAGAGCCAAGATCTTAAGAAATTTTCTTTCACAAATGCAGAAGTACAAAAAGAACATTTCTTCTTTTATTGAGGAAGTTTAACATTTTTACATACATGCACGATGCTAACAAACAAAGCAAACCTTATGATAGTGTACTTTCATGGAATTAAATTTGCAAAATATGCATAAAACAAATTAGAACTCTTTAAAAGTCTCTACCCAGTTTATACCTCCAGTATTGGAAATGATACAAAAAGAAAATACATAGCATAGTGAATTATAAGAAATAATGCTGACCATTTAAAGTGGTGTTGAAAAATAAGAAAATAAAAAGAAAAACTGAAAGAAAATTAGGCATGTGAAACTGTATTACAGGGATAGATTATGGGCAATTGCATGGAGATAATCCATAAGAGCTGGCCTAACATGATGCAACCATACTATTATTGTGATCTTTAGGGTTTCAGAAGTTAGGGATTTTAGACTTTTGGAATTTTTATCTTTAGTATATTTTTATCTTTTGGGATCTCAACATTTTGGACTATGGCATTCAGGATTGTGTCTTTCCAGATTATGGTCCAAACCCTCTAAAGTCACTTCACATACTGTTAGAAAATAAATGTCAAATGCAAAATGAATGAATAAATGATTGAATAAATTTATTCTTTTATTAATAACTTGTTTCTTGATTTTCCACCATTAAAATGCCTATGTCTCTGCAATATCTTATTAATCTTTATATGTCTAGTACCTAACACAATTGCCTGGGTTACCACATTAGTTTTATATTGCTGCCATAACTCATTGGCACAAATTTATAAGCTTAAAAAGACACTAAGTTATCTCATAGTTCTGTAGGTCAAAAGCCTTACTTGGGTCTTGACAGGTTAAGTCAAGTTGTTGCCAGGGCTGTATTCCCCTTCTGAGGGATCATGGAAGCATCTGTTTCCTTTCTCATTTGGATTGTTCAGATTGTTCACAGAATTCAATTTCTTGCAATTGTTGGAACTAGGTCTCTGCTTTCTTGCTGTCAGTTAAGGGCCATTTTCAGCTTCCAGAGGCTGCCTGCATTCCTTGGCTTGTAGCCTCCTTCTTCCATCTTCAAAGCCAGTTTTGGGGTTGACAATGGATCTCAATTCCCACACATATTTTGAATTTCTCCTGTTTCTTGCGTCACATCTCTCTGAACTTCAGCTAGAAGAGATTCTCACATTAAAGACCTTGTGATTAGTCAGTCCCACTCAGATAATCCAAAATAATGTCTTCATCTCCAAGTCTGTAACCTTAGTCATAACTGCAAAGTCCCTTTGCCATGTATAGTAGCATATTCCCAAATTCCAGAGATTATCTTTCTTATGTGAGAATTACCAAAGGCACAACTTCTGAAGGGTTAGCTTGATCCCAGATAACTAGAAGACTCAGTGGACTGCCTGAACTTCAAGATAGTGTCCATAAGTGTTATTATTCAAAATAAAGTTCAGGAGTCTGTCAGTTTGAGAAGGTTCAAAATTTCAGTGCCTGATTGCATGTCAACAGGTTTCCATATAAGGGCTATTCTCAGGTCGGTCATTACTCTGGGATCAAAGCAAGGTAAAAACTGACGATACTGAATATTTCTGGAGTGGGTGTCGCATTTCATTCCAGAAGTCTTGCTCTCCCTCCCTCCTTCCTTCCTTCTTTACCTCCCTTCCTCCCTCCCTCCCTCCCTCCCTCCTTCCTTCCTTCCTTCCTTCCTTTTCTTGGAAAAATTGAAGGGAAGAAACCTGCATGAAGGAAGGAAAATAGGTTTGACATTGGCAGAGTTATAAGGGTAGGAAAGGGCATTTGTCCTGACCAAGGACAAAGAAAGGATGAATACTGTGAAACTGAGGAGCATGCTTCTCCCATCCAAAGATACAGCAGTATATTATATAAAGCATTGTTTCAATTTAGACATGTGTCACTTCTCCATATTTAAGTTATTGAAATATGCAAGAAATTTATCATTTCTTTGTTCAAAAATATTTGGGATAAGGTCATTCAAATGCTGCTTTTGTATTCTTACTGTTTTCACTTTTCTTCAAGTATTCATATCCACTGACAACTGTGAAGATTCTCTGTAATTTTTGAAAATCAACTACAGTCATTTCATGTGAAACTGTCTTACTGGTTTTTTTTGAAATTTTAATCTCCTGAGTTGTGAGAACACAGCTTAGCAAAGTGTATGGAGGCAGCAAAGCAGGTAGTGTAGATTTCTGTTAGCCTTCCAAGGAAAACCTACAAGTAAACTGGAATGCAACACAGAGAGATTATACAGTAAAATGCTTTTGCAAACTAGGATTTAAGGAACTGGAAACCTTATTATTTTTCTCAGTGAAAATGTAAATAGATAAATGTCTATGTTTTTATGTTGTAAAAATGAATTGTGAAATGTTTCTCCACTGAAGAAAAACACACACACAAACAAAATGCTATTCATGTATACTTCTTTGAAAAGTCCACTCATTTAAGAATACATGGCTCTAGTGGATACTTTAAAGAATAAAATTCATTAGTATTTAGTCCACCTATTTTCTTCGTAAATATCTCTGTGCCCATGAAAGTTGGGTATTAATGCAGTTTCACCTATGTATTAAATTGTTCAATAATGTTTACTGAGAGACTATTATGTACCAAGCATAAGGGCAAAAAGTTTAATGGACGCAAAAAAATTCACAGAAGTGGGGAAATTAATAAGAAGATAGTAACTATAATAAAGCATGGTGATTGCAGTGACAGAGCTGTATGCAGTGCAGTGTTAAAAAGTACTAACTGTGCTTGACTTAGTGGTAGTTTTCCAAGAAGAGTTGAAAATGCTAATCTTTACACATTTCTTCACATACCAATATGTATGCACAATATTTGCTATCAATTAATTAGGAATTATTTTCCAATAACAAACACATCATTACAAATTCCAGTTCTATTACTTTTGAGCCCCACATTTCCCCTAAGGAGTTTTCAGCTCGTTTTGCTCATTTTCAGCCTCTACCTCTCTTCATATTTGTCAATAAGTTACAAATACAAAAAGAATTATTTGTGTATTTGTGTATTTGTGCATATAAAACAATATAATTTTTGTCATATATTTAACTTACTAATGGAAACTTATTACAATGGTACACTTACGCTTCCTGCCAGGCTAAAATGTCATATTGATAAAGAACTATAAAATACCTCTTACTAACCTTTCCAGGTAGACCAAAGTCTTTTAATTTCATACATTTGTTACCATAACTACCCAAATTAATCTATGGCCAACATCAAAAAGAAGGCAGCCATGGGCCAGGCACGGTGGCTTATGCCTGTAATCCCAGCACTTTAGGAGCCAAGGTGGGCAGATTACCTGAGGTCAGGAGTTTGAGACCAGCCTGACCAACATGGAGAAACCCTGTCTCTACTAAAAATACAAAATTAGCCAGGTGTGGTGGTGCATGCCTGTAATTCCACCTACTCAGGAGGCTGAGACAGGAGTCGCTTGAACCCAGGAGGTGGAGGTTGCAGTGAGCTGAGATGGCACAATTGTACTCCAGACTGGGCAACAAGAGCAAAACTGTTTCAAGAAAGAAAAAAAAAACAGGCAGCCATGTAATAGATTATGCCATCTATGTTTAACCTTCCTTCCATTGTACTTACATGAAGTGTTTCATTTTGTGGGGAAAAAAAAAAAGTGGGTCATTCAATATTTCCCCAAATATTTTTAGTTTTTTGACACATTTCTATTTCTACACTTTAATGTGGGATGAAACAGGGTTGAGGAAATGACAGGAAGGAAAGATGGTGTCTTCAGGAGTGACAAGAGGACCTTAAACAGTGGAATGTTTTGAATGTTTTATGCTTGACAAAGATAATGAGGGGAAACAAAAGGAAGAAAAGAAAAGATAGAAAAATAAATAGAAGTTGAAGAAAAACAAAGGTGAGATAAAAAGAAGGCATAGAGAGAAACAACCATGAATTCAGTAGCTAGTAATGATGACAGATTTCATGCCTTTATTTTTCTGATTGAGGATAGTTGCATAGAAGAAATCTCATGGTTATGAATCCTGAGAAACCTATGGTTACAAAATTGGATTTCCAGAGATGTTTGCTGTTTGGTTTACATTATTTAGAGGTTTTCTATTAAGGCCCTGGAAAAATCTGGAAGATCTAGATATCCATTTACTTAATCATTTTAAGAGAGAGCAGTGTCATTGGTGACCATACAGATTTACATATCTTCAAAATATTAACTTTTCATTCATTTCCTTCCCCTTTGATTTGCAAATATTGTTTCTATTAAATTGCCCATTGGCACTTTCCTTTATGAGCTGATTTATGCAAAATTTATTATTCTGTTTCTGTCTTCTCTGCTCAGCCTCATATTTTAAAGATCATTCGGTGTGGCTATAATGTTTGTCTAGTCCATTTCTTTTAATCACTGTAGAGTCGTTCATGGTAGGTGACTTCCACTGTTTATTTAGCCATTCTGCAAATAAATGGACACCTATGCTGCCCATGAAATTAAACTTTAGTTTAGCTTAGCAACATGAAATTAATTCTGAGTCCCCAAAACAGAAGTTTCAGAAGTCCAAAAAGAGCAGACCTCTAGCTTCTTATAAATCAAGATCTCCATGAACCACTTTTAATTAAAGAAGGCCTGGGTAGACACATTTGGGCATGATTTATGGTATTTTAACAGCTCTGACTATTCTTTGCAAAGTTATTGAGTCTCTTTTGAGAGTACTTACAAAGTTCACAAAGCTTTCATTATTTTTTTAAGGACTTGGAGACAATTTTGAAGTTACTATTGATTGACTATGTCACCTTACTATGGGCCTCTTCTGGAAAAACAAAAATGCTTTCTAGCCATTTCTAAGCATATCTACTTATGCTTAGGCTTAAGTAGAGCTCACATAGATCTTGAATGAGAAGTCTAAATTGGAACTTTGTTAAGCATGTGATATGGTTTGGCCATGTGGTCTTGCCCAAATCCCATATTGAATTGTATTCCCATAATTCCCACATGTTGTGGGAGGGATCTGGTGGGAGATAATTTGATTCATGGGAGCAGTTTCCTCCATACTGTTCTCACCGTAGTAAATAAGTTTCAAAAGATTTGATGGTTTTATCAGGGGTTTCCGCCTTTGCATCCTCCTTATTTCCTCTTGCTGCCACCATGTAAGACATGCCTTTCACCTTCAGCCATGATTATGAGGCCTCCCCAACCATGTGGACCTGTAAGTCCTATTAAGCCTCTTTTTCTTCACAGTCTCAGGTATGTCTTTATCAGCAGCATGAAAATGGACTAATACTGCATAATACTAATATATTAATTAAGGCTCTAGAGTAGGGGGTCAGCAAACTTGTTTATAAAGGAACAGACAGTAAATATTTCAGGCTTTATGATCCATACAATCTCTAATGCAGTTACTTAATTCTGCCACTGTATGGCAAAAGAGACAAAAGAGGCTAAAAACAATATATAAACCAATGAGTGGGAGGTGTTCTAATAAAATTTGTCTACAAAAGCAGGCAGGGGCTGGATTTGGCTGGAGGGCCATAGTTGGCTCATTCCTGATCTAGAATATCATTTTCCCCTATGCCAGGATTAAGTTATTTGGGGAAGTAGACACATCCCAAGATGAGTATCTGTAGAAACTTGCTTTAGGTATTTTAAATCTTATTTCTGCTTGGGATACATTGCGAAGTTTGGACAGTGCCCTAATGTGAACAACAATATCAGGTGAGTAGAGATGCTCGTAATATCTTCTCTCCCAATAGAGGAGCAAAAGAATGAAGACATTACCAGTAATTCAATCCATAAGGATATCATATTAGACTGCAAATCATCTACTGTACTTCTCATAGTTGGCACATCTGTGGCAATAGACCTAATATTTTCTGACCCTGAATATCCAGAGAAGACTCTGAGGCCTATTTTTTTTAACTTCAAAGCACTCTCCTCGATGAGCATCTAATTTATTTTGAAAGACTGATGTAATTCTATAGGGCATTCAGAGATGAGAGCCTTTACATACTACAATCTTAAGGGCTCTGCAATTCAGACCCAAAGTTAGGAGGGAGTGTAAACCCAGAAAGGATGTCAGACTAAAATTAGGCTGGGCCCTAGCCTTAATGTTCTGTCCCTGTGTAACCTTGGGCAAAAAAATGACTTCCTTGGCCTCTATTTCCTCATTGTAAATGTAGAAAATTTTTTTAAATTTTTATTTCTCAAGGACTTGCACCAAATTGTTAATGCTATCTCTGGAGTATAGAAATGATCATCACTATAAAGAAAAGTTTTAATTTTCTACTCCACATACCTCTCTGTTATTTTCTATATAATATAATCAGCCTGTATTACTTCATAACAAATAGATTTCTAAAAGAAATATTTAAATTCTGATGTAACAAAGATAGGACAATAAAATTGACATTAAATATTTTTAAAATGCTTTCAAAATTAAGCATTTTCTATAAATGTAAAGTGGCATCAGGTTATCTGACTAGATCAATGGCAACTTGCAAAATATATATTTTAATTATTCAAAGGTTTTACTTAATTTATGCCGTATTATGTGTTCTGGAACCCCTTAGATCAGTTTTTCTCTCATTTGTAATGAAGTTTCTAGGTACTGTTCTTACATTTCTGCATTTATACAGTACATTATTACTTTATGATAAAGTTAGTTCATAATTCCTTAACTATTTTTGCTGATGACCTTTTAAAGTTGCATAATTAGAATAAGTTGTGGTTATTGTATTGGAATCTGTATCCCATGGGCCACGAAGGCAGCACATTAATTCTCTGCATCACCCACTCGATGTGCAGTGCCATCAGCACAAAGATATTATTCTTTGTAATTACATAAAGAAAGGGTCTATTTAGTGTTAACTGACCTTTCTGTGACTGATCAGCCTTTTCTGCCAGTGAAGTAGAAATGTATATCATTAAAATGTGAGTAAATAGGAAACCTTTCTAAATCTTAAACTGTTCAAATCAGGAGGTGCACATGAAGAGGAAATGGTTGTTCAGCCTTACACATGATACTGTGAAAAGAGGAGCAGACTTTTAAAATATATATTTTAAAATATCAACAAATTAAAATCTAATTAAATTATGATAATGCTTAGGAATATTTAACAAGGGCATAACATCAAATATGTTTCTGTTTAACACTCTTGATATCAGAAAAATAATTATTAAACTCAAAAATATATTCAGGATTAAAATTTTAAGTTTATTTAATACACAATTAATAAATTTAGAGGCATCATTACTGTGACTGTCACGTATTGAGGACAAAATTATCTGGGATTTTTCTAATTGCATATACTTTAAATACTGTAACCATTTAAATCATGTCCTTTAACTTGGAAAACATCATTGACAGTATAGATTAGGTGAAACCGATTTTTGCTTCTTTTCTTATTACATAATTTATTTTTGTAATCAGTTACATCAAATTATTTGAAGGAACATAAATTATATTGAGGAAAACTTGACCAGATGGTAATTTAATAGCTAACGTAAGTGGCATTTGCATAAGGTTTTCTTAAAATTGTTCAATAGTTACAGGAGGAATACTGTAGTCAACATGGAGATAAATGTTTCTTTCTTTAACACACACCCACATTTATCAGGGGTTTTTAAATAATAAATAAGCATCTGTATTTCTGGGTCAGGTTTTTCTGGCTGAGACCACAAACAGAGCCCTCATATGAAATATCTCCAGAAATCAGTTGACAAACTGATTCTTCCTTGAAACTTTACTCATCACTTTTGCTGGAACTGATCTCTCACGGAACTACTATCGTTATGTGGATATGCCTTTTATCCTTCTTCATGTATAATGCAATCTGATGTAGTTAGATTTGTGAATGCCTCTATTCCCTTAACTGATTGCAAGCTCCTTCTGCCATGAAATTGTGTGTTTTTTTCATGTTATTATCAATAATTCTTGGTCAAATATATACAATGAACAGAGACAAAAAATAATAATAAGGAAAAAGCAGGGTTAACAAAAGATATTCAAAAATTCTCAATGAATCTTTTCTGAGTTCTGAGAGGCAATGCCATAATGTCCATTAGTAAACTTTATGAATAAATCAATGCCGCAGCTAAATTTGTAACCCAGTCAGGAAGGTAGGATGAGGAGTACTCTATGTAGTCATGTAGTTGGGAGCTGGGGTAGGGCAACTAAAGGAAGTATTCCCCTGGACTCTGGCAGAGACAGGTTTGATTGGTCAGCTGCATGTCACAGGCTTTCCTCAAACAGTGTCATAAAGGTGCCTCCGCCAGTACCTCCCACACTGCTTTCTGTCTACCACTTGCTCAATATGTACTTTTGAATAAATGAGTGAATAGGGAGCATTTTGTTAAACATGATAATACATAGAGTTTAAGGTATATAATGACCTTGATGCAGAGGATTGATATGTTCATTTACAAATCAAGAATGTTCTTTTAAAACTAATTATCAGAGAACTCGCCTTGGACAAGAGAGTGGTTTCCATGGCAGCACAGACAAGGAAGTGGGTCCTGGGAGAGTTAAAACAGTTATTTGCTCCTCTGAGGCTTCAGGGTATTGACACATATCATTCTTACAGACTTGCTTCTTGGAAACACTAGGGAGAACTCTCGCTTTCTGTAGTAATTGGTGTATAGATTTTAAGGGAGAAGCAATGCAATAATGCCTCTATGCACACTGTAGGTGATGCTCTTAATAAAGGAGATGTTTTCTCCCTGTCTTCTACATTGTTAGAGGATCAGCCTGTATTTTAAACATTTGTGTTAATCACACTAATGCCCATGAATCAAAGAGGGGATGCTTTTGAAGTAACTCACAAAAAGACTTGGAACCCCCTTGTCTTGTTTATTCTAAAACATATCCCCTGCACGTTCTATGAATCAGTCTTAGCACCAATGCCTGCTTTAAGGACATCAAAGCCTCATGACATGCAAAACTATCATTCCAGTGCTCCAGAAGGGCAGAAAGGTGCCAAGGGCATATATGAGGTCTGTGGGGATTCAGTGGGTTGGGATCAATGGTATAATGCACAGGCATGTGTGCAGGATCATATACTATTGAAACAGTGGTGCTTGGAACTGAGCATTACTTGTAACGCTATGTGTCGATAGGATCCTAAATATGTGGATACATTTTATTGTTTACACTATTAGTAATGTGCTAAAGTCAAAAGACAGCAGAACGTTTAACCTGACCTAGGAGAGTTTAATTCACAAGTCATAGGCCACAATAATCTAATAGTCCTAAGGAACCAAGAAAATATTTTTCTTGACTCTCCTCCAAGTTTGCTCAGATATATATTAACCTATGTGGTGAGGCAGCTTTGATCTTCTGATTCAAGTCAATGATTTTTTTTCTTCTTGCCAAGCTTTTTGTTTACCCTGTTCCCCCACTTGATGGAATCAATTCTACTGTAATGTGAATAGAATTGTTCACACCTCAGCCTCCTCCAACTATAGCTCGTAATCTTTGGCAGACAGGAATTATATCTTATCCTTCTTTTTAATCCCTGGCCTAGCCATAGAGCTGAATACATAAAGTAAACTTACTAAGGGTTTGCTAAGAAAATGATTAAGTAAACAAAACTATGAAGAAAAGCCAAGATGTGAGGATGTTCTGGAGTAAAATCAATCAATAAATACTAACAATACATTTTTTGTTTTCTGGTGGTTCTGGTAGGAAGTCCATTCTTTCCAACCATGGGACTGAAGTGAATGTGATGCAGTCTATGCAAGAATATGGATGTGGTAGTAGGAGCCAGCAGAGCTCTGGTAAGATGAAAGAAAGCAAGGAGCTGTCTACAGTACATTATTAATAACTAAGAATTAGGGGTTGCCAGACAGATCATCAGAAAAGATTAGCTGAGACAGCAACAGATAATTATATCAGGACAGGAGACTTAGAGTTAGAACTGGGTCAGAAGATGACAGCTCTCTTACAATACATAATTGAAAGAGAGACCTAGCCTCTCTGCCTGGTAAACTGGATCCAAATGCCTGTATTAAGAGTAATTAAGGGTATATATGACACATTGCTATACATTTAGTCATAGACACCATGATGATTTTACTAACATTAAGATATTTGTAAACAGCTATTTTGCTGTTTGTACTTATAGGTACAGTGCAAATATTTTAATCATAACCACCTTTCTAGAATGTTTGAATCAAGTTTTTCTCTTGTAATCTCCTTTGGCCTTATTCCATCTTTGATTTTTAAAAAACAGTGCAGAAAGATTTAGACTTTGTCCAGGATAAGTGTCTCTGGCTGAAGATCCACAGATATCCATGGGTTACATGATTCTACTGCATTCAACCATAGTCCACAGTTGTACAGACCCCAGGTTTGAAGGTCCATGCATTTGGTCTTGCCAGGGAATGCATCAGACCTAATCAAATCATGGGATAAGGAATCATGCAGATCAAAAAGCACAAGAAACTGACAATATATGACCAAAATACCCACAATGATGTATGATTAACAGTAGACTGAGACCAAATTTTAATTTCCATAAGCGGCCTGTTTTATCTATGTCAAAATGCTGTGTTAGCCAGATTATAAGAAGACAGTTCTTGGCAGAAATGGACTTAGAACCACGGAATTCAGTTATTTGATTTGATTATTTAATTTCATTATATTTTATGAAGACTGCTTTGCATATAGTGTATAAAAGTGCTGGCTCATGTTTATGAAGGGAATATATTGGATGGTTAAGAGTACAGGATCTGGAGCCAGTCTAATTTGATGGCAAGGTGACTGAGCTCCTCTGCCTAATAGCTGTGCCACCTTGCACAAGATACCTGGTATTTCAGTTGCTTTGGTTGTATAACAAATACCCCAAAACTTCATGCTGTAAAATGACTATTCTCATGATTCTGTGTGCCAGACATTTAGACAAGGCAAAGCAGAGATAGCATGTCTGTTTCACTCTTTCTGGACATCAGTTGGATGACTTGGAGACTAGGGACTGGATTTATCTTCAGATGACTCATTTACTCACAATTGGTGCTGTTGGCTGAGACTTGAGCTAAGACTGTTCACTTGAACACCTACACATGTCCTCTGGCCTAAATTCCTTACAATGTGGTGGCAGGTTCCAAGGTTGAATGTCCTCAAAGAGAGTTCCAGGTAGAAACTGTATGCTATTATATAAACCAGCCTAGGAAGTCACTTAGCATCATTTCTATCATCCTCAATTAGCTTGGAAAGCCACAAGTCTACTAAGGTTCAAAAGAAGGAGAAATAGACTGTACCTTTTGATAGGGAGTGATAAGGTTCTGGAAAAAAATGTGAGACTGAAAATATTGTGTGGCCATTTTTGGAAAATACAGTTTGCCTCAATTGCTGTCTCCTTGCCTTCTCTTTCTTATCTATAACATGAGGATAATAATGTAAAGTCTCAGACCATTGCTACAAGGATAAATTCAGCTATTCTTAGAATAGCCCCTGGTTATAGTAAGCACTCCCTAATGTTAACTTTTACTCTTTTTCTAATTCTCATTTTTGTCATCAAGCTAACGTAACACAGTATAACTAATACTAGAGTGGGGGTGGAATGGCTTACAGAACTGAGGTGGTTGAAGCTTTGGGTCTGGAGGAATATTTCCTGTTGATAGGCACTGACTATGTTTGTGTCCCTGACTTTTTTATTTTTGCTTCCACTGCTTCTCAACTTCTTTTAAAGTGGCATATTCTTTTTAGGGAGAGAAGAGTTGTTAATGTCTTACATTCAGTTACAATGAAGATTTGCTATCCTGGGTAGTTGTCTTTCTTCTAAAGGTGGCTGTAAGTCTCAGTTGTTATTTATTATATGTGGAATTTATAACTTAACATGCAAGTTCAGCCTAATTTCTAATTTTTTGCTATATATCACAAATTGAAACAGAAATACGATATAGGCTTTTTTTCCCAAAAAGAACCAGTTCTCTGATTGGAAATCCCTAGTCCCCACTTACCCAATGAGAGATAAGAATAAGGAAAAATAAACTGAAAGTGGAGAAAATTGAGGAAAAGTCCAAGTGGAATGATTGGCTTAAAGAATAAGAAAAGGCAAGTGAGGGGAAAAAAAAGAGTAGAACTACTATTTGTGTATTTTGAATACTCAACCTGTCTCCATTTTCCAGCATTTTTGCTGACAGAGGAGGAAGCCAAGCCTTTCTTTAGCAATGGTTCTTCAACATTTTGGGATCATGGGCTAACTAGATAACCCAAGAAAAATGCTGTGTACAGTTTCCTGAGGTTCACATACCTTCTCAAAGTCAATGATTCACCCAAAAGAAAGACTTATTGTTAAGCCTGGACAATATGGTTATCTTTAAAATAGTTTTTAAGACAAAAACTTATTGTATGAATATCTTTATATGCTTAAGATCTTCACCTGTCAAGTAGTACAATGTAAAACAGTAAAATGAATATGCCATATTATAATGGTGGTTATATCGCCAATTGGTTACTGCGTAGAAGTTGAAAAATAAAATGTGTGGTTCCAAAGAGTATGACATATGTATTTCCTAACTACTACTTTGTGTATGCATGCATTCATTCATTTACTGAAAACTTGTGCACCTACTTATGTTAGATCTTCCCAGTGCAACATCTCTCAGGGCGAACAAAATGATGGTCCCAGCCCTCATGGAACCTACAATCTAGATTTTGTTCAGTCCTTATAAGCATAATCTTTATTTTATAATAAAGTATTGGGAAAAGAAGCTGTAATATCCCCGAACTATCAAGGTTTAATGAAAAATTTGTGATAATAAAGAACAAACCATCAACAGGCAAAATATTTTTCTTAATAAATTCTAGAATATGGAAACCATTAACGAACATTCATAATGTCTCTTCTCTTCACCACACTATCTTCCCAATGTTTTCTCATCTCAATCATTAATAACTGAAATTGAATAAATAACAATAAATTCTTTTAGAAAGTGTTATATGTATTTAGACCTTTTGAATGAATGTAATAGTGTGGAAAATTTAAAAAGTGATAAAAATAAGAATTCTACATTCCAATTATCCTTTTATGAGCTATTTCCCTAGGACATATTTCCTCCAATAACTATCATTTCCCCTTTGTGTCATTTACATGTAACAATATTATTGGTTAAAATTAAACGAGTCAAAGTTGTGAGGTGGACTCAGAGTTAAACTTAAAAAAAAAATTTTCAGTGTCAAATGAATACTATCATTTAAAATTAATAAAACTTAAACTTCATTACACATCCGAAGGTCACTGACTTTCAGGCATAAGTAGTGCATTGGTATATCCTTCATAGAGTCATTATTGGAAAATGATAATGTTAAATGTTGTGATTGATGTAACATTTTAAAGATTTATTGGCATACATAACTACACAATTTGATTTTTTGGTATGTATTCTAATTGCAATATATAAAGTGGTAAGAACTGATATCATTCAGAAATTGACAATATATGCATTTAGAAATCAATGCATATTAAAGAGTGAGCAAAGTATATGTTATAAAATATTTCCCCATTTAAGTTCCATTAAATAGGTAAAATGCAAATCCCATAACTTGTATTACTTCTCTCTATTAAATGTTTGTAGTGGCCATCTAGAAATTGAAAGAAAAGTAAGAAGTAGGATATCTCAGATACCAAAATTGTGCTTAGATTAAATCAAATGAACAAATGAATGAAAAATTCAAAATGATGCCTATTTCTTAGAATATTTATCAGTGTTAAACAAGTTAATCACTTCAGGATTGGATTTTAATATTAATGTTGATACCTAAAATTAGTATAGATATTTTTTAAAAGAATCTCCACCAAAGGAAAATATTAATAGAACTTTGTCCTCCCAACAAAAGATAATTCAATGTGATTTTAGGCAAGTTTGTAGATAGAAGTTTCTGAAGTTTTAAATAATTGTGACAGAATTAAGACAAGGGAATTTAAAATGATTTTTAGTTGGTCATTTTGGTTTTTTGAAGAATAGCTATGACATAATATTTATCATTAGGGATCAATATGGATACCAGGCTTTCATAAGAAATATGTTTGTTGACCTTAATAAATCTTCAAGTGTGTAAATACAGAAATATTTGTACAGGCAGTTTTCTGATGAATTACATTTCCTCTATGCACATTCTCAAATGGCTACATATTTTTTAAAAACTTATACTAAAGGTTTGGTGTGATGGCAATTTTCACAAAGAAACAATTTTAATTGCTTCACATTGGTTATTTCTGTATCTAGTTATTTAATCATCATTATCATCATCATGATTAATCTGCATTTATATGTTTTGACAACTTGTTTTGCTATTATAAATAACATTGTAATGAATAAAGCATTTTGCTTAGAATAGATTCCCAAAAGAGAAATTACTAGATTAACGGGTTTGAAAATATTCAATGCTGTTGGTAAATACCATATTTTTTAAGCAGTCAGTAAGTTTTCTGTGCAAAAAATGTCAAAAAAAAATCAGAAACTAAACTCAATTCATACATTTAATTTAAAATTATAGGTAGCCCCAATTTGCCAATAAATGGTGATACAAAGTTATTTTCTAAAGAGTTTGCATTAGATTTGACATATATTTATTTAGTCATGGAGAAGGATATTATAAAGTTCTCAACTGCTCACAATAGCAGATTTAACTTTTATTTAAATATAATTAAAATATATTAAATATAAACAATGACTCTGGGTGCTTCTAAATTTTGAGTTCCCTATTCTTTGTCTTTTACTCTTTCTTTCTCTATGTTTTTAATGTTTTCTGTGAACTTCATGGAGATAAAATTCTAAGCTACAAGGTACCACCTACTTATTTAAGCACAGGGGCTAGAGAAAAGGAGAAGAGGATAGAAGGCTGCAGAAGTGTTCCTGGGATGCTGGGTAGAGGGTCCCAGGACTGGGTACTTTTTCAAGGCATGACAGAAGGAAGTTCAGGAAAAGGGCAGTGCAAAGAGGTGAAATAAAAGTCAGACAAACTCTGATGAATCACACATTAATGTTAAAAAAAAAACTGCATCAAAAAAGAATATTATTAAATCAACAAAGGATGTTGGTATAAGGGGAAACATTTTTTGGTTGTTTTGTTATTTTTCTACTGTACATAAAAAGCATGTTTAGATAATTTTAAAGATGTAAAAATTTAAACAAATCCAAATGATTTTAATTGTATGTATATACATACACAAATTATATGTATATATTTTTATCTTCTAGAAAATAGTAGCTGATTCACTTGAAGAAAATCTGCATTTAGCTCGAGAGTATCAACAGCTACAGAATACATTCTTAAGAGAAAAGGACAATTATTTCAATATATATGATAAACAGCTATCACTTGATACCTCAATCAAAGATAAGAAACAGGTATTTGTTTTTCTACTTGTTTTAAGATAATGATTTATGTCATATATGCACTACGAAAGTGAATAGTAGTTTGTGTATCTCTGATCTGATGATGATACTTCACAATGTGGCATATTTTCTCTATGTAGTTTTCTTGTACATTTATATCAACTTTTTAAATTTGAACTTTGAAAGAACAGTTGAGGAATGAAAAACTTGGTTTCTAATCCACTGTTTTATACTAATTTGCTTTTAATTAATGTGAACCGAAATATCATTTTTTGTATGTAGATTTCAATATGTTATTACAGACTTCGTATTTCAATTTGAATAGTGGATGATCTTCCATGATAGGCTTCTAAATTGTCCTTTCGATATATGGGTTCCAAATTCTAATAACTATTTTCTTATTAAATATGGAGATTAATTGGAAACTTGGAAAAAGAGCTGACCTTCTCTGATTACTGAAAATCACTGAGAATTCTAAATATATTTTGTAAAATCTTCTGTAGTGACAAGTGGAAAGATAAAGCACACAATGTGCTATGAATCAAAAAAAAAAGAAAAAGTTCTATTACTAGAGTGTTATGATACAGCCACTTCCTCTATATTCTCCAGATACTCAGTAACAAGAAAAAAAATTTCTTTTGAATATTTGATTCCCCTCCAGGATTCAAATTTCAGAAAATAGAGTCATTACTTTTTTTTTAACAATTAACCTAACCATGAAAACCAAAATGATCCTTTCTCCTACTGGTGTCACCCATATTATTGCATTATAAATCAGTCGTTTAGAATAGCAGTGCTATACTTATCCCTCATGATTATGGAATGTTGGGAAGACAAAAGGTGGGATTTAAATGCAAGTTCTACTAGCTCCATGATCTTGGCAAGTTGCCTTTTCCAACCTGAGTCTTCTCATCTGCAAAATAAGATTTACCTCACAGGATACTTGGTAAGTAATAAAAAGGAGCCAATCATAATAAGTTACTGTGAAATTAAAGGGATGCTATACAACTGTAAGTGATTATTGCATTCATCTGGTATCCTGTCTATGTACTCCCCTATTTCCCATCCGTCTATTCTCATGAGATTTAAAGCTTCTGAATACATTGGGAAAGAGAAGAATGTATTTTTCTCTTAAAATTTTGAAATGATAGCAAGATGAAGATAAGCGTGTTTGGGAGGCTGAGGTCGGAGGATCACCTGAAGTCAAGAGTTTGAGAGCAGCCTGGCCAGCATGGTGAAACCCTGCCTCTACTAAAAGTACAAAAATTAGCCAGATGTAGTAGTATGCGCCTATAGTCCCAGCTACTTGGTAGGCTGAGGCAGGAGGACCGCCTTAGCCCAGGATGTGGACATGGCAGTGAGCTGAGAATGTGGCACTGCACTCCAGCCTGAGCAACAGAGTGAGACTCTGTCTCAAAAAAAAAAAAAAAAAAGAATGAAATAAGTGTGTTTGGGAAAGAATTGATAATACAACTATCTGCCAAAATCTTAGTGTCATCAAACCATTTTGCAGGATTCAAAGAAAGGGCATGTATGTATCCATGAAGAACTTGTCCAATCAATTCATGCATTTGACATTGTTATTTAAGGTTAAACATGTTCTATTTGTTGTCCATAATTGAGAAGGAGAAAATAATCAATGGCTATACTGTATTTCTTTTCCTATGGTGGAGGTGGGGAACAAAAATAAATTACATGTGCACTTATCAGTTTACATAGAATCATTTGGTGACAAATGACAAATACGTTTGAAACATGCATAAATAGTGGAGACCCCATGCTTTTTAAGAGAAAGCCCTCACATCACATTTTCATAGTAAGAGCAAAGTTATCTTGATCTCATTTTGGAATTAAAAGAAATCTTAATGCAAGATACACAGACTGAGACTGGAGTAGGAACCGACAATGGAGGTTGCTAGGAGATGGGGTTTATGTTTGCGATCCCTCAGATGAATCAGTTTTAGCACACCTGTTTCAGGGAAACTTTCAAGATTTATTCGTACTTCCAGTCATTTTTCATTTCCATCCTTCAGCGATGGAGGTCATTAAGTGCAAGCTGCCCTTGTCAGTGTCATGTAGGATCAATTTGCTGCAATGGACAGACAGGCCTTATTGATGCTGTTAAATCTGTCAGTGAGAAATCGTATGTCATTAGCGTCTAATGCACTGCTTACAGAATGGAATTTGGCCATCAAAAATGAGAAAACTCTTTAATATTTTAGTCCATTTCCTTGATATCGCAACATTTCCCATGTATGTAGGTTTTAGTTCTTTGACCAGTTTAGTTTGGGTACACAAAAACACTATTCAGTCTCTAACTCTCTTGTTGAATTCCCTTGTCAGATAAAATGGGTCTCACTCTCAGGAATTTTGTGCATCTTTTTCCTGTTTTAGACTAATTTCATTGCTTCCAAACATGAATTCCTTTTGGCGTGGCAAATAATTATATTTTAATTATTGTGCTTCTTAGGGACTATTATTATCTCTTTACAAATGGTACATTTTCATACTTCTTGGTATTTTTATGCCGAGTAATAAAGAAAACCTAATGAAAGAGTAAAACAAATTGAAAATAATGTCCCCTTACTAACTTATATGCACGTCTCAAATGTTAAAATGCTATAGTATTTCTCTTAGTGTTAATATTATGTCTATTTTATTTGCTTGTGTTTTTTGATACTTTTCTGTACTTTTAAATTTTGTAGTGATAGATATTTTTGCCTTTAAAAATCAAAAAGAGGCAAAAGCAATTATGCAAAATTCTTATTTGCCCTGTTCATGGGTAACAATAGAAAATAATCTAATCTAAGACTTCTCAGATGTCAAAATTTAAATTAACACTAGAAATAAATGAAGAAAAATCTCTGAAAAACCGATTATACTTCCATGTGAATATAGACATTTTCATTAGAAGCTTTCAAATGCTTTTAATAAAAATATGCCATTTTTAATATTTTATATTAAAAATAAAAATATCTATGGATATTTTGATGAATCACCATGTATTTGTTTTAAGTGACAGCTCAGATTCTTTGTGCCTACACAGAAAGGTGAGTTAAGCAAGCATGCAGACACTGATGTGGCCTGTTGGTTGAAAACAGAATGGCTTTCCAAATGTGTTAAAATATATTTTTTAAATTGTTTCATTAGCCATTTGTAAAGCTTTACCCTTGCTTACCATAAATCCCAGTGCTTTCAAACTAAGTGGAGGAAAATTATTACAGAATCCATCAACATGTAACAAATACTTATGTGGACAAAGTATTTGTGCTATATAATTTACAAATATTATCTTTTAGTGTCTCTCAGTAATCCTGGGGAATTTTCTATTACTATTATCTCTCCCAATATAAGATGTGGAACTGAGATTGAGTGTCATACAAGATTGCTCAAGTAGAGGGAGATGCTGGAATGGGAATAAAATTCAGGTTTTTCTTATATCTAACTTATTTCAGAATTATAATGCTACCTATTTACTATAACATTAATTAAAAAGTTCTATCATGGCTAATCAGGTTATGTGAAACTTGGAAAAAAGCATGTAGATTGCATATGATATCTCTGGTGTTCAACTAAAATAGATTATTTGATTTACTAGTTGTTTTTGTAATTTTATTTCATTGGAGCCACTTTTTCTTTTTTTTTTCTTTTTTTCTTTCAAATAGCTTTATTTCCATTTGGTCCAAGGCTTGTAAGGGTAGTTAGAAAGCTGCCTAGTGGCTGGAGGGAGAGGCTTAGGCAGAAGCCCTGCTACTTTGCAAAGGCTGTTCATAAGTGGCTGGGCTCAGTAGTCTCTTAGTCGTGCTTGAGTGAGCCTTTCAAAGAGATACTCGCCCAGCCCAGCCTGTGTGCCGGCCAGCCTGCGGAGGTTGGTCAGGTGGTCATCCATCTTCTTGATGATTTTCACTTCCTCATCTAGGAAGTGACTCTCCAGGAAGTCACAGAGATGGGGGTCCGTGCGGGCAGAACCCAGGGCATGAAAATCCAAAAGGGCGTGGTTCAGATTTTTCTCCAGGGCCATGGTGGCTTCCATGGCGACCAGGGTTTTATCTCACTCATCTTGAGCCGAATTCTTAATGTCCTGAAGGAGAGCGCTGCCGCCACGCTGGTTTTGCATCTTCAGGAGACGCTCGTAGCCCTCGCGCTTCTCCTCGGCCAATTCGCGGAATCACGCCCTCCAGAGCCACATCATCGCGGTCGAAATAGTAGCCCAGAGAGAGGTAGGTGTAGGAGGCCTGCAGGTACGCATTGACCAGGCGGTTGATGGCTGCCTCCACGTCGGTGGAAGAATTATGACAAATCTGGGAGCTCATGGTTGGTCGGCAAAAAAGAGCTAACCACAAAAATGGTGTTAGCAGGTCCCCAGAAGCAGGAGATGACCGAGAAGATGGTCCCCGGAGGTTGCAAGCGGAGAGGAAATCGGAGGGCGGTCGGAGGCTGGAAGAAAGAGTCCCGGGATCTATTCCGTACAAACACTGTTGAAGCAAGAGACAGATCCGCGGGACTGCCGAACTGCCTAGAGCCACTTTTTCAATGATTTTCTGGGGAAAGGACCACCTAGTTACTTGGAGAATATTTAATTTTCATAGGGTTTATAGGTAGGTTTCATAATTCTAAATTGTGAAACTTGAACAAGAAGTGCCTACAGAAATATTGCCCTTCTCTTTAAAAAATAATTTTTTGTTTTTTTTTTGTTTTTTTTTTTTGAGACGGAGTCTCGCTCTTGTTACTCAGGCTGGAGTGCAATGGCGCGATCTCGGCTCACCGCAACCTCTGCCTCCTGGGTTCAGGCAATTCTCCTGCCTTAGCCTCCTGAGTAGCTGGGACTACAGGCACGCACTACCGTGCCCAGCTAATTTTTTGTAATTTTAGTAGAGACGGGGTTTCACCATGTTGACCAGGATGGTCTCGATCTCTTGACCTCGTGATCCACCCGCCTTGGCCTCCCAGAGTGCTAGGATTACAGGCGTGAGCCACCGCGCCCGGCCCGTAAGCATCTCTTTTAAGTGACTTGGGTCTGTGAAAAAAATCACAGAGATATGAATTAGAAAATTACTCTGCAGCAGAGTGTGTTGGCTTCTAGGGAATACTTCTGATCCTCATAGAACACTTGTAATTCATTCATTCAGTTATTCAAAATGTATTATTAATCACCAATTTTTCTATATATCAACAATGAACAATTGGAATTTGAAAGCTAAACCACAATGCCATTTATATTAACACACATACAAATAAAGTGAATTTAACAAAATATGTATAAGATCTATATGAGAAAGAGCACAAAATGAATGAAAGAAACAAATCAAAGAAGGTCTAAATATATGGGGAGATATTCCATATTCATGGAGAGGAACTCAATATTGTTAATATACCCATTCTTTCCAACTTGATATATACAGTCAATACAATCCCAATAAAAATGCCAGCATATTTTGTGGATATCAGTCAAATGATTCTAAATTTTATATGAAATATACTGTAATCCCAGCATTTTGGGAGGCCGAGGCAGGCAGATTACCTGCGGTCAGGAGTTTGAGACCAACCTGTCCAACCTGGTGAAACCCCATCTCTACTAAAAATACATAATTTAGCTGGGCATGGTGGTGGTCACCTGTAATCACAGCTACTCGGGAGGCTGAGCCAAGAGAATTGCTTGAACCTGGGAGGCGGAGTTTGCAGTGAGCTGCCAAGATTGTTCCACTGTACTCCAGCCTGGGTGACAAGAGTGAGACTCAAAAAAACAAAAACAAAAACAAAAATAAATAAATAGAGAGAGAGAGAAAGAAAGGCATAAAAAGACAAAAAATAACTGGCAAAATATTGATGAATAAAGTCAGAGGATTAACACTACCCAACTTCAAGATTTACTATAAAGCTGACAAAGATACTGTAGAGGTCACAGGAACATGCCACCTTATTTTTGCTTCTGTGCTAGAGGTTATGATCTCAAGTTCAGACTATAGCGTAGATTAATGTAGAATCAGAGCTCTCCAGCATCCTTTCTTCACCCCACCTAGAGAAGAATTATATATTTTTGCTATTTAATCTATCTTACCTGGGTCTCACTAGACAACATTTCCATATTAAATTCTCAAAAAATTGTATCATATGTAGATTATACACATTTTCTCCTACCATTTTCATCAACTTTCAAACACAGTTTCCTTTAATACTCATTTTGTATTAATGTGCTTAGGAGCCAAAGTCAATTGTAGCAATAAACAAAGTTATTTTCCTAGAGAAATGTGAAAGCTGTTTGATTCTCATTTTTATAAGTATTTCGTATTGCTTGTTGTCCTGCACACCATAAAATTGTGCTTGGATAGTGATTTCTGTCTGCTTGCTTCAATGTAAATAGAAATTTACTTCTTTCATATAAAAACCATAAAATAATAGTTTTCCCCATAACAGCTATTTGAAGACCCTATCAGTGTCTCTGCTTCCATTTCTTAGAACACAGGCATGTGGACATGCACACACACACACACACACACACACACACATTTGTTCTAAAGGCATTATCACACTTCATGGACTGATAAGCTTGCATTAAATTTATACTGTCCCATTTCTCTGAAGAGTTTTCCTCAAGAAACCTGTGAAGAACTTTGGTGATGCCTGGGACAGAAGTAGACAGCTGATAGTCTATTGTTCTATCTCAATTAATCTCCCTTTTGTTGTCCTAACTCCATAAGGAAAATACCAAGACTGGGAGTTTATTTCTGGCCAATACTTTAAAGAAGTAAACTTGGTTTAAATCAAACCAATTATTTGGTCCAATACCAGTTTTGAGTGAAATTTTAATTTATGTATCTTTCTTTTTTTATTTTTTAAATAACTTTATTGAATCAAATTTTAAACATAATATAATTAATTTATTCCAACAGTACAATCCAGTGATGTTGTAGTAAATTTCCAAGTTGCGCAACAATGACCATAAATCAGTTTTAGCATGTTTTCATTACCATAGTAGTAAGATTTTCATGCCCATTTACTGTTTTTTAAAAATTTAATTTATTTTTTTTATCGTACTTTAGGTTCTGGGGTACATGTGCAGATCATGCAAGATTGTTGCATAAGTACATACATGGAAATCTGGATTGCTGCCTCCATCCCCCTGTCACCTATATCTGGTTTCTCACCATATTATCCCTCCCAAACCTCCCTACCCCCTGCTGTCCCTCCTCTTCCCCACCCCAGCAGACCCCAGTGTGTGAACAAGAAGTGCCTACAGAAATATTGCCTCCCTCCCTGAGTCCATGTGTTCTCATTGTTCAACACCTGCCTATGAGTGAGAACATGCAGTGTTTGATTTTCTGTTCTTGTGTCAGTTTGCTCAGAATAATGGTTTCCAGATTCATCCATGTCCCTACAAAGGATACAAACTCATCGTTTTTTATGGCTGCATAGTATTCCATGGTGTATATGTGCCACATTTTCCTTGTCCAGTCTATCATTGATGGGCATTTGGGTTGGTTCCAGGTCTTTGCTATTGTAAACAGTGCCTCAGTGAACGTACATGTGCATGTGTCTTTATAGTAGAATGATTTATAATCCTTTGGATATATACCCAGTAATGGGATTGTTGGGTCAAATGGAATTTCTGTTTCTAGGTCCTTGAGGAATCGCCACACTGTCTTCATGCAATTTTGAGATTTTCTTCTGGTAGAGTTACATAGCAATAAACAGATTTTTTTTTTTAATATTAGCCACACTTTAAGAGTGATTTGTTGAGTGTGATGATGGACTCCAGTATATCAAAAATATTCAGGATAATATTTTCACATGTGTGTGTGGTGGTGGGGATGTGTAGCTCAACCAATGCCTATTTTGTTCCCCCTGGAATATCTGGATATCTGGCAATGTCTGGAGACATTTTTGGTTGCCCCTGGCTTCTAGAAGGCAGAAGCCAAGAATAGGGATGTTGCTAATCATCCTACAATGCACAGGACAACCCCTCTCCCCTTCACACACACCAACATTCTCCAGCCCAAATGTCAATAGAACTGAGGTTAAGAAACCTTGATAGACACAGAGAGAGAGAATTTACTTGTCATATGTATGTAACATGTGTGTATATGTATATATACATATATATAACATGAAACACAGTATACTATATCCTCTTCTTAAAGATTTAACCTGTATTTGTATATTTAAAATCCTGAGAAATTCCACATTAAACAATCTGTTAACTCTGTTAACCCTGAATTTTCTAATGTCCCTGGAATTCTTTCTTCTCAGGTAAACTATTTACTACTGATTGACTTGGTGTTTAGTAGATTAAACCTTGGAAAATGTTATTATCTATATATATATATATAAAGAGAATATATTTAAAGAATATATATCTTATGCTTATATTAAGAGAATATATAAAGATATATATTTATATATATATAAATAAGCATAAAATATATATATAAACATAAGAGAATAAGAGAATATATATCTTATGCTTATTTATATATATATAAGATATGTATTATGCTTATTTATATATAAGATATATATTATGCTTATATATATTATTTATATATAAGATATATATCTTTTATATATATATAAAAATAAGCATAAGAGAATAAGAGGCACTGTGTCACAAACTGTACTTTCATGATATTCCATTGATATGTAATAAAAAATAAGTATTCTTTATATTACATATAAAGCCATAGAATAATTTGGAATATTCTCAAATAAATACGTTCCTTAGAATCCATGCGTATCCAGAATGCTGACTTTTTTTGATGCTATAGTAAAGCAATAAAATGAAATAGTATTGTTTTCATCACTTAAAACTGATGTTTAGAAAATTACAATAAAACAAGTTAAATATTCTCAAATACACCTTTTATGATCGGCATATTTTCTAATTACCTAATACGTGACATGTAACTACAACTGATTTTCAATTTTGTGGGATTATCTGTAAATAATTTTTTTCATTTTGAGCTGTGCATATGCATCGCAATGACATAAACGTTTGGAAAAACTGATTTTTTAATCATCTTTTCTCAAATCTACAGAACTATGTCTTATAATCACTTATTAAAGTAAGATTAACATGGAAAATGTATATTTGTATGCTAAATATTTTCTTTAGTCATTTATTTTTTCTTCAGAATTTAACTGTCATTGAAGGTGGGATGGAAAACCTATAGACA
Source organism: Aotus nancymaae (assembly GCF_030222135.1). Taxonomy (NCBI): domain Eukaryota; kingdom Metazoa; phylum Chordata; class Mammalia; order Primates; family Aotidae; genus Aotus; species Aotus nancymaae. The sequence goes on from NW_026988432.1 coordinate 43,946,815, forward strand.
GCTTATTTAATCCCATGAGCCTCTGATAATAAGGAATATGAATATCTCCCTTGTAGGATGGTTGTATAAAACAATAAACTAATAATTCCTATTTATGAAGCACTACTATGTGCTAGGCACTTTGTTAGCTTTTATATGTAATCTTACTTAATTCTCTGAACAACTCTGAAGCATAAATATATGTCTTAAATGTAAAGCACTAGAACAGTTTTTTACAAACTATATTTTGTATATAGAAGATGTAGTTACTAATATTTCTATTGTTTAGATAAATATGTGTTCCTCATTTCTTGTATCAAACTGTAGTGTGATTATATGATTATAACATAATCTTCTACTCTGTAATAGGAATTAAATAGTGGTTGAGAATATGGGATGAATTATGGGTAGAAAGGACAGAAGTGTAAGTAGTAGAGACATTATGATAATCAGTTAGAAAAACATGCAGAGGCTCTTAGGAATAAAGGAATAGCACCATGGGAAGAAATCTAATGCCCAGGTAAAACTGACAGAGGACTATAGGGTAGAAAGTCATGTATATATATACATGTGCATATGTATATACATGTCTAATACCAGGCATAAGGGATAGACTCATCAATGACACATGGGTTGGGGAGTTAACCCAAATCTTATACCACCAAACACCAATTAGAACACATATACAAATGAAAAGTTCCCATTTGCAATAGCTACAACAGCCAAAAATTTCCTAGAAATACCTAATATAAATTATGTCATTGTAATCTTCATGAAGGAACCTGTAAAATTTTACAAATGGAAAACATAATAAAACAGCACGTGTCATAACAATACTCAATATTTTAATTTGGTGAGATCTGTCTGGCATCTTAACGTTATAATTTTAAAGTAATTCCAAACAAAGTAAAAGAATATTTTTTGGAAGCTGATAAAAGCATTCTGTACTGGAACATGAAAACAGATTTTAAAAATTATGAGAAAATGAGGGGATACTTTTTCTAGCTTGTTCTGAAACAAATAATAAAGCTGCAAGAAGTGTAACAAGTTACAACAATGACAAAAAGTTCAATGCATCACAAGGACTGCCTAGAAATAAAAGTAAAGTCCTAATATGCCAAGGATTTTATTGTATAAAAATGTGAAAATTCAAAGAAATGGCAACATAGTCTTTTCAACAAAATGCTGCAAGGCTTACTGTATGGCTTTGGGAAATTGCAAATAAATCCTGCCTTGAACCATGCCAAAAGCCACAAATGCATTAAAGTGTTAAATATAAACACAAGATGTAGTTGAATAGATGTCTGATCTTGAAATGAGAAGAGTTTTTATCAACATCATGAAAAAGAAGAAATCTTTTAAAATAATAATTTATATGTTTGCTGACATGGAAATTAAATGTCTGTGAATTTAAAACTATGTGAAAATATTTCAACATCTGTGACAAACATGAACTTTAATATTTTTACCCCATGGAGTGCTACTCTGTCTCTTAAAAGATAACTTCTCTAGCAGAATCATGAAAAAAGTATTTAAATAAGTATTGCCTTGGTATGTCTTGTCTTTGTTGAATATTTTAAAATATTTGATAAATAAAAGGGAGAGAAGCATCCTTAATAGTTTTTTAAAAAAATGAAAGGAAAACAACAGGATAGTGTTTGCACCCACCAGATTAGCATAATATTTTGTAATGATAATATCTAGTTTGTGGAGGAAGCACTGAAATTGACACTTTCACCAATGGTGATATTGTACTTTGAAATGCTCTCTATGAAGAACAAATTGACAATATATAGCAAGAGCCTTAATATATTCATACCTTTTTTCTCTAAGGAATATTACTAAAATGTGCACAAATGGTGTTTCAACAAGGATTTGATTATAAAATGGGCAGAACAGTGTAGCACAGAGCCCGACTGCCTGGATTTGAATCTTGCCCTTTTGCTTCCTAGCTATGATTTTGAGCAAGTTGTTTACCTCTCTGAGCCTGTGGTTTCTGATCTGTAAAATGAGAATAATAGCAGAATCTACTTGATAGAGTTTTTCAGACAACCACTTTAATACATGTAAAGATTTCTAACAGCCTTTGATATCTAGTACGTTCTACATATATTTCAGTTACATTTGTTGTTGTTATTAAATGAGATTATGTAGCACATACTTCAGAAATCGTTTAGTATATGTAAAGAGAGAATAAGAATCAAAACAGGTATTATCATTATTTTTATGCTATTATGAAATAACCTGAACAGTGGCCATGGCATCTTTATAGGAACGACTTTGATTCCTTGTGTTAAGAAAGATTATATGAAATCAAAAAACATTGTAAACTCGTCACTTTTTGTTAACCAAGAGTGAATTAAGGACAATAAATATCAAGTAACTTAGGGATGATTATTTTTATTTTCAAAGGATTCTTACATCATGAGAGGCTCTAATAACATAGTGAGTCATACAATCATTTCAATTATACTTAACTAAGTAGGATTTTGTCTATATCCAAATTTCCAGAGAAGATATTTTTCACATTGTCCTCTAATTACTCATATTATTCTTTTTGATATGGGGTCTCATTCTGTCACCCAGGTTGGAGTACGGTGATGTGATCTCGGCTCACTGCAACTTCTGCCTCCTGGGCTCAGGTGATCCTCCCCACTCAGTCCCCTGAGTAACTGGGCTCACAGGCACATGATACCATGCCTGGCTAATGTTTTGTACTTTTGGCAGAGATGGTGTTTCACTATTTTGTCCAGGCTGGTCTCAAACTCCTGACCTCAAGTGCTCTGCCCACCTCAGCCTCCCAAAGTGCTGGGATTACAAAAGTGAGTCACCATACCAGACCTAATTATTCATATTCTGTGTATACCTGTGTACACCTGATTCTATTAAAAGAAATTACTTGATTTTAGGAAGTTCCTCAACTCATTTACTAGAGACTAATTACCAAGTTAAATGTTTTCCTGCTTTCTTGAAATGGACCTTGAGTAAAACAATTTACTGGTACCGTCTGACCCTTTAAGAGTTTAATAGGTAACTATGGAAAAATATTGTGGACAGATAGACATTAAAAATACTTTCCTTTTGTCAGTTAAAGAGTAATTCTCACAGATTTCCTATCAAACTAATCCTGAAAATGACAACTGTTCTTTTTTAAAATCTCATATGTTTCCCTCATAGTGAATCACTGATTAACAAATAAAACAACACATACACACAGGCAATACATTATCTGAGAAAAAGAAAAGTAGCAATGCGGTGAATGTAGTATTTAGAATTCTGTGAGGCTGTGTCAGATATAAAATCCCTTTCTATGTGTGTACCTATGCAACAATCTTGCATGTTCTTCACATGTACCCCAAAACCTAAAATGCAATAAAAATAATCCCTTTCTAGTTATTTCCCTTGGTGCTGGGTATCAGAATTGTGTCATCTTTCAAAAAAAATTATCATTTTAAAGAAAGATATGTGCACTATACTCATACGTTATTGAGAAAAGTATATAAAACAAAGCTACTGTCTGCATGATGTACATAGAAAAAGCAAAAATGTTATCTGTGAAAGCAGAAAAGAATTTGGCTTGCTTGACTTTTTGTATCAAGCAGGCTACAGCAATCTTTTGATTCTAATATGAAACTATAGTAAGGATCATTGCACTAATGCATGAGGATTTGTGATAATGTTGCAGAAATTTTACTGTCAAAACTGAACTGCAGTGTAATGACTTTTGTTATCATGGTTTCTAATAACTATTCAGCATGAATTGACCCTACATATGTTTTGCTGCAATAATGTGTCACTAACTCAGAAAGCTAAAAAGAAAATAAAAAGCAGTCAACATAATGTTATGTATAACTTCATGATAACCTTTACTATTAACATTGTTAAAACAATTATATTAATAATAGTCACTATACAAACTATGGGCTCACATGTCAATAAAACCTCAGACACATTATGACAGTTCTGGCTAAATAAACCTACAAAGTACTTTACAATAAAACATGTTCTCTGTTCAGCCTGGGCACTAGTTACTGACTGTTGTTACTACTTCCAATCTGATTGCTACCCTCTATTGTAAGGAGACTTCGACATGTTTCCCTACTTCCTATAAGGTGTTTCTTTTTCTTTTTGGGCTATATCTTTAGTTTTTTACTTTCTATATTTTTGCATCTCCTTGCCTCCAAAAATATATGCAAAAAAACTGCATATCTTTTTATCTCAGCATCTCTTCTCTGCAATAAATATGAGAAAGTAGAATGTTTACTTTTCTGTGTGGCGGTCACCATGCTAGACATTTACAACAGGTGTAAATCATTGAGTTGCACCAACCATATCATAAATGTTGACCAATTACAGATATAATTATCATTTTTATTCTATTATTATTTAATTCACAAAAACACTATGAAACAACTGGGAATATTCCCATTTTTTCTTAGAAAACAAAGCTACTGTATTAGTTTGCTAGGGCTGCCCTAACAAAGTACCACAGACTGAGTGGTTTAAACCACAGAAATTTATTATCTCAGAATTTAGGAGGCCAGAATATGAGATCAAGGTGTCAACAGGTTCTGATGACCTAGTGGAATGGATCTGTTCCAAGCCTCTCCTTTGCTTATAGAAGGCCACCTTCTTCCTGTGTCAATATAATGTCTTCAATATAATGACAGATTTGTATGTATCTGTCCAGATCTCTTCTTTATCTTCTTTTTTTGTCATTGTTTTTGTTACTGTTTGTTTGTTTGTTTAACTTTCATTTTAGGTACAGGGTTACATGTGCAGGTTTGTTACATAGGCTAACTCATGTCACGGGGGTTTGGTGTACAAATTATTTTGTCACACAGGTACAAAGCCTAGTATCTATTAGTTGTTTTTTCTGCTCTTCTCCCTCCTTCTAGCCTCCACACTCAAATAGGCTCCAGTGGTCTGTTGTTCCCTTCTTTTTGTCCACGAGTTCTCATCATTTAGCTCCCACTTACAAGTGGAGCATGCAAGATTTGGTTTTCTGTTCCTACGTTAGTTTGCTAGGGACAACAGCCTCTAGCTCCATCCACATTCCCACAAAAGCATGATCTTGTTCTTTTTATGGGTGCATAGTATCCCATGGTGTAGATTCACCACATTTTCTTAATCCACTCTGTCATTGATGGGCTTTGTGTTGATTTCATGTCTTTGCTATTGTGAGGAGTACTGCAATGAACATTCACCTACATGTATCTTTATGGTAGTATGATTTATATTCCTCTGGATACATACCCAGTAATGGAATTGCTGAGTCAAATGGTAGTTCTGTTTGTAGCTCTTTGAAGAATTGCCACACTGCTTTCCACAATAGTTGAACTAATTTACACTCACACCAGCTGTATAAGTGTTCCCTTTTCTCCACAACCTCACCAGCATCTGTTTTATTTTGACGTCTTAATAACAGCCATTCTGACTGGTGTGAGATGGTATCTCATTGTAGTTTTTATTTGCATTTCTCTAATAATCAGTGATATAGAGCTTTTTTAAATTTTTGTTGGTTGTATGTGTGTCTTCTTTTGAAAACTGTCTGTTGATGTCCTTTGCCCACTTTTTATGGGATTGTTTTGGCTTGTAAATTTGTTTAAGTTCTTTATAGACACCGGATATTAAACCTTTGTCAGATGCAGAGTTTGCAAAAAGTTTCTCCCATGCTCTAAATTGTCTGTTTACTCTGCTGATAGTTTTCTTTTGCTATGCAAAAACTCATTGGTTTAATTAGATCCCATTTGTCAGTTTTTGCTTTTGTTACAATTGTTTTGGTGTCTTCAACATGAAATTTTTGCTGGTTTTTATCTCCAGAATGATATTGCCTAGGTTATCTTCCAGGGTTTTTATAAGTTTGGGGTTTAAATTTAAGTTTTCAATTCATCTTGAGTCAATTTTTGTAAATGGTGTAAGGAAGGAGTCCAGTTTCAAACCTCTTCATATATCTAGCCAGTTTTCTCAGCATCTATTTATTGAATAGAGAGTCTTTCCCAAATTTCATGTTTTGGTCAGCTTTTTTGAAGATCAGATGGTTGTTGATGTGCAGCCTTATTTCTGGGCTCTCTTTTCTGTTCTATTGGTCTGTGTGTCTGTTTTTGTACCAGTACCATGCTGTTTTGTTTACTGTAGCCCTATAGTGTAGTTTGGAGTCTAGTAGTCTAGTGATGCCTCCACCTTTGTTCTTTTTGCATAGAATTGCCTTGGCTATTCAGGCTTTTTTGTTTCATAGTATTTTTAAAATAGTTTTTTCTAGTTCTGTGAAGAATGTTATTGGTAGTTTGATAGGAATAGCATTGAATCTGTAAACTGCTTTGGGCTGTATGTCCATTTTAATGATACTGATTTTTTCTATCCATGAGCATGTAATGTTTTTCAATTTTTTTTTTGGTCATCTCTGATTTCTTTGAGCAGTGTCCTATAATTCTCATTGTAGAGATAATTTACCTCCATGGTTACCTTCATTCCTATGTATTTTATTCCTTTTGTAGCAATTGTGAATGGGATTATGTTCATGATTTGGCCCTCAGCATGGCTGTTGTTGGTGTATAAGAATGCTAGTGATTTTGTACATTTACTTTTAATCCTGAAAGTTTGTTGAAGCAGCTTTGGATCAAGACTACAGAGTTTTCTGAATATAGAATCATGTTGTCTGCAAACAGATAGTTTGATTTCTTCCCTTTCTGGTTTGGTGCCCTTTCTTTCTTTCTTTTCTTGATTTCTCTGGCCAGGACTTCCAATACTATGTTGAATATAAGTGGCAGGAGAGGGCACTCTTGTCTTGTGCTGGTTTTCAATGGGAATGCTTCCAGCTTTTCCCCATTCAGTATGATGTTGGCTTTGGGTTTGTCATTGATGGTTCTTATTATTTTGAGTTGTGTGCCTTCAATACCTAGTTTATTGAGAGTTTTTAACATGAAGCAATGTTGAATTTTGTTGAAAGCCTTTACTGCATCTGTTGAGATAATCATGTGGTGGTTATCTCTAGTTCTGTTAACATGAGCTACATTTATTCATTGTGTATGTTGAACCAACCTTGCATGCTGAGGATGAAACCTACTTCACCATGATAGATTAGCCTTTTGATGTGCCGCTGGATTTGGTTTGCAAATATTTTGTTGGGAAGTGTTGCATCAATGTTCATCAATACTATTGCCCTGAAGTTTTCTTTTTTTGTTGTGTGTCTGCCAGGTTTTTCTGTCAGGATGATGCTGGCTTCATAGAATGAATTGGGGAAGAGTCCCTCCTTCTGAATTTTTTGGAATAGTTTCAGTTGTAATGGTACCAGTTCTTCCTTGTACACCTGGTAGAATTTGGCTGTGAATTCATCTGGTCCTGGGCTTTGTTTTGATTGGTAGGCTATTTATTACTGATTCAATTTTGGAACTCATTATTGATCTGTTTAGGGAATCAGGTTCTTGCTGGTTCAGTCTTGGGAGGGTGTATGTGTCCAGGAATTTATCTATTTCTCATAGGTTTTCTAGTCTGCGTGCACAGAGGCATTTGTGGTAGTTTCTGATGGTTATTTTTATTTCTGTGGAGCTAGTGGTAACATCCTCTTTGTCATTTCGAATTGTGTTTATTTAGATCTTCTCTCTTTTTTCTTTATTAGTGTAGCTAGTAGCCTATCTATATTTTTTTTTAAAAAAAACCCCACTCCTAAGCCAACTGATAAAGATATCAGTCATATTGGATTAGAGAACGTTATAATCACCTCATTTTTAGTTTGGCTACCTCTGTAAAGATCCTGTCTCAAATAGGGTCATCTTATAAGCTACTTGGGTTAGGACTTCAACATATGCAATTGGGATAAAAGGGATTACTATTTAGCCTATAACAGGTACTTTGTTGTAATTTTAGGCCACTCTACTTGTAAGTGGGAACCAGAGCTAGCATTCAAACCCAGGCCCCTGGGACTTGTTCTGCTTCTCTAATATTCCTTTTCTTTATCATCCTCAACTCATTATCCACACAGGGTATATTTATCTTTCTTTAAATGCAAAAGTATTTTAATTATAATTATTTTGTAATACCTGTGATATTGGGCATGAATATGATTAAGAATACTTAGTAATAAAATACCTTTTGAGAGAGAAAGAGTTTATAGTGTTACAGAGGAAATGGTAGATCATTTATGTTTCTAATCAATGGTTGAGGTCCAGGCAGAAAAATACCTCTCCCACTAGAAGAACTTTAAAAATCCCCTCCCATCGTCTCAGACAACAGAACATATGTTAACCAGAAGATGTTGATCCTATATGGATTGCTACAGACACAAAGATGAAGGATGAGGGTTTACATGCTTTAAAAAAAGAGAGAGGAAGAGATAATAGTGGCTCCAAGCGGCCACTAGAGTTTAGCATGCAATACAGAGTAAAGCAAAGCTTGCTCTGGAAATTTGATGATAGAGACCGAGTTTGATATTTTGGAAAACACGGTAGCGTGACAGGGTTAGATGCACTCCCTCCTCCTCCCCCTCACACACATCAAATGGACTAGATTAACCAAAGAGAAGTTTTGAAAGTTTGAAGGAAAGAATATTATATAGGATATTATAATAGTCAATGCTGACAAGATGGAGTGCTGAGGAATATATCACATGAATAGGAGAAAGGCAACACATTTGGAAAAATAAATGAAGATACTGAGTGCTGATAATTAGAAACTCCCATTCTGAAACAGAACTGAAATATGGCTGTAAGCAATGGGAGGAATTGCGGTATCCTTTTCCCCAAATAGCCTCCTATATTGGAAACATGTGGGCTGAAGTAAGGACTACTACATTGAATCCCCTTTCAGGCATGAAGACTGATGTTCTTAAGAGCAATGTCTGCTAATGTGGATGGGATCTTTCTTACCTAGGAGTGCTAGGATTGGAGGTATCACTCACGGATATCTGGGGAAGTCCACATGAAGTCATTGTCAGGACTGAGCACTGTCAGCAGCACAGCACACCTGTGTGTGAGCAAGGCATGGGCCACCCATATGAAAAGCCAGGTGGTCATAGGGCTTTTCTCTGATTATTCTTTACTAAGTTATAAATTTCAAGGATAAAGAAGTAATTCCATGAAGTATGCATTTAGAAGAAATACAGTGCCTACAAAGGGAAAATAATTTCACACTTAACCTCCACAATATATTATGACAGAAAACCGTAGAAAAATATCTACATATTTTTTTTTAGATGGAGTTTGGCTCTTGTACCCTAGGCTGGAGTGCAGTGGTGCAATCTCAGCTCACTGTAACCTCCACCACCTGGGTTCAAGTGATTCTCCTGCCTCAGCCTCCCAAGTAGCTGGGATTACAGGCATGCGCCACCACACCCGACTAATTAATTTTTGTATTTTTAGTAGAGACGGGGTTTCACTATGTTGGCCAGGCTGGTCTCGATCTCCTGACCTCAAGAGATCCACCTACCTCACCTCCCAAAGTGCTAGGATTACAGGTGTGAGCCACAGTGCCCAGCCAATATCTATATAATTTCAAAGAAAAAATTAAGGCAAGTATGTTGTTTCTAGTCAAGTTATTGCTTATGTGATGAAAACAAAAAGGTGTTTTTGTTTTTAGTTTGTTTAAAAATTATTTTTAATTTTTGAAGTTATATGGTACATATGTATATTATAGATACATGAGATGATTTGATATATGAATATAATGCATAAAAATCACATTGTGGAGAATTGAGTATTCATACCCTCAAGCATTTACCCTTTGTGGTACAAACAATACAATTATCCTCCAGAAAGGTATTTTTGAATGAACAAACAACAAATATAGATTAATTAGCAAGCTTTAAATATCTAGATGGCCAATAAACATAGGCAAAATGTTTCCACCTCTCTAAAAATCATATATATACAATTAAATGGAGATACAAGTTTTTCATTTATCTTTTCAAAAGATCAGTAAGATTGATTATACACAGTGATAGTAGGGGAGTGGAAGGGGAAAAGAGGGATTCATAGAAGATGAAAACTCATCTGTCATCAAATCCATCAAAGTACCTGCATCTCCTCCACAGTTGATGTCTTTCTACCTGCTAAGATTGAACTATGTCTGCTCCTAATATAGATGTCTTTTCATTTGTGCTCTGGATTCAATCCTCTTTCACTTTCTCACAGTCATCATTCATACAATTTTTCTATCCTTCCATATCCTCATTTTCCCTCTCCACTGAATTATTTTCATCATCATACATTATAAAAATATACTATAGTATCTGCCATCTCAAGAACTCACTTTTGAGTTCTTGTTTCCTGGAGCACTTTATGTTTTGTTACAAATTTTGGAATGAGTTTTCTGCATTTGCAGTCTTCGTCACTTTGCATTCTCTTCTTTGGAGTACCATTTGTCAATTGCCTCCGTGATGTCAAACCCCTTAGGGTGTATCTGGTCTCATCTTGCTCAGTAGCACAACCATATTTCATCACTGTTTACCACTCCCCTTCCTAAAGCACTGTCCCTTGGCCATGACACCATGGGTTCCTATTTTCCTCCCACCTCACTGGACACTAGACAGAATATCTCTTGTGTCTATAACTTTTTCTGCTCAGTTTAAATTTTGGAGTTCTCCAGGGCTCCATGGTGAAGTCCCTTCACTTTATCTCCCTTTCTCTCTTCAGGTGAATACCTAAATGTAGATGAATCAAACACAATTTTAAGCAAAAGAAAGCAGACACAGAAATTCATGCTTTGCAATGGTTTGTCCATATATACAGGTGCAATTAATTCATGATGTTGGAAATCACGGGAGTAGTTACCTTTGGTAGGAAGCAGTGATTGGAAGAGGGCTAAAGGGAGATTGAGAATAATGTAATGTTTTCTTTCTTAATCTGTGTTCAGTTTGTGAATAATTCATTGTGCTATACACTTATGCTGTGCATGCCTTAATATATATATATATATATACACACACACACATTTTCAGTATATATTAAATTATATATGTATATAATCATAATTAAAATTTAAAATCTTCTAGTAACTTACCCTTATATTCAGGATAAAGCCCACATTTTTTGCTCTGGCCTCCCAGACTGCATAATCCAGTCTCTTCCTCATTCAGATTACTCTTTCACTCACCTCAGCGTGCCCTAGCCACCAGCTAATTTTTGATCCTTGACCACTAGCCTCATTCCCAACATAAGGCCCTTGAATTTCCAGATGCTTTGTGCTGTATATATTCCTGAAAATTTTCATACATGGCTTCTTCTTAACAATTTGATCACCAGATTAAAAGTCCCTTCCTTAGAGGAGCCTTCCCAGAGCCACTAAAGTTGTCCCTTAGCCACCCACTATCATACCACCCTATGTTATTTTCTTTGCTCTTTATACTCTGACATTTTATTTTATGTTTATTTGTTCATGGTTTATTTCTGCCATAAACGTATGCTCAGTAAGAGCAAGGAACTTCTTATCTTATTCACAGCCATTATTCTAGCACCTAGAGAAGTGCCCAGCAAATATTTTTGCAATTACCAAATGATCGTTCCCAGTGGGTATCTAACAAAATGTTTATGCATACCCACTGAGACAGCATTTCTACATCTAGGAATTTATAGGAAAATAATCTGAAAGTCTGCAAAGATATATGTATAATGATGCTGATTATAGTACTCTTCATAAAAAAGGAAACTGTCAGCAAATTCAATTTACAGTTATACAGAACTGTCTGAGCATATGATAGAATCGGTATACAATGGAGTATTATGCAACCTTTTAAATTATGTAAAAAGCTACGGTGCATAGTTAATTGAAAAATAAGGTATTTTTATATCATATAATCAGGTAATGTATGATTCCTACTTTGTATTGTCATATTATTAGATTTTATTGTAATTATTTCTATCCATCTATCAGTCTACCTGGAAAACTACATTCCAAAAGTTAGCAATACTCAGGCTGCAAATGATTTTTATTTTCTCCTTTATTTTGCTATTTTATTTTTACTATATTTATTTTATGATATAAAAATGTAAAGCCATTTTATGTTACAAAAAAGGAATTTTAATCAGGGCCCTGAAACAAGAAGCGAGCATTGAAAAATAAATTTTATGAGATTTTGAAAAAATGTGGGATACCCACAAGTAAAAAATATAGAAAAATCCAAGTCAGACAGAATCCCAAATATCTTCAGCTCCTATTGTAAGTACTTTTCACTATAATTCATTTGTTTTAATTATTTTGAAAATGTATAGTTGGCCAGCTGCAGCAACCCATGCCTGTAATTCCAGCAGTTTGAGAGGCCATGGCAGGTGGATCACTTGAAGCCAGAAGTTTGACACCAGCCTGGCCAACATAGTGAAATCTCATCTCTACTACAAATAAAAGAAATTAGCTGGCCATGGTGGCACACACCTGTGGTCCTAGCTACTCTTGGGGCTGAGGCATGAGAATCTCTTGAACCCAGGAAGTGGAGGGTTCAGTGAGAAGAGATCGCGCCACTGCACTCCAGCCTGGGCAACTGAGCAAGACCCTGTCTCAAAAACAATATATATATTAAAAGTATTCTTATGACAGAATTTAGTTTCAGTCATTGTAATGAGGTCCTTTGTAATCTTCACATTCTGAAGTAAAAGCACCTTTTCTAGGAATTGTTCTACCTTTATAAAAGGAAAAACTGAACCCTCTAGAACAATTTAAATCAATGTTGAAAGAAAGAATTGGCAAAATTTTGCAGTATCCCTTAAAATATATACTTATAAATTTTAAATTATTTCATTTTTCTATGGTGATGACACACAACACACAAATAATGAAGACACATTTTACTCTTCTTTCCATTATGGACATTTTAAGTCAATAAACATCGAGTTTGAATCCTGGCTCTGGTAAGACCTTGAGCAAAGTCACCTAGTCAGCCTGCTTCCTCCAAGTATGTTTTCTCTTTTATGAATAGAGGTACTGAAAAGCTTGTGGGAGATGATGTATGTGATAGCCTAGCATAGTGGCTATTGAATATTACATATTTGTAAATATCTTTTGACCACAGGCTAAATAACCCTCCTCATTTTGTCAAGTTTTTCTTATGAGGACTCTTTTCAATTTGTTTTATTTATTTTATTCCTGAAATATTTCAGAGGGTAATATCCTCTATGTTTTCTCTACACTACTTGTGTTTGCTTACTTTTTAATAATTGTTTAAAAGGCAGCTTATATACCTAATTACAAAATTAATATAATCTCAATGCAGAATATCTTAAAAACACAAAAAGATAAAATTTTATCTCTGAATTCATTTAAAAGTGTAGTATTTAACTAAAATTAGAAGGAAGCCTCTTAATGGTAATTAGCTAAAACCAGGAAAAGACAAAAATATTTTTTTCAAGTCCTTGCATATCATACTCTTTTTTTTTTTTTTTTTGAGACGGAGTCTCGCTCTTGTTACCCAGGCTGGAGTGCAATGGCGCGATCTCGGCTCACCGCAACCTCCGCCTCCTGGGTTCAGGCAATTCTCCTGCCTCAGCCTCCTGAGTAGCTGGGACTACAGGCATGCGCCACCATGCCCAGCTAATTTTTTGTGTTAGTAGAGACGGGGTTTCACCATGTTGACCAGGATGGTCTCGATCTCTTGACCTCGTGATCCACCCGCCTCAGCCTCCCAAAGTGCTGGGATTACAGGCTTGAGCCACCACGCCCGGCCTCATACTCTTTTTAAGAATTTCCTGTGGAGTACAGGCAGTATTCACAGTAGCATCACATTGTTGATTAACATTCTAATAAGAAAAATTTCTTCCAGGTGTCTAATTTGTGTATTTATATTATTTAGCCTTTCTATTTTTATCTCCTTATACCAACGAAGATTTATAATTACCCAGAGAGTTGATGAGCACGCTCTAAATTACTTACTGCAAATTATCTAATAGCTGTTGACTGGATGATCCCAAGAATCAGTGCTTGGGAGTTACATCAAAATATTAGTGCAACTTGAAGTTGAAACTTCAATTTCCCTTTGGTTGAACGTTCAAGCATGTTGTGCATCCATCCGCCTAAATGTAATGTGGCTAAGGTCATATTTCCTCAAGTTTCTCAATGAAAATGTGACAAAGAGCAGATTCCAAGACCACCTGAAAAAAAGATGAATTGTCACTATCATTTTTTCTTGTCTCTGTAGCCTGTAATCCTATCACAGAACACAGTTTAATGGGTCTGGCATGATTTGCTAGTCAGAAAACCGTGCTGGTATTTCATAGTACTCATACTTTTCCAGGTGATGAAAATTTGATTGATTACTTCTGGTATCTTCCCAGATAACCAAATAATGACGTCAGATTCTTTAACCTTCTTAAAAATACATACATATTTTGCCTTTTCCAAATTATTTTCATTTAAAATAATACCCTTACAATAATATTTGAAAGACTTCTTGATTTTAATGCAGACAGCTAATTTTCCTGTTCTCACAATTTTATATATAGACAGATCTTTCTTCTTTTCTGTCAAATTTCTACATAGCTAACTCCTTCTTCTACATGCCCGTCTTTCCATCATGACTAGTTCACTCTGATCAGTAGTATGACTACTTGCTCCTAAAAGCCAGTGGTGAGAAGTCACTTAACCATTTAACTCCAGCCTGTTTGCTGCTCACTGTATAACCAACCCTCTCTATTCAATAATTCACTATAGTTAAACAAATATCGATGGAGCACATACTATTTTATCTTCCTTGTCTTTCAGCATAGCTGTTTATTTTCTGTCATCCTTAATTGAGTTGAAGATTTATATTCATATTTATCACCTCTGTTGGTAATAACTACTGTTTTATCTTTGTAATGTGTCTCAATGAATTTGTGCCTATTTTCTTTTGTATTTGTCTTTATTAATCAAATTCATTTAAATTTGAAACACTGTTTCTTTGTCTTTATGTTATATAGGTTTCCGATTTTAACCAATTTGTATTGATACATTATAATTACACGTATTTATGGGATACAGATATTTTGATACATGTATACAGTGTAGAATGATAAAATAAGCTATTTAAGATATACGTCATCTCAAACATTTGTTATTTCTTTACACTGGGACCATTTCAAGTCTTCTCTCCTAGTTATTTTAACATATACAATAAAGTAGTTAACCGTGGTCACTCTACCATGCTATCAAACAATAGGACCTATTCCTTCTATGTAACTGTATGTTTCTCATTAAGCAACCTCTTTAACCCTACACCTTCACCCTTTCCATCCTCTAGTAACCATCATTCTGCTGCTTACATCCATGAGAACAGTATGTTTAGCTCTCACCTATGAGTAAGAACATTCAATATTTGTCTTTTTGTGCCTGGTTTATTTCACTTAAATAATGACCTCCAATTTCATTCATGTGGCTGAAAGTGTCAAGATTTTTTTATGGCTTAATAGTATTCCATTGTGTAGATATTCCACATTTTTTATCCATTCATCCATTGATAGACACTTAAATTGATTCTATATCTTGGCTATTATGAATATTGCTGCAATAAACATGGTGTTGCACGTATTCCTTTGTTATATTGACATCTTTTCCTTTGGATAAATACTCCAGTAGTGGGATTGCTGTATCATATGGTAGTTCTGTTTTTAGCTTTTTGAGGAACTTTCATATGGTTCTCCATAATTGCTATACTAATTTACATTTCTACCAGCATTGTGTAAGAGTTCCCTTTTCTCTGTATTCTTTTCAGCATTTGTTGTTTTTTACCTTTGATAATAACTATTTTAACTGGGGTAAGATAATATCTCACTGTAGTTTTGATTTGTACTTCTCTAATTATTAGTAACATTTAGCATTTTTTCATATGCCTATTGGCCATTTGTATGTTTTCTTTTGAGAAATGTCTATCCAGATCCTTTACCCACTTTTTAAGGGGATTATTTGTTTCTTTGCTGTTGACTTGTTTGAATACCTTGTACATATCTGGTCATCAATCTGTCATTAAATGAATAGTTTGCAAATATTTTCTCTTATTTTACAGGTTGTCTCATAACTTTGTTGATTGTTCCCTTTGCTTTGTGGAAGTATTTGTGGAAGTTTAATATGGTTTCCTTTGTCTATTTTTGTTTTTGTTGCCTGTACTTTTGAAGTGTTAGCCATAAAATCTTTGCCTAAATCAATGTCCTCAAGGGTTTCCCCTGTACTTTCTTCTAGTAGTTTTATAGTATTAGGTCTATGTTTAAGTCTTTAATTCATCTTGAATTGATTTTTGCATATGGTGAGAGCCAGAGATATAGTTTAATTCTTCTGCTTATAGAGATCTAGTTTCAGGGTGTCCTTTCCTCATTGTATGTTACTGGCAACTTTGGTAAAGAACAGTTGGCTATAAATATGTGAATTTATTTCTGGGTTCTCTATTCTGCTCCATTTGTGTATGTGTCTGGTTTTATCCTAATACCATGATGTTTGACTACTACAGCTTTGTAGTATACTTTAAAGTCAGGTAGTGTGACACATCCAGCTTTGTTCTTTCATGCAGGATTGCTTTGGCTATTCATGCTTTCTTTGTTATTTCATACAAATTTTAGGATTTTTAAAATTTCTGTGATGACTGTCATTGGTATTTTGATAGAAATTACATTGAATCTGTAGATTGCTCAGGCCAGTATAGTCATTTTAACAATATTAATTCATGAGCATAAGATGTCTTTCCATTTGTTTCTGTCACTTCTTTATTAGCTAGTTTGTTATTGGTGAATTAAAATGCTCCTGATTTTTGTATGCTGATTTTGTATTCTTCAACTTACTAGGTTCGTTTATTAGTTCTTAGAGTTTTTGGTAGAATCTTTAAATTTTTCTAAATATAGGATCATGTCATCTGTAAAACAGAACAATTTGTCTTTCTCTTTTTAAATTTGAATGCCTTTTATTTATTTATGTTGCCTGATTGCTCTGGCTAGGACTTCCAGCCATGTTGCATAAGCGTAGTAAAAGTGAGCATCCTTGTCTTGCTTTCATTCTTAGAGGAAAGGCTTTCAGCTTTTCCCCATTCAGTATAATGTTAGATGTAGGTTTGTCATATATAGTCTTTATTATGTTGAGGTAATTTCCTTCTGTACCTAATTTGTTGAGAGTTTTTATCATAAAGCAATGTTGAATTTTACCAAATGCTTTTTTCTCCATCTACTGAGATGATCATATGATTTTTGTCTTCATTCTACTGGTATTAATATATCACATTTGTTGAGTTTTGTATGTTAAACCATCCTTGCATCCCTGGGATAAATCCCACTTGATTATGGTGTATTGTCTTTTTGATGTGTTGTTATATTGAGTTTGCTAGTATTTTGTTGAAGGTTTTTGCATGTCTGGTCACCATGGGTATTGGCCTGTAGTTTTCTTTCTTTGTTGTGTCCTGCTCTTGTTTCATTATCAGGATACTGCTGAGCTCATATAACAAGTTAGGAAGAATGAACCCCTCTTAATTTGAATATTGTGAGAAAACTTGGTGCTAGTTCTTCCTTATAAGTAAGATTAATAGAATTCAGTAATAAAGCCATCTGATTCTGGGCTTTTCTTCGTTGAAAGATATTTTGCCAATGATTCAACCTTGTTACTCATTATTGATCTGTTCACATTTTCTATTTCTTCCTGTTTTGATCTAGTAGGTTGAATATGTCCAGGAATTCATTCATTTTCTCTAGATTTTTCAATTTTTAGCATATAATTGTTCATAAGTCTTTAATAATCCTTTGTATTTCTGTAGTATCAGTTATAATGTCTCCTTTTTGATTTCTGATTATTTATCTTTTGTACTTTAGGTTCTAGGGTACATGTGCAGATTATGAAGGATTGTTGCATAGGTACTTCACTCTTTTTTCTTTGTCTCTAGAAGTTTTTGATATTCTTTGTCGCTTCGAATACCAGGTTTTTAATTTTATTAGTTCTTAATATTGATTTTTATTCTCTATTGTGTTTAATTATGCTTTGTTCATTATTATTTCTTTCCTTCTACTAATTTGGGGTTTAGTTTGTTTTTGCTTTTTTAGTTCCTTCAGGTTAATCATTAGGTTGTTTATTTGAAATCATTCTGCTTTTTTGATGTAGATATTTATTGGTATAAACTTCCCTCTTAGCACTGCCTTTTATAGATTTCATAGCTTTTTGTATGTTGTGTTTTAATTTTCATTTGTTTTAGGAAATTTTTTGACCTCCTTCTTAATTTATTGACCCAATGGTTGTTCATAATCATGTTATATTTGTACGATTTCCAAAGTTCGTCTTGTTGATTTCTAGTTTTATTTCACTGTAGTCTGAAAGAATACTTGACATGATTTTGACCTTTTAAAATTTGTTGTGACTTTTTTTGTGATCTAACATATGATCTATCAAAAATAATATCCCATGTACTAGTGAGAAGAATGTGTATTCTGATGCTGTCAGATGAAATATTCTACATATGTTTGTTAAGTCCATTTGGTGTAAACTGAAGTTTAAATATAATGTTTCTTTGTTGATTTTTTGTCTAGATGATTTTTCCAATATTAAGAGTGGGGCATTGAAGTCTCCAAAAATTACTGTATTAGAGTCTATCTCTCCCTTAAGATCTAGTAATATTTGCTTTATATATCTGAGTGTTTCAGTGTTGGGTGCATGTATATTTAGAATTGTGATATCCTCTTGATAGTTTAATTCCTTTAGCATTATACAAAGACCTTCTTTGTCCCTTTCTATAGTTTTTTACTTAAAGTCTGTTTCATGTGATATAAGTATAGCTAGTCCTGCTTCACTTTGGTTTTAATCAGATGAAGCTGGGCTATGCATTTATTTTTTCCATTCAACCAGCTTCTGTCTTTTAAGTAGTGAATTTAATTCTTTGTATTCAATGTTATTATTGATACATGGGGACTTATTTCTCTCATTTTGTTAATTGTTTTCTGGCTGTGTTATATATCTTTTCTTTCTTTCTCATTTATTATTTACCTTTACAATTTGGTGGGTTTTGTAGTGATTACATTTGAATCATTTCCTTTTTCACTTATATATCTACTGTACTAAAGTGTTTTACACTCCCTGTGTTTTCCTGATAGTAGATATCATCCTTTTACTTTCAGATGTCTGGTTGCCTTTAGAATTTCTTATAGGATGGATCTATTGGTGAATTCATCAATTTTTGCTTGTCTGGGAAAGATTTTATTTCTCCTTCATATTTGAAAAATAACTTTGCTGGATATAATAGTATTGGCTACCAGATTGTTGCTGTTATTGTTGTCTTCAGTACTTTGAACCTATCATCCATTCTCTCCTTGCCTGTAAGGTATCTGCTATGAAGTTTTCTGTTGGTCTGATGGGGATTTCATTTTTGTAACTTGCTGTTTTCTTTTGCTACTTTTATAACTCTCTTTGTCTTTGTCTCATTGTTGTCAATTGGACAACAATGTGCCTTGGAGAAGACCCTTTGAGGTTAAATCTGTTGGAATTGTTGCACTTCCTATATCTGAATGCGTATGTCTTTTGCAAGACTTAGGAAATGTTCAGCTTTTTTTCATTAAACAGGGTTTTTTTTTTTATGGTTTTACCCATCTTGTCTTTTTCTGGAACTCCAAAAATTCAAGTATTTGATGACTTTATGGTGTTCCATGTGTCACATAGGATTTCTTCATTCTTTCTCTTTTTATTATTATAAAAATCGATACATTGTAATTGTACACATGGGGTATAATTTGATGTTTCTATACATATATATGTTGTATAATGATAAAATCAGGGTATTTAATGTGACCATCACCTCATGCCTTTATCATACATTTGTAGTGAGGACATTCAAAGTGTCTAGCTACTTTGTAATATGCCATATCTTACTGTTAGCCATGTCACCCTACTGCTCAATAGAACACTAGAACTAATCTCTTCTCTCTAATTGCTACTTTGTATTCATTGACCAGCCTCTCCCCTTTCTCTTATTTTCCCTCCCCTCTTCAGTCCCTGGAAACCACCTACTTTCTGCTTCTTTTTTTTCCCAATTCCACACATGAGTGAGAACATGCAGCATTTGTCTTTCTGTGTATGGCTTATTTTTCACCTGATGTGATGTCATCTGGTTCAATCGATGTTGTCTCAAATAACAGAATTTTATTACAGATGAATAGTGTTCTATTGTATACATACACCATATTTTTCTTTTTTCATTAATTGTTGACACTTTTATTCATTTATTGTCCATTGTTGGTCACTAGAGTTAACTCCATATTTTAGCTATTGCAAATAGTGCTGCAATCAATATAGGAGTACAGATATTTCTTCAACATACTCATTCCATTTCCCTTAGTTATATATGCAGCATTGGGATTGCTGGATCATATAATAGTTCTATTTTAGTTTCTTGAGGACCATCCATGCAGTTTTGCATAGTGTCTGTACTAATTTACATTTGCTCTAACAGTGTGTAAGCATTCTCCCTTCTACATATCCTAGCCAAAATTTGTTCTGTCTTTTTATTATGGCCATTCTAACTGGAATGAGGTGATATCTCCTGTGATTTTGATTTGTCTGACTGGGTTATTTCAAAAGACCTGTTTTCAAGTTCAGAAATTATTTCTTTAGTTTGATCCAGTCTGTTGTTGGAGCATTCAATTATATTGTTTTATTTCATTTATTAAATTCTTCAGTACTAAATTTTCTACTTGGTTCTTTTTATGATATCTCTTTATTGAATGTCTCATTGAGATTATATTTTTTTCTGATATCTTTATATTGCTTACCTATGTTCTCTGGTATCTCACTGAGTTTCTTTGACATTATTATTTTAAAATAATTTCCAGACACTTCATAGATTTTTTTTTCTTGGGCTCTGTCACTGGAGAATTATTGTGTTTATTTGGAAGTGTCACGTTTCCTTGCTTTTTTATATTTTATATGTTGTGTTCTTACATTGACATCTGCACATTTAGCATAACAGTCGTATTTCTTAAATTATGGATTGGCATTCATAGGGAAAGACTTTTTCCTGCAGATGTGTCTATAGTGTTGGTTGGAGAGGTTGCTTTGGCTTTGAATCTGAGTAGGCACAGTAGTGTAGTCTCTGTATGATTTCTTTGGCTGTAATCAGCATTAGTTGTGTCTGTGAGTTCTTCAATGGCTTGGGTTGTAGTCAAGTTTGTTTTATGGTTTGCTAAAAATGTGAATGCCAAGAAAGCTGGTTCTTTGGCACCAGTGGTAGTGCTGGTTGGTCAGGTATGCCAGTCTTCAGGACTCTAGGTGGTATACAGGGGCACTGGTAGTGGCAGGCCTGGGGAGTCTTGTCCTTGGTATATGACTACCCAGATGGCATACTAGAGTGCCTAGAGTGCCAGCAGTAGCAGCAGTGGGACAACCAGGTGTGAGGTCCCTTGGGCTCTGTGTACAGCATGTGCGGTGGCAGTCATAGTGGCAGGTCAACCCTTGGGCTGCTGAGAGGTGGGCACCAGCAGTGATGCAATGAGCTGAGCAGGTCAGTCTCTGGGTTTTCAGGAAAGCACACAGGTGCTGGCACTGGACAGAGTAGACCTCTCCTTATGCCCCTGGATGGTGCATGCATACACTACTGGTGGGACAATCTGGCCCTATACCCAGGCCCCTGAACAGAGTTTATGGGCAGTGGCAGCAGTCTGGAAGAGCTTGTCCTTAATCCCCTGTAAGGTATGCATGGGTGCCAGCAGTGATGGGCAAAACAGTCTGATGTCCAGGCCCTCAGATGACATGCTGGGCACCTGTGGTGATGGGCAGAGAGGGCACATCCTCAGGTCCAGGTATGTGTTGGCACCAGCAGTGGCAGGCAGGATGGTGCCTGATTGGTGGGCTGGTTTCATAAACCCTGAAAGTGCATGCAGGTATGCCTGCCATGCCGCTGGAAGAGGTTGTGTTTCTGTCAGTGTCAGTGGCCCCCAGGTAGATGGCTCTCAGGCTCTGCTGAGTGCAGGCTCCAGCTCCCTTTATCCTGCGGCAGCTTTCCTAATGCACTGCTCAGCCTGTTCCCTGGGCTATAGGACACTATGGGCTGGAGTTCTGAGGACCCAGCTATACTGCTAAATCCACATGGCGTTGTGACACTCTGGCTTCTAGGTGAATATTGGGGGAGATCAGTGAGGCTCCAGGAATGTGGAAATACAGGGACTCTTTGGCCTCAGGGAAGAATGTAGTATGGTGGGGTCTAGGGTCTCAAAGCTTCTTGGACCTTGGGGTATGTCTGGGATCCAGCACAAACTCCCTCTCTGATACAATGCCATCACATGAACTCCAGGAAACTTCCTCTACTAGTCTCAGGGTCCACATGGGCTGAGGGGCTCTCTCATAGCTAGAATTGTAGAATTCATGGTGAAACTATAGACTGCTGGGGCTCTCTTGCTTACCTTTTCCTCACAATGGTGATTCCTTCTGGCTCTGAGTCAATCCCAGCCATGTTGGCTGCTTTATTTCCCTCTCCATCTGTGCCTCAGAGGTCCTCTGTCACTTCCCTGCTGAATTCCAGTGTCTGTCTCTCTTACAAGCTCTATTTATAGTGTGGTTACCTACTTACTGTTTGGTCCTTATTTGTGGAGAAGGTGAGTGCTGGCAGCCTCTATTCAGCCATCTTGAAGCCAAGTTTAACCAATTTTGTCTCTGGCCTTCCACTACTTAGCCAGATTATGTTTCATACCTGGTTTCCTGCCAGTACCTTCACATAGCTAATGTGTATATTCCCAAAGGCCTTTGTCCAAATCCTAATTACTTCATTTTAAAGCATCTGTTTTTCTAGATGAAGGGACAAGATGAAAAGATATAAATGATGTCCACACATAAAGTACCTGCTGGTAGACTTTTTAAAAAAATATTTCTTTACCTTTGAATTGATTCTATGTATTGACATGCTTCAAGACTTACATTCACCATCATTTCCTCAAGTATTTCATAGCAACAAAATACAAAGCAAAATAAATCCAATTACTTTTACACTAAGAATGTATTTCTAAAGTGATCATGAAATTATTTGATAGTTCTCTAAATTACTTGCCCATGGGACAACTAGGTAAAATCTCCCACTGATATCTGACTTGAATCAGAGATTTGCACTAAACCAATGCATGTCTTGTTATAACCCTCTATAGATGTTTACCGTGCCAAATCTTGCCACTGCTGAAAAAAAAAAAAACACACATCATCTGTACTGATAATCTATCGTTTATAGGTCATCTAAATAATCACTTTTATTTGGTTATTCATTTGAACATCTATACATATAGGAATTTGCTTTAAGTAAAATGAAAACAATGTGTGAAGATGTGGCTGAGTTTGGATTCCTCATTCTAACCCATTTTTCTTTATCTCCAGTGTAATCCATGCTGAGATTTAGTAGTTAATATTTTCCACTTAAAGGATTTGTTTACAGAAGTAGAATGAATGGTTAAATAAGAGTATATGATGTCAGGAAGCATTTCAAATCATTTAATAAAATACCAGAAGTAGGTTTTTAGATTCCCTCCATTCTATCATCAAAATAAATGATCAAATAGAGTATCTAGGCTTATTAGTAAACTTAGAGTAAAATTTACATATTATTTTTGTTCATATAATTAAAACAATAATATGGTTACTTTTCTTTATTATATTTATACCTCAATGGGAAAATATTATATTTTTACAAAATGAGTTGAATATATAATTATTAAACTGATACATTTACATATTATCTTAATGTCCTGATTTTAGCAATAAAAAATTACTATTCTGATATCAGTCTAGTTTAGGGTTAAAAATGAAATTGGTGAAAAAATACTAGAAATAATGTTATAGAACTGGATATAAAACTGCTGTTTAAAATTTGTACCTGCATCTTTAAAGTTGAAACAAGCCTGATAACAATAGTCAATATATTTTAATGTTTTACTTGATTGTAAAACATGTTAAATAATTGTGTAAATTTCCTAGATTTTAGGATATATAATTTTTTAGATTAGAAAAAATTATGAGGTTTTTCTTCAGCATAAATATCAGGCACGTGCAGAAATGTGGGTAAATAATAGGATAGGTCATCCTTATGTCACCTAGTTGCAGGTTTAGTAAGAGAAATATTTTGTTCTTATGTTTTTTTTGCTTTGTTTTGATGAAGTGCTATTGATTTTCTGCATTGTTCAAGTTCATGTAAAAAGTAGAATAAACTCATTTTGACAGAAATATTTCATTTTTCTAAAACTTCCCACATATGTGCATCACATTTTTTTTCTCTAAGAGACTTCAAATGAACAAACTTTATGTTGTGAGAAAGTTTGAAGTTGACTACAGCATAACAGTGTTTTGTCATAAGCATCAGATTAATTGCATTCACCAATAGCAGAAAAGTTACAACCAAGTCCAATTTTCAAAGCTCAGCAAGAATGTGCTACTTCAGAAACTAAAACTTAAAAATTTTAAATTTTAATTTTAAAAAGTAAACATTTGTTTAGAGTAACTAGAGGACATAATATTTATTTACTTATTTGACAATTGTATTTGAGAAAACTGGACATATGCTTGGCAATGAAAATTTAAAAACAATACAATGTTTATATCTTAGAGGAGATTATGTAGCACCATTAGCAATGGAGTTTCTTCAAATGATATTATAAAGACATTATGGCAAGTATTTTCTATAGGGTATTACATGGAAATTCAAGAATTGCTGAATTTATTGGAGACAATAAACCTAAATTTCCATAAAATGTCATTTATCAACCAGAAACTCATTATTTGGCTTCTTTTACCAATGATGCCATAATGGCTTATGTTCATAAATAATAAGAAATTACTTTAGGAAATAACAGAAATTGAGAGTACTTATTACTCATTTAAGACTTCACAAAAAAGTAAATACTTATACTGAATCTTAGAGGCAGACATGGTAGAAGAGAAACACATTTCAAAGAAAAGTATATGTAAGTTTAACCCAAAGTATGAGAGAGCATTGAATTAACAGGGAGCTGCAAATAGATATTAGGCAAAAGTAGCTGCAGGTAGCAAACAATAAGAACACATGGACACAGGGAGGGGAGCACTACACACTGGGGTCTGTTGGGGGGACATAGGGGAGGGACAGCGGGGAGTGGGGAGTTGGGGACCGAGATAGCATGGGGAGAAATGCAACATATAGGTGAAAGGGAGGAAGGCAGCAAATCACACTGCCACATATGCACCTATGCAACAATCTTGCATGTTCTTCACATGTACCCCAAAACCTAAAATGCAATTAAAAAAAAAGAGTTCAAAAAGGAAAGTCAAAGACATGGAGACTTAAATAAAGCAAGTCAGGAAGAATCTTATATGTGGGGGCTAATAACTTTGCATTTTATTCCACAGACGACAGGAAGACATTGAAGCATTTTAAGCCTGACCATGGCTTGACCAAGTTTACAGTTTAGAGAAATACCCTTGAAGGAATATATAGATGGACCTGCAAGATTTGGACTGGAGGCAGAAAGTCAACTCAGGAGATAGTGAAATATTTCAGGTTAAAGGTACTGATGGTTTATACTGATACTGACATGAAGGCAATGTAAGGAAAGTGAAGGGCACAAATTGGAAAAATATTTAGGAGGTAAAAGCAAAGGACTTAGTGATTTGGAGGTGAGAAGTAAGATAAAAGAATGTGTCTGGCACTCATTCACCAAATTTGTATGACTTTTTTTACATCTGAGGCCTTTTGCTAGTCACCAGAGGCATAAAAATATCCTCAGCTTGGGTGATTGTGTAAATTGCAGGGCAAACCACTAGGATAGGTCATATAGTTTGGTAGCGGCTTTCAGATAGAAGAGAATGTATTCTTGGTTGGATGTGTTGAATTTGAGGAAATGATGATGTAGAATAAACAATTACCAGTATCGTATTGGAATATAGCTGAAATGTTGAAGGTAGAGCTACTAATTGGGGTGTCTTGAATTGCATTTGTTTGATTTTGCTTTTGAGTCTCTACTTCCTAAATAGACGTTCTGCCTCCAGTTCAAATCCTACAGGTCCATCTATATATTACTTTCAAGGGTGATTTTCTGAAACATGAATTTGGTCATGCCACAATCAGACTTAAAATGTTTCAATGGCTTCCCTGTGGAATAAAATTCAAAGCTATTAGCCCCCACAAATAAGATTCTTCCTGATTTTTCCTAAGTCTGTAGGTCTTTGACCTTCTTTCCCTGTGCTCCAGGTTGCTACTGGCAGCAACTTCTGTCTAATAGTTATTTTTCTTGGAACATATAAATATTGTATATTTATGATGAAATTCTAACAGTTTATTTTCCAAGCATTGTATGTGTATCATTACATTTCATTTTCAAAATTGTGTGAGATAGAAATTATTACTATATCCATTACATAAATGAACACAAAAAAGGACAAACACACTTCATGAAATTCTATACATCTATATTTAAGTATACTTAAATTAGTTTCCAAATTGTTAAAGCTTAAAAAAACCTGAATATGAAAGAATTTCTATGTCAGCCATCAATTCACCTTTCACAAAAGCCATGACATCCTGCCTTTGTTTCAGCTATCAGATACTTGGAACATCTTTTAGGGACTGTGCCTTGAGACTTATTTCCATAAAACTATGTTTTACAATATGTTTTTCTGTGCCTCTACATGGCTGAATCTTTCCCATTTCCATTCTGAAGAGGCAATCTTAGCAACCTATGGATCAATTAGGAGGTTTACTCTTTCTGTCTGTAGCGTTTCAGCTTTCACTGGTGACTCCTGTACTGCAGGTCTCACATTTATGGACTATAGGCATTAAGGAGGCAGAGTGTCCACATTTGGGGACTGTCTAGTTTTTTTACTTAGCATAGTGTTTTCAAGGCTTACCATCTTGTATCATTTTTAGGTACTTAATTCCTTTTCATTATGCAGTAATACTACATTGTATGGATAGATCACATTTTTTTTTTACTCACACTCCTTAATTGATGGACATTTATGTTGTTTCCATTTTTTGACTCTTTTGAATATCAACATTCATGTCTTTGTGTAGACATGTGTTTTCGTTTCTGTGGGGTATATATCTAGGAGTGAAATTCCTGAGTCAGGTCACATGGCAACTCTCTGTTTTACCTTTAGATGAACTGCCATATTTTTTTTTTTTCCAAAGTGGCTGTACCATTTTACAATCCTGTCAGTAATGCAGGGAGTTTCAATTTCTCCACATTCTCATCACCATTGCTTTTGTCTGTCTTTTTTATTTTAGCCCTCCTAGTGGGTGAGAAGTGCTATCCCACTGTGGTTTTGGTTTGCATTTCCCTAATGACTACTGACAAACAATTATTTGCAATACCGTATGGAGCTCACAATTTTTGGTGTCCAGGTACAAAATATATTTTCTTTTCTCTCATGTTCTTTACACAAAATTCATTTTAAAAATTTCAGTTACATCTTTCTAAATTATTATCCTAATCTTAAATGAGTTGCAGCCTGCAGTTTGAAAAACACTGGACTGTATGATTCTTAAGGATCTCTCTAGACTTCATAACCCAACAGTGCCTTATATGGCATTATTGTTCTAAACGCTTCATAAGCAGTGACTCACTTAGTATTTATAACAGCCCTTTCAAGCAGGTATAAATAGTCCTATTTTATATAGATATAAATCCAAAATCAAATAAATGAAACAACTTTGCCCCTAAGGCCCATGCTGTTGTGTGCTTTATTGAAATAAAGTCTTGCTATGTTCAATGGATCCTCAGAAACTTATGTAGTTTTCTCATAGTCCCCCAGGTCAGTCATTTAATGTACTTGGCTCCTGACTTTCACTACATGACTGAATAATGTATTTTACTCTGCTTGCTTATTTAGTTAGTTATTGTAAAGTTTTGACTTTTCTGTCTATACTATTAATATGTGCTTATTACAGAAAATTGGAAAAAACAGTAGAAAGTAAAAAAAAAAAAAGGAAAAAAAATTTATAAATACCAGCAATTCCAGCATCAAAGAGGACTTTTCTAACTTTATGGTATCTACAATTCCAGATTCTCTTTTAGCAAAACTGGACTCATCCTGAACATAATGATCTATAAACTGGAAAAGTATACTCACAATACAGGATTAAGTATATTTGCTTTTTACTCTAGCCTGAGTTTACCCTCCATTAATGATGGATCTCCCTTTACCATTGAATTTGCAACCTCTTAGGCCTGACTCTCTCATTTCTTTCCCCAAATTAGGATGAATTATGTTTTCTAACTTCTAAATATTGTGAATTTTTGAATCTATGCCAGTTTCTTCATGGATAAAACTCTTAATATTCCTCAATCTTCTCACTTTTATTACTCATCCTTGTATCTGTTCTGATTCTTTCCATTTTGCCCATCTTCCAGACTTCTCTTTACTGTACCATAAAAATAATTTTTAATAGTGGTGATTTTATGCCTCTGCCACATTTATCAATATGTTGTCACCAATGCCAGTTGGCAACTATACAGATAATTTGCCAACTCCAGTTCATAAGCTTGAAACCATATTTGATGACAATCTCAGAAACAAATTGTATTATACAATATAGAGAGCAGAAATTACTTTTAACTTGACATCTTTCCTGGCACACAGGTGATATTCAATGGATGTTTGCTTGATGAGTGTGAACTGACCCATTCTCATCCCTTCTCTCTCCACTTAGATGAAGGCAGAAGCCAGTTGATGGTAGAATTGACATTTCAGTCACAGGTAGTGAGCAGCATAAACATGTGTGTCCAAGTAAGCAATTTTATTTTTTCATTTATTTAATAATCTTCCATTGAGGCTGACCGCAGTGGTTCATGCCTGTAATCCCAGCAATTTAACTTAAAAAGTTGAAGAAAAAATAAAGACAAGTATGTAATATATGTATGCATGTAATGTTTGTCATATTTGTTTGATTTGAGGAAACAGCTCATGGAAATGTTTATTGCAAGTGAACTCAGTTCAAGAGGACTCATCTCAGTGAGAAAGGCTAGAGTAGGTAGTATTAATAATTTTAGAAAAGGGTATATTTTCACTGGGATAGAGAATGTGAATTAACTGCCCATAAAGGGCAAAGAAAAGCACTGGGTGCCTTGTTCTGAATAGATCTTGGACATTCTGGTATAATATTTTAAGTTTTAGAGCAGAAATAGTATGTTGAAACTATATTTTAACTTATAATATTTTACCATTATATTACATTAGCATTACATTAAGGATTTTATGCACTTATTATTTTGTATCACACTGGACAAAATATTTTTCTAAAGCAGCAGAAATACAATTTCAAAACAAAAAATTGTCATAAAGTGTTATCCAAATACATTTTAAAACTGAATTATATTTTAAAATGTATATAACTTGAGATACAAATGCTTTCTTGAAACACTGAGCATCATTTTCTTATTTTTAGCACTGCTTTGACTGTATACTTAGGTTGTTTCATTGTATATGTTCTTCTCTTTTGACTCTTCAATCTCTGAAGGTGGAAGCCCCCATAACTTATTTTTGTCTCTATTAACAGCTAATGTATTATTAGTAAATGTTGATTGAATTAAAAATCTTGAATTATTATTTTTACCCCTGGAAGCTCTCATTTTGGAGTTACTTCCCCTTCTTACAGGGAAGAGAGCTAAACATATTCTTAATTCATTTATATTTTTTTCATGAAGAAGAAAATACAGTTTTCATCACAAAATATTACCTATGCCAGTATACCATTTCAATCCATTTTTTTCCTCTGAGTTTGGAGCCCTCAACTATTTGAGTCACTGTAATAAATGTGTTCCATAAATGAAATGATAAGTGCTTCTTTACTGTTATCTAGGTGACATTAGACCTTTCCACAGGTAACAGGGACTGATTTTGGGATAATGGAACAAATCCATGGGGAAAGCCATCTCAGTAGGTAGACTGTGTAAATGGATTATCTGATGGATCGAAGCCTGTGATTTTCAGGCTGATGTCCAGACACCAGATGGCTTTAATCTTTTCATCCAGAACAGTAGCAGCCTGCTTTAGTCACATTGCTCTTGCTAATATTTGTAGAGCATCTATGTGGTCTCCAGTGCATGCACTTATTATTCTATTAGGCAGATAATATTTCTTTTGAAGCTAGATTACATGGCTCCTAGGCTATGTTGCAATCATTGGCATTAATCTCTATTTGTCCAGCTTTAGGGTGAAAAGTTTCTATATATGCATCTTCTAGGGAAGGACATTTAGACATCCTGTTTCTGAAGATGGAGAAATGACTTACCAATATCAGAAATTTCAAACTTATCAGCAATACCTTTCCCTACCAAAATGCATGTTAATAATAGGTAGCTCTAGTTGTTAAAAAAAAAAAAAAAAATCCTGCTTCCTAAAAGATGAATGAAACAAAGAGCTTATGAGGAGCTAGCACAGAAACTTCCTTGTCATTTTCAAAACCACACAGGCTATCCTGAAATGATAATAAATGATTTTATAGGAGCTATTCATTTCAAAGATTCCAATTATTCCTCAAACACTACATAGTTTTTTTTTTTTTCTCTCTCTCTAGGTTTTTGTTTCCTCTTAATCAATATGAACAAGTATTTTCCTTCTTTATAGTGATATGGTTGGACTCTAAATGCTGCTGTTTTGAATACAAATCCATACAAAGTGTAGAAATAACAGAAAGAGCCTCTCTTTGCATGTTTAATCAGCCTTGTTGCAAACTCTCAGTAGTAAAAATTGTTATCATATAACTTAAAGTTAAATTTGTAATCTTGTTACCCTATTATGTACTAGAATTCTGAATTTACCTAAGTTGACAAAGAAATGAAATTTTGCAGCTTTTGTCTGACATGCATACTGTTTATGATTTTAGGGATTATATTCATTTTCGGCATTAAATTCATAGAATAAGCAAAATGTCAAACTTTGTTTACTAATTCTATACTTATCTGTTCTTTTAATATCCTGTCTTGGTTCTCTAGTTATAACATAGATGAACCTAAAGTTTGCTAGAAACATTTGCCATTAGCTTCTTCTAAAAAAAAATTAAATTTGAGGATAATCCTACCTCCAGAGCTTATTCTGTTCCTGGTCATTGACTGTGACAGTGGAAGGCTCATCTGAAAGCACCGGAGCATCCCATCTAAAAGCATAAAACATATTACATTTCATGAAAAAGCTAATTCAGATTGTTTAATTCTGGTAATATTGCCTCTGTCACCTTCAAAATCAAAATGTTCTTTCCTGTTATTATAAGGAAAACAACCAAATTGCTAAAAAACCCATTTGAATACACAGCTGCCTTATGTTGCATACTAATTTGATTAAAAATGCTCGTGCCTCACCAGCATTTTTATATAAAACACATTGGTAAATTTAACAAAGACTGTTTAAAAATATATCGAAGGAGGTTTTGATGACCAGAGTCCTCAGCAGTGACCACTGGCACCCCTGGACTTAGCAAAAATCTTTCTGGCTGTCTTGGAAGGCATGAAACAATTGTCAAGCTATATTTGTTTGCTCACTGCTTTGGGCACTGAGCCAACCTCATTGCAAATAACTGCATTAGTCAAGTGTATCCAAATTATTACAACACAGCGTCCATCCCAGTTATTGCTTTTGAAGCACTTTCTGAAGCTTCGTGTCACTAGAAAACATTTATTTGAAGGGTGAGCATCACATAAATTCAAGTCCACTTGTATTTATAGAAAAGTGAGAAGACTACTTTCACAAGTGGCTTTATTTTTCTGTCTTTATGAGAAGGAGCCTTTTAAGTGCTCAGTGTTGTAACCCTAAATCAGAAGAGTTTCTCACCTTCATCAGGATATTTGCCATCCTGCATGTTTTCTTTTATCTCTTTCTTGAGATGATTTTTATCTAGTGTTAATGCTTATCTACACTTTAACTAACTGTAACTTTGTTTCTAATAATGAATATGAGGGGTGAAAACACTGATGATCAGGCTGGGCACAGTGGCTCATGCATGTAATCCCAGGACTTTGGGAGCCAAGGCGGGAGGATCACCTGAGGCCAGGAGTTCGAGACCAGCCTGACCAACTGGCAAAATACCATCTCTACTAAAAATACAGAAATTAGCTGGGCATGGTGGTGCATGTCTGTGGTCCCAGCTACTCACGGGGTTGAAGCAGGAAAATTGCTTGAACCTGAGGCAGAGGTTGCAGTGAGCCAAGATTGCACCACTGCACTCCAGCCTGTACAATAGAATAAGACTCTGTCTCAAAAAAATGATGATCGATCAAAGCCAAACTACTGAAATCTATGCAACTAAATAGACAAAGCTATTAGAAATATTATTTCATATCTTATGGGTGAGGTTTAAGCTAGGTCTACATAGAGAAAAATAAATTCTAGGTCTTTCTTCATGACCATTCTGGTGAATTCATACACCAATGAAGATATTCTTCAATGCCTCATTACTCTCTAACAATAAGACATGTTATTTCAGAAGAGTCACTAGCTCCTTAATCCACAGGATTGCTAAGTAGATACCCTAAAAGTTTATCTGACCTAAACCATCTTCACTTATTTAGGCTTCTAAGTTAACTCTGAGTTGCATACTGCTTGGGTTTATTTATTTGTTTGTTCTTGCTGCTTGCTCTACTTTTCTACTTATTTCCTTTATATTATCTAGAGTTCCAATCTACTCTTCCATATAGCCCAAGCCACTGTATACCTCAACTTGCTTCTTAGAATCTTAAATTAATAATTTCACTATCAGTGATATTTTTTAAAATGTATGTCATTATTCTTTCAAGAACATTCAGAAGACTAATGAAAAATTATTTGTGATTTCAAACTTAAGAAGTTTCTGTCATAAATTTAATGTTTAGCAGCATTTTGCCATTTCATCTCCAAAATTAAACACAATTTAGAAAATATAACATTATGAGAAAATGAACTCATCTATATTTCCGAGAAACTACAATGAATAAAATAATGTTCCCACAGAGGTTTGATTCCATTAAAAGCTATTTAGGATGAAGTACAAATTAAACAAGTAAATAATGTGATCTTAGTTTTTTTCATTTATGTATTTATTTGTTTGTTTGTTTGAGATGGAGTCTCACTCTGTCAGCCAGGCTGGAGTGCAATGACACGATCTCAACTTACTGCAACCTCTACCTCCAGGATTCAAGCTATTCTCTTGCCTCAGCCTCTTGAGTAGCTGGGATTACAGGCCCTGAACCATGGCCCGTTACTTTTTGTATTTTTAGTAGAGACAGGGTTTCGCCATGTTGGCCACATCTGGAACTCCTCACCTCTAGTGATCCACCCACCTTGACCTCCCACAGTGCTAGATTTACAGACATGAACCACTACGCTAGGCCTTATTCTTAAAATATTTTTAAATATCAGGAAAACAATTCTGTTGAGGGTCAACAGAAATAAGGATTTCTCTGATTTTTCTGTGACTGTCTGTTAGCAAAAAGTGTGATGTACCTCTCTTCAAGTTAAAAAGAATAAGCTTGTCTTTCAACAGTATTTATCCAGCACTCACCCTGTTAAATATTCTGAAACTTTCAGTGTATTCAAGAATAAATGCCAAACAATTATGAGATGGTTAACTGAAGCACACTGGAGCTATAAAAACAACTTTTAACAAATGTCATGGAAATTATCTTGATATAACGTAAAGTGATAAAAGTTTAAACACAACAGGGTAAAAAGATGATAGTAATTCAGTTAAATATATGGGGGTACCTAACTATATACAAGTTTTAAATTACATTAAATCAAATCCAGATATATTTGTCCACGTGTTTGGTATGTGTATATATTTTAGAGAAAAATTCAAAATTTAAATAGAACTTATCCTTGAGTTATAGGATATTGCTGATTCATTAACATCTTTATAAGTTTTCCTAGTTTCTCAACACATTTCATGGCTTTGTAGGATTTCTTTTATAAATTTAAAATCACATTAAATGTTGGGGTTTTCTTAAAAATTTCTTATTGTGAGGCTAGGAAAAAAGTTAATACCCTTTTATGCTATGATAAACTTTGTATTTACCTATTCTGCTACCTTTTTAGGCTTAATTTTATTTACTTAATTACTATTATGGTTGTGGTAAAGTATACTTAATCACTTTCTTATCAGTTGATTAGAACCCAGTATCACTAACATTTTTAATTTTATCTCTAAAGATTACAAAATATCGACAGTTTATCTGGAGGTCATTCTGTGATGGATAGCGATGGGGTGGGAGGCATTTTCTAAGTGAGGTTTGGAATTCTTATAATATTTTTGAAAATGCCCATAAAGTTAAAGAGAGAATTTTACTTGAGACCATATAAAGGATTGGGAAAACATCTCTGAAATTGTAATATGCTATTTTAGGCCTCATTCTTTTTCACTATCTATTTTTGCACATTTCTCCCTTGACAAACATGAAGCTATCCTTAAACCTTTATTTGATGGTTTCCCCTAAGATACAAACAGATAAAAGCAATGATTCTCACAGTGAGCATACAGGGAAAAGATCTGTAGAGATTTGTTATACAAATATTTCTTTAAAATGTCCAGAAATCTTTTGTGTCTAAGACTACCTGTAAATTAAAAACACAAAGATGATGCAGGTAAGTTGTAAAATTGCTATTTGCTTTATAAATATTTGTATATTGTGGTTCATTTCATGAGTATGTTTTCAAGAATGACTCTATTTCATAATGCAAAGAAATTATTCTAATCTGAGAACTGCTTCTAGAAACTTCTATGATATTCTACCATAATACAGTATAGTTATTACAAATTATTACTAGCAAACTGAGTTAGAATGTTGGGAGCATATTACATGATAGTATAAGCATATTGTTATGGGCTGCCGTAATAATGTACCACAAACTGAGTGGCTTAAAAATCAGAAATTCATTGCTTCACAGTTCTGTAGAATAAAGTTCAACATTAAGGTATCAGTGGGGCCATGCTCCCTCTGAAGATGCTAGGGAAAGACCTGTCTGAGGTCTTCCTCCTAGCACCTGGTAATCTTAGATGTTCCTTGGCTTGTAATTGGCAGTCTTCTTTCTCTGTGTCTTCACTAATTTTACTTGACTACCTTAGTAAAGAACCTATTTTTAAACTAGATCACATTTCTAAACTAACTTGGAGGTACTGGTGGTGAGGACTTCAACATATCTTTTTGTGGGGGACAGAATTAAATGGCTAATCCAGGCAATCTACACTTCTTACAAACTTTGACCTTCCAAGTTGATCTTTTATGTTTAGAAGGGTAAAAGTTACCTTTCCGCAAAAAGCAAATTGATGACTAGTAAGTGTTTTTCTTGAGGACAAATCACTCGACTTACAAGACCCAAAAGAATTATAAATACCGAAAATTGGCAAAACCCAGTTTAGCATTAGGGCTTCACTGTAGAGACTTAGAGAAAGCTAAGAGTTCATTTAGTTTCCCATGTTCTTTGCTGTTCAGTATATTACT
Organism: Aotus nancymaae; assembly: GCF_030222135.1. NCBI lineage: Eukaryota > Metazoa > Chordata > Mammalia > Primates > Aotidae > Aotus > Aotus nancymaae. The sequence goes on from NW_026988432.1 coordinate 43,982,118, forward strand.
CTGTAGAAAGAATTTTGAACTTACAAGAGGACATGAAGATCAAGGCATTTTAGGTTGGAAGTACCTCTTTTCATTTCACAGATGAAGAAACATTTGAAGACCCTAAGCAATATTTGACCAGAAAAAAAGAACTTGCTGACAGATGGATTAAGCAGACAAAATTTCATCCATAAAGAATATCTTATGCCCTAAAATATACAAAATTAGAGGCATCAATTGGGAAGTTTCATATTTGACAAACATAGCCAGTGGAATGCAGGTATATCACAAAAATAAAATCCACCAAATATAGGCTACCACTTTTAAATGTACTGGTTAAAACTGTGAGACACAAAAGTTATGGGAGAAAAGGAATGACCTTAAACCAGAACAATTAATATGTGCCCTGAGACATCATAATCCTGAGGTTTTAATTCACTTTTTCTTTATTGTGGTGTTTGTATTTTTTCCTTTTAATTCTGCTCTGATTATTTAGCTGACTGAAGCAACTAAAGTAGGATAAGTTGTGACATCTTTGCTTTTTCAGTTGAATTTTTTGAAGTAACATAAAGACAGGAGACAGTTGTGTGTACCATTATGCAATGCTTACAGAATCATTATATGTATTGCTTGCAATTGCAAAAAATATCTACAGATAAGAAATAGCACACTTCCATTTCTAATGCAATGTTTTACCTTACGTAATAAATGTCAGAGCTGAGTTAAAGTGAGGAATCATTTACTTTGTGAAAGTCAGTCAAATACAAGTTATATAAGGCATTTCTATATCTCCATACTTGCAGTCTTACTTTTCATAATCAAAGTTTAAATTACCTTTGAATAAGTATCAAAGTAGCTACTCAATAGCAAACATGAATTGCTTCATTTTGCATTAAATTATAGTTTGTAGTATTATCATAAAATTGATTTTATTTTTTTCTTCTAAAACATTTTAAATGTTAAATAGGATCATACACATTCTGAAATTACTAAGATTTTGTTTTGTTTTGTTTTTTTGCTTATACTTAGCTTTGTCTTGTAAACATTTTCATTTTTAACAAGTATATGCTGTACTTGTTATATATGAAAACAGTAATATATGAGAAGTTGTCTTTCTCCAGGCCATCAAAAATGAGTTTGGGCTACCATAATACAGTATTTTTAAATGGTTGGAAAAAAGGTGGGTGATCAGATTTATGTTCAAGTCATAGCTATGCCAAATAATGATTGTGTGTCCCTGGCCAAGTTATCAGTTTTTTTTTTTTTTATTGTACTTTAAGCTCTGGGGTATATGTGCAGAACATGCAGATTTGTTACATAGTTATACACATGTCATGGTGGTTGGCTGCATCTATTACCCCGTCATCTACATTAGGTATTTCTCCTAATGCTATCCTTCCCCTAGCCCTCCACCCCCGGACAGTCCTCCGTGTGTGATGTTCATCTCCCTGTGTCCATGTGTTCTCATTGTTCAACTCCCACTTAGGAGTTAGAACACGTGATGTTTGGTTTTCTGTTCTTGTGTCAGTTTGCTGAGAATGATGGTTTCCCACTTTATCCACGTCCCTGCAAAGGACATGAACTCATCCTTTTTATGGCTGCATAGTATTCCATGGTCTATATGTGCCACATTTTCTTTATCCAGTCTATGTTTGATGAGCATAAGGGTTGGTTCCAAGTCTTTGCTGTTGTGAACAGTGCTGCAATAAAAATTTGTATGCATGTGTCTTTATAATAGAACAATTAATAATCCTTTGAGTATATATCCAGTAAAGAGATTGCCTAGTCAAATGATGTTTCTAGTTCTAGATCCTTGAGGAATCGCCACACTGTCTTCCACAATGACTGAACCAATTTACACTCCCACCAACATTGTAAAAGTGTTCCTATTTCTCCACATTCTCTCCAGCATCTGTTGTGTCCTGACTTTTTAATGATCACCATTCTAACTGGCATCAGATGGTATCTCAATGTGGTTTTAATTTGCATTTCTCTAATGACCAGTAGTAATGAGCTTTTTTTCATATGTCAGTTGATTCCAGATCTTTACTATTATGAGTAGTGCTTTAATAAAATACAAGTGCAGGTATCTTTTTGCTATAATTATTTCTTACCCTTTGGGTATATACCCAGATCAAATGGTAGCTCTGTTTTTAGTTCTTTAAGAATTTTCCATATTGTTTTACAAAAAAGTTGTATTAATTTACATTCCCACCAAGAATGTATAAGCATTCCCTTTTCTCCACATTGCCAACATCTGTTGTGTGTTTTTTTTTTTTTTTTTGACTTTTTAATAATAGCTGTTCTGATTGGTGTAAGATAGTATCTCATTGTGGTTTTAATTTGCATTTGTCTGGTAATTAGTTGAGCATTTTTAGGATTAGATCTTGAGATTTTTTTTCTAATTCTGTTAAAAAGTGACATTGGTAATTTGATAAAGATTGCACTGAAGCTATAGATTTTTGGGGGTGGTGTCATCATTTTAATGATATTGATTCTTCCAATCCATAAGTCTGGAATATTTTTCCGTTTGTTTGTGTCATCTATGATTTCTTTAATCAGTGTTTTTTAGTTCTTGTAGAAACTGTTGAACCTCCTTGCTTAAATGTATTATAAATGCCATTTTACAGATAAGAAAATTTAAACTTGGAAAGGTTAAATTATTTACTTTCCCAAGTTTAACACACACACACACACACACACACACACACACACACAGAGTGTGTGTATGTTTATTGTTAAAACATATCAATCTAGAAAAGTCTGAGTCTAAATTCTAAACTCTTAATTATTATTTTAAATATAGTAAATATAATTTTGTTTTGACTTCTTTTAGCATACTATCTAGTGCCATATGATTTTGATTGCTACAATTTGAATTAAACTATTATGGTGACAAGTTTTGAGAGAGGATAAAATGTGTTGAAAATGATTAGAGTATGTGATTTGCTTTTAAAAATCATATACACATAATTGCTAGAAAATCTGAGCATTGATGTTATACTATAATTTCTTTTTAAGTCTATTCCATGAATATGATTACAACTCAGAACCTTTTCTGGAATTAGAATGAGAGTGTCCTGGCGCATTTGATGACTTGAGTTATACCCCAAAATTTAATTTATATGAAATTATTTGGTTTTTAAGATATAAGTAGCTAATTAGCATCCAAAACAGGAGACAATTATGTTAAGTTTAATTTTACAAATGCTTAAGTGGGACTTAAAATATGCCACACACCATTGTAACCACTTACACAGTGGTATAAGTGTCTTTTTTAGAAGCATAAAGTAATAAAGTAACTGCCCAATACAACACAGCTAGTGAGTGGTAAAGCCAAAATCCCCACTGAAGCACTCTGGATCCAGATCCCATGCTTTTCACCATCATGCTAGGCTGTCACATTTTTGTAAGAATAAACATATTATTCTATAATAATTCTTAGTAGAGCTGCAATCTCTGTATAATGTCAATATGACAATAGTTACTACAGTATTAGTTACTTTCAGATAGCTTTTTTTACTGAAATAGAAGATATCTATACTTGATCTTCCTTTACATAGAAACTTTAATGTTACTTACTGTGTATCATAATTTAAAACAAGATTAAAATCCACATGCAAATTTATAACTTGATTGTAGTGTCATTTAACTTAGCAATATTCATTCAGTATTTTCTTATAATGAATTTTTATGTTTTGAAAATTGAGCATTCAGTGCTAGTGCTTTCTCTACTTTGTTTTCTTTTCATTTTTCTATCTCTGTTTATAAAATATACATATATCCTTTCACTAATGAAACCCAATGCTCAGTTGTCCTACGTAAGCTGTTACTTTTCTGACCATTATTGCTCACTCTTTCTTAAATCTTCGAATCATATTTTTCATCCATTATGGAAAATTCTCTGCCATTATCTTCTCACTTTTTAATATTCAAATGTATAGAAAAGTACAATAAAAATACAGCCTACACCTTCACTCAAAAATTAGTAATATTTTTCTCAAGCTATTTTTTGCTGAACCATTTGAAAATAAGTTGTAACTGTCATAATTTTTCAGTGCATTTTCTAAAAATAGTGAAATTCACCTAGTAACCACAGTATCGTTAGCACACCAAGGGAAATTAAAACCAATTTCCTAATACCCCGTCCATATTCATATTGTCATTCCCAGTTGTCCTCCAAATGTCTTCTACAGCTGTTCTTTTTTAGCTAGCATATAATCAAGATACATATATTGCATTTGGGGTCTCTTTAGGCTATTCAATACAGAACAGACTCCATTCATATTTTACATATATACATACGTTGACTTTCTTTTAAAGATCAAGCCAGTTATTGTATGGAGTATCCATATTTTAAATTTATCTATTGTTTCTTGTGGTCTGACTTACTTCTTTGTCCTCTGTACTTTCTACAATATTAAAATACATGTCTAAAAATTTGAATACAGTCAGATTAAATATTTTTGGCATGAATACCTTATAGGTGATGCATCTCATTAATGGCTTGTAATTTCACTATTTATGATGCCATGTTTGATCATTTCTTTAAGATGTTAACTACCAGTTTTCTCCGTTATTAAGATATATCTTCCAATTGGCAATTAGTACACAATTTGAAGGGTGGTGTTTGGTCTCATATAAATATCTTGTACCCTATCGTCCTTTCACCTAATTGCTTTGACATTCATTGATGCTCGATTCCTGAATAAGTTACTTTAATGAGTATCAAAATAGTGATTTTGCAATGCAGGTATTCCTATATATTTATAAGCTGGCATTCTTCTATAAAAAACAAAACAAAACAACATTCTTCCTCATCAAATGGGTGTGAACTATAGTGATTTTGTATGATAAATTTGTACCCTAATGCTTACTGAATTCCTTAATTCTGATCTTGTTGGTTTTCTTATCTTGACTTACGAGAGTGTGTCCAAAATTTTTAAGTAAAACTTTGAGTTGGGGAAGGAGGAATAATTTCTCAATTGAAGAAGTAACAATTCTTATTTTATTGAATGTTTTTATTAGTAATGGGTATTTTTGCATGATTTTCCAGATTTATGGAAAGGATAATGTCATTTCCTTCTTAGACTAATCAATAAATTAGATATTATTAATGGATTTACTAACTTTAGATCTTTTTTCAAATTGTGAAATAGACTTCACTTGATCATGATAAATTATTTTTAATGTATCTTTATAGTTTTTCTAATATAACATATATTATACATTATATAAAATGTTTCATTAATATATATAGGTAAGATTAATCTGTGGTGACCTACTTTGTATATTTTAAATTTTATGTATAATACTCATGCATATAAATATTTTCATGCTCTCTTTTTTCTATCCTTTTAAAAGATTAAATAGTTTTAGGATTATCTGGAATTTAAAAGTTTTAATTCATCTGTCAAAATATCAATAAGGTGGCTCAGTTTATAGGGTGATAGGATTCTTTAAAGTTTCTAATTTATTTATATGGACATGGATAATTATAAATTTTGTGTCTCAATGGGTTCATTTTTGGTAAACTTTAGTTACTAAAAAACTGACTTGGCCTTCTATTCAATTTAACAATTAAAGAAATATCCTTTCACTTGTACCTATTACCAATTATTATTGTACCTTCTTTCTCTTGCTCTTGGAATTCTACTTTAAAAAATAAGTTATTTTAATTCTTCAAAGCACAAGCCATTTTCATACTATTCTTTCATCCTCATTTTACCCTTAGACATGCAATTACACATATTTGATGCTCACTACTATTCTCTTTGCAAAACTTTTATTATCATTTCCTGGATAGGAAAAGCCTGTTCACCAGCATTTTCTTCAGGAAAGGGTTACTATGTGCTATTTTTTGAGTTCCTGCATGTAGGGATTTGACACTAGAGAACAATTTGACTGGGTAACTCCTCAATTCATACTTTTTTCCTTGAGTACATTTTAACAGTTGCTCTATTGTTACTTTGCTTTATGTGTTAATATTGAGAAGTTTACTGATTTTCTTTCCTTCCTAAATGGCTTGGAGTTTTAGAAGCATTTTCATTATCTATAATGTATAGCAGTTTTACTAAGACAAGTCTTTAAGATGATAATTCTGAACCTATTCTCCCAAATAGATACAGTGCAACTTTTCATTATGTAGATTTTGTCTTTTATTTTGGAAAAGTAGTATTACATTTTTAATGATAGTTTTATGTTTTAATTCTTTTCCATTGATTTGGTTTTTAATATTCAGAGACTCCAGTTATACATTTGTTTTATCTTCTTTGTTTGCCTTCTTTAGCTATCACTTTCTTTTATATCATTTTGCCTCTTTATTTTAGACTCTTCTCATTTTTGTCCTTTATACCCTTAATTTTATATATGTGTGGATATAAATATATATATATTTATGTATTTAACTTTATAGTTGGTATTTATTTGTTTTATATTTTCATCTCATTCTTTAATAGTTTAATATGGATTCTGTCATATTATATTTGACATCATTCTATTGTTTATTCCTTTCTATGTTGAGTTTTCATGTGTGCACCAACTCATCAAATTTTAGTTAACTTAAATGGAAACAATGTTTCCAACTTTTCTCTGATTTATAATCATGAAATATTATGTTTATCTTCTTCCTCTGCCAAAATTGTATTTATTTTTGTATTTTTCATGGTAATTTTATATAAATCTTGAATCTTCTTGTGGTTGTCATTGTTGTTAATTTTTCTGTTATGTCTTATTACATCAGCAATTGTAGTTGATCCTGTGGGATGAATAATGTGAAAAATGCAATGAATTGTCTTTCTTAGATTTTTAATCCAGTTTCTTCCTTTTCTGAGGCTAGAGTAAGGAGAATTTTATTTAAATAGTTAGTGCCTAAATTTTTAATGTCTTCTAATCCTTGGATACTATTTCATTTCTGCAGGGTCATTGTATTCAGCCTTTTCCTTCTATTTCTTCACCAAGGGATGCATCTACCTTCTAAGGTTTCCTCTCTCATCTTGAAATAGTGCCTTTCATAATTGCTATTCAGTTTCACCTATATAGTAGCTAGGATTTGAACCATCAGATCTGAAACTTCCTGTAAGTATTTTATATTCAGAATAGGCCTTCTCTTCTGAGGCTATGCTCTTGTTAATGATATGCAAGTTAGGCCACACAATGTGGCCTGATTCAGACTTCCCTGTAGTCACTGATCAATGTTTCACTCCAGATCTTCCTGGTCTTGGGAAATATGTTTTTCCACTTTCATGTAAATTGGGATGTTCAGTCTCTCTAGCTCCTGATTTCACTGTAGGTATGAGCTATTTATGATGTGTTTGCCCACCTTTTAACATGTGGATGTGTGGAGAGATTAAAATTAAGGTGGTTTTCATTATCCTCTCATCATTTCTTCCTTCTGTTCTCATTCTATTACTCCAATTAGAAATGCTTTGGCCTTTTAAATTCACCCTCCATATCTCTCCATATCTTCTCAGCCCATTAAGTGTTTTATTGATTATGTTTTTATTTGAAGAAGTACATGGTTTATTTCTAGATGTTTCATTTGTTTTATTTTTATGTCTCTTTGTTCATTCCTAATATTCTTTTTTTGACAGGTTATTTTTGTTATTGAGAACTTAATCTTTTAAAATACTTATACATGTCTTCTGTATTTTATATATTGTAGTTTTAAAATATGAGCTTTTGGCCATACACATAGGTTGTTTGTTGGTTTGATTGACTGGGCTTCTTGTGTTTTTGATAATCCTTGATTGTGAGAGCATTGCTTAAACTAAATTGGTGGGAGTCCCTTGGCATATGTTGAGGATTAAGAAAGTTTTTCTCGAAAAAGGATGTTTTCATTAGCCAGAGGTGAATGGGAGTTCCATTGTCATTTTGTCTACATTTAAGTTGTCTCAAGATTCCATTTTCTGATGTCAGTGATACTACCAGCATCTCTTCTTAGACAACCTCATTCTACCTCACTGTCAATGACTCAGGTTTTGCAAAAAATCCACTTCTTACTGGTCTAGCCTGCTGTAATTTTTCTGTAAATGTAGTAGAAAAGATTCTTCAAGTCTTCACTACCTTCTATAAAATGAGAATGTCCCAAAGAATGTGCCATTCTGTTTTAGCTGTTCTACAATAGGAGGTCACTTGGAATTCCTTGGCAGGCAATCAGTCAGAAGCATGTCTTAATATGCTTTTTTAAAAAATACAAGTATATCTAATTCACTGACATACCAACATGAAAGGTAGAAAAATCAGTAAGTGAAATAAGGACCAGTATTTAAAGATATGAGAAAATTCAATGTATAATAATGTCTTAAATTTTTATGACATAATATCTGCTTTGTAGTCCAACTCCAGGCTTCCCTGATATATTTATACATCTTTGAGATATGCCAGATTTCTTGTTCATAGTTTTCCAATCTGTCTTTAATTCTGCCTGATGCTACAGACTAGAGTTAATTTAACCATGTTGAATTTTCAGCATTTTAGGGTTTGTCATAAAATTCAAACTTTTAGAAACAAAATGTCTATAGTACTTTGCTCTGGTAATATGATTATTTTTGCTTTGATGCTTGTATGTATATAAAATAATCATGCTTTTCTTGAGAAAACTGGGAGCTGTGTTTTTCTGATCAATCTAATTTGTCCATAATTTGCAATGATTAAAGTGCCACTGGCTCCCCTGGTAACAGACAATTAAGAGAAATTCAAATTTTTAAATACATAGCATAGATCCCAGTAGTTATAGATTGTATTGCAATAGAAATAATTTCTATTATGGCAATAATGTTTTTGCCTTCTCCCATTCCTATTCTACTTCAAATAATGATCCTACATCTTTAAAAATAAGTAAACCTTGTCATTTTTACAAATGGTCACTCATAATTTCATGGATGAGCTAGCCTAGTTTTCCTGTTGAAAATTTATAAGTCTAGTATAAGTATCACTAAAATGACTTAAAATATAGATGTGTTCTTGGTGTCTAATTTGAAGAAGGAAAAGAAGTTGAGGATGAGATGTATCCAAGAGAGTTTAAATATTTTCATAAACTTTTGAGAAAGAAGAAGAGCATTTACATCCCTGGGTTGGACTATTGAGAGTAAGTTCAGAATTCTCCATTGTCAAGGAGGCAAGAAAATATTTTAAAAGAAAGGTGTACTTATTAGTCAACTATGGTAGAAAAATAATAAAATACTTCCAATTGTGTGATTGTACAATAATGAATAAACAGGGAATTCAGGCTATATAGATAGAACTTATCAATGACAGGTAAGTTAGATAGAGCTTATCCATGACAGAAGTTTACAAATGTGCTTTTAGAGTTTTTCTGGAGAAAATTACTGGAAAAATTGATAAGCAATATATTAATGCATCACCTGCTTTCTAAGAGACTCAATCAAAGGAACATAGGAATTCACAATAACCAGTGTTAGATCTGAGACTATTTGTCTCATTTAAAAATCAACATAGTCTATTAATGTCTTGGTGCATTTTGTAAATAAAACAATTTTTCAAGAAAGTATTTTGATTAAGTGCCAGCCACATTTCAATCATTATATTACAAGACCTTTCTGTAGTATTTGATGCTTATATGTGTGGATTTAGGTGCTATTTATCATTATATTGGCAGTGCCTTGGTTCCTGAAGAACTGTTCTCTCCTGATTCTGCCTTGACCACTGTTTGCCTTTTCTTCAGCATTTTCTTTCTTTCACTGAAAGAGAAATCTTGGCAATTTCAAGTCCATATAATTTATATCCTAAACTCAGCTATAATTAGTATCCTCTTTTATGTAATTGTCATCTGGATTACACCAACTGCTTCCGATTCTGTCTTCCTGTGTCTAGTCTTAGCCTTTTTCAAAAGCTCCCTCTTCACAGCTATTTAAAACCCTTCAGTGACTCTTCAAAATCCAAACTTTCCCAATCATGTGGACTCTGCTAGACTCTCATTCTTATTTTGGGCCACCCATTTTTACACTATAGACTCTTGCATTACCGAGTTGTGTGTAGTTCTCTTTGTACACCAAGTTGTTTCCTGCTCTAGACTTTTGCTCATGCCATTCCCTTTCTAGGCTGCCTCTCCCCAAGTCAGATTTCTATACTCCTAGTCATCCTTTGAGGCTCAGTGCTAATATCGTTTTTCTCAAAAAGCTTTCCCTAGAGCTTTCTCTCCCTGTGACATTTTCTCATGGAGTTTGGTGTTCTTACAGCCATGTATTATATAACTATTGATTTTCTTGATGGTAGCACCATGTCTTAATCACTTTTTAATACTCTGTACCTATTACAAGGTCTGGCAAATAATGACATATAATGAATAATTGATGAGTATATTAATTAAATAATAAATAGAATTTTTTAGGCGCAAGGAGAATTGCATTTAAGGAAAATATTGTCTTCATATATGAATTTATAGATACTAAACATTACTACATTTTAAAAATATTAATTATATAAAGATGGAAAATATGACAAATCACATAGGTATCCTTTTAAGTTGCTTAGAGTTTAGGCTTCTTTCTACTACATTTGACATTCTTGTGTTTCTTTCAAATTGTAGTGAAGTTCAGTGAATTGGGCATAAATATAAAATGCCACATTACTATTTTTTCAAGAAATAGATATCTATGGAATGTAAAAACTCTTGAAATCCCCATTGTGCTATAGTGCTACTATAAATTGACATCAGTGAATCTTTCAACTTTTTTATTTTTAATAAAACCAAAAAAAAGTCAGAATATTTTTCTCTCTTATTTTTAAAGCCTTGGCTTTATTTTCCTCCCAGATTGTGATCCAAACCAACCTCTTTTTAATATTTAATTGACAAATGAAGATTATATATATTCAAGTTATACAATATGATTTGATATGTTAATATTTATACATTGTGTAATGATTACCACAATCAAATTAATTAACACTTTAATCACCACTCATGCTGTACAATAGATACCTGAACTTGTTAATCTTATAACCGAAAGTTTTAACTCTCTGACCATCATCTCCCATTTCCCCCAAGCCCCAGCCCCAGTGAAACACATTTCTATTCTCTGATTCCATGAGTTTAATTATTTTTTCCTTGTTTCCACATCAAGTGAGATCTTCCAATACTCGTTTATCTTAATCTGGCTAATTTCACTTGGCACAATGTTTTCAAGATTCATCCATGTTGTCACAAAAGACAGGATTTTCTTCTTTTTTTATGGCTAATTATATTCCATTGTGTGTATGTGAATATATGTGATGTTTTCTTTATCCACTCATTTGTCTTGAGCTTCATTACTCTCTGTTGCTATTTACTCTCCCTTCTGGTTGGCCAAACCATTCCACTTGTATGCTGGGATTTGTGCTTTTCTGTTTGCCTATGCTCAGCTTATTTATTCTGACTCATATGTTTCCCTCCGCTTCCATATATCCAAACTCTAGTCTGTTATCAAACCAGAGGTCAAAGCCTACTTTTTCTGCGTTTATAAACATCCTCCCTTCTACCCTAAAAGAAGCCATCTCTTCTTTCTATAAGTCTCAGGAGTTTGATTTGTACCCCTCTAAGGAGTTCTACCTCATTTCTACTCAAATATTCCCAAACAGCTGACCTTAAATAAGCATGTCTCATGTTCCATACCCCCTTTTAAGTAACTGCTCTCTCCTTGAGTGTTATAAATAAAAATATATTATTCATCTTTATATTCATGTACATAAAACAAAATGCGCTTCATATTATATCGGCATTATTTTAATAATATGTATTGAATGAGCATGTGATGTACAGATAGTAATATCATAAGATAATTATCAGTAAGTTAAAATGAATTATAATTAATTCAACTTATATATGTTGAGGAACAACTGCTATATATGCTAGCCACCATGATTTATGAAAGGAGTTGAAAAATCCTCAAGAGTTTAGGCTAGGATCTGGACACATACTGCAACAATTAAAATCATTGTATACACAATGAAGACACCATGAGAACAGAGGGGCATGCCAATAAGTCTGGGTAGGCAACAAAGCCTGGTTAGAAAAACAGCTTTTCCAAACCTTGAATGACTAGTCAGGGTTACACACGCATAAAGTTAGAAAACATATCTCAGAAACAAAAAAGAAGTAGCAAATATAAAGATCAAAGTGGAAAAATGTGACACTTTCCAGAAACTTACAAGAATGTCACTAACCCAATTTGAAAAAGTTTTATGTGCTGACATGAGGAGTTTGACCCTATCATAAAATTTACTGGTTTACATAAAAAGCTTTTAAGCAGAGAAGTGACAGGATAAGGCTTTCATTTTAAGAAAAGCCCTTTGAAGCAATTGTGTAGACTGTATAAGAGGGAAAAAGACAGGAAAGGAGTTCTCTTTGGAAGATTTGCAATGTTTCCCAGACAGGAAATAATGAGAGCCTAATGCAAAAGGTGTCAGCAAGGATGCCATGGGAAGGAGGGAGGTGAGACATAATTCAGAGGTAATGCCACAAGATAGCTGCAAATGCAAAGTGTGGGAAAAGGGGCCTCGAATAACTCCAAGGGTTCCTGCTTGGGACACAGGTGATGTTCTAAAAGACAGGTTTAATAAGAGGAAAACGGGTTTGTAGGGAAAGATGATAACATTGGTTGAGTTTTAGGTGTGGGTTGACACCTAGAAGATAATTTCTGGTCTTTTTATATAGAGGTGTGTGTGTGTGTGTGTGTGTGTGTGTGTGTGTGTGTGTACACAAAGATATTGTCTTGGGTTCTGTTGATGTGTGATTAGCAGAATAAGTCATGGGGTTAGATATCAATCTGAAAGAATGAACATATAATATGAAAAAATTAGTGGGCTAAGTAAAGTAAGAATTGAAAAGCCTATGTTGTTTTGAAAAATACATTGTAATTCTTGCATAAAGACAGATTAAGTAGGTTTAGAAGAGAATACAAACAGGGAAAAGATAAAAATGCAGCCCACTCTTTGAGGAAGCCTGACTAGGAAAAATTAGTGAAAGGCGGGTTTACTGCTAGAAAGGATTCTAGGTTGAAGGGAGTTATGTCTTTGCTTTCTTTTAAGTTGGGAAAGGTTTAATACTCTTGTGTACTAAGAAGAGACATTCAGTTAAAAAGGGAATAGGATAGAAATAATGAATAATTAATGGACTGAACCTCAAGGAGACAGGCGAGGTTGGGAACAAAGGCACATGTAGAGTTGCACCTTAAACCAGATGCCAGGGAAGGAGTTGAATGTTGGATTCATCCAGAAAACACTGAAGTGAGAAGATGCAGAAAGATTAAGAACAGTTACAGGATAAACCATGAGGAGAAAAAGAATTACTTTTTCTCAAAGACTTGTTCTCTTAAAAGATACTTGCTGAACTTTACAAAAAACAAAATTAAAGATTCATAACACTAAATTTTTTTTGCCAAGGTCCCTATCCAAATGTATTCCTTTTGTAGATTGTCAGAGGAGTGATACGATTCTTTTATTTGTAATTGTAATTATAATTTATGGTAACAGAAATGAGAAAAAATACAACAGACCATAAATGAGAACAGCGATGGGACTTCTTTAGAATGCAACATTTAAGGTGATTCTCTAGTATGTGAAGAGTTACAGGGAACAAACAGACCTGTGAAGTCCTTAAGGGCAGAAAGCTGCATGGCATTTTAAAAGAAATGATAGGAAGGTCAATGTGGTCAAATTTTCCCAATTCAGGGGTTGTTAATAAAAATTAAGCTGAGGAAAGGTAGAAGAGGATGGGGAAGACTTAAATAAGGGTGTCAGACTTCCTTCCATAAGCAATAAGAAAATATCGAAGGTTTAAACAGAGAAGAGATGTGCTCAACCTTTGCATTTGCCTCTTCTCTGTCAGTTCTTACCCCAAATCTGCACCCAAACTAAAGTACTTCTAGTCTGTTGAAGACACCTTGATTTTCTCATCCAGCTCTTTGCATATGAAGGTCTTCTTGAAAAATCCAACCTTCTCAGTAACCTTTCATGAGTACCCCACAGAGCATCTACCACCCATATGTTGTCCCTAACAACCTATACTAGCACCTATGTTTGCATTTTTACTGACATTTTAAATCAATTTTTAAGTATGCATGCATACAAGAAAATGCACAGGTAATTTTACAGCCCTTTCTTAGGCAGATTGTAAGACAGCTCTAAGATTCCCCTCCTCTCGGGAACACTTCCTATGTAATCACTCGCTTTGAATGTGAACAGAATATGTGATTATGGTGGGATACTCTTTATTGATTAAATTTTATCACGTAAGACCCTTTATAAAGAGATTCTCATGCTGCTTTGAAAGAGGGAGCTGTGATTTTGTGAGATACCCATGTAGCTAAGTTTAAGGGTGGCCCATAGGTGCTAGGCGCAAACTCTGGTACTAACCAAAACGAAACAAGGATCTCAGTTCTATGAACACTAGAAGCTCATTAATTTGCATAAAGCAGACACAACCACGTAAAAACAAACTGAGTCAGTAAATGGAACACTAGCATCCAGAGGCCTACATTATGCCTCCTTTTAGAAACATTTATTTTCCTTAAAGTTCACCACAGTCCTGACTTGCCCCACCATTTGTTATTTTTGCCTGTTTGTGAATGTTATGTAATTAGAATTGTACTATGTTATCTTTTATTATTGACTTCTTCCATTCAACATTATATTCATGAAATTTATTCATTCTTGTCTATGTAGTAATAGTTTATTCTCATTACTAGATAGTATTTATTCTCATTGCTCTATATATTGTCTGAATACATAGCAATTTCTTTACCCAATCTATACCTGAGAGACATTTTCATTCTTATTCAGACTGGGGCTATCGTGAACAGTGCTGCCATGAACATTGTTAAAAATATATTTTGAGACTCAAAGTATACACTTATGTTGCATATATGTCTAGGATTTGTATCATTATAACATATTTGCTAATATTAACACAAAGAAGGAGGATGGGAGTAAAACTGTACCAGAGCCAGCTGGTTACTTGAATCCATAGGAACAAATAAAAAAAAAAAATCAGAAATAGTAAATAAGGCTACTATAACAACATCTTTAAATATATACTTGTGCTCTTCTTTCTACTTTTATAAAAGACATAAAATTATGTAAATCAATGTATATACATGCCACTGAATTAAGATACAATTAACTAGATTCTGTGAGGTTAAAATGTATAGACTAAGCACTACTCTATACTCTAAAATGTATGGAGCAACCACTACGAAAATAAATCTAGGAGCTGGTTGCAGGGTATGCACTTGTATTCCCAGATGTTCAAGTGGCTGAGGTGGGAGACTTGTTTGAGGCCAGGAGTTTAAGGCCACAGTGCGCTATAATTGTGCCTGTGAGTAGCCACTGCACTACAGCTGGGGCAAGAATTCATTTTTAAAAAAACTCCAAAAATATGTAGTAAAAAAAGTCATCAAAGGCATTAAAATTGTATACTTGAAAATATTCACTTAATACAAAAAGAAGCAGTAAAGAAGTAGAGGAACAAAAAAAGACATAGACATCTAGAAAGAAACAAATGGATGATGTGATAGTTAATTTTAGGAGTCAACTTTAATCCTAAAATTGAATCAGAATTCCAGATTTTCAGGTTTTGGACTCCAGGACTTAACACCAATGCCTCCAACTGACCCAGGACTGAGAGTTATACCATTGACCTCCTTAGTTCTGAGGCTTTCAGACTTGGATTGAGCCATGCTGCTAGCTTCCTAGAGTCCTTAGCTTGTGGTAAGTCTGTTGGAATTCTCGGCTTCTGTAATCATATAAGCCAATTCCCCATTAAGTTATCTCATATCCATATCTGTCTATCTATCTATCTATCTATCTATCTATCTATCTATCTATCTATCTATCTATCTATCTATATCATCTGTTTTCTTTCAGTTCTATCTGTCTGGAAAACTCTGATACAAATGATATAACTATATCAATAATAACATTAAATATGAATGGATTAAACAATCTAAAGACAGAAATTGTTGGATTGAGTGAAGAGAAAACATTCAACTACATGCTCCTACATGGAAGAGATAATTTAGATTCAATATACAAATAGGTCAAAAGTAGAAGAATGGGAAAATGATGTATTATACAATAGCAAAAATAGAAAAGCTGAAAATGTGTACTAATATCCTACTTTAAATTTTTAAATGTTCTAGCATAAAGAGAGGCATTTTATAATGATAAAGTGCTAATCCATCAGGAAGATAATAACTGTTATAAATATATATATGCAGGAAACAACAGAGTCCCAAAATAAATTTAGCAAAGCTGACAGACTTGAAGAGAGAAATAGATAATTCAGCAATACGAGTTGAAAATTTCAGTGCTCCACTTGCAACAATGAGTAAACCAACCAGGAAGAAGATCAACAAGGAAATAGAAGACTTTAAAAACATTTTAACCTAAGACTTAATGGAAATATACAGAATACTCCATCCCAAACCAGCAGAATATATATTCTTCTCAAGAGCATATGGAATATTCTCCAGTATAACCTTAAAACAAGCCCCAAAAAACCTTACAAAATTTGAAATAATATGAAGTATGGTCTCTGAGAAATAAGATATGAAATTAGAAATTAACTTGAGAAGGAAATTTGGGAAAATTACACATAAGTAAAATTAAATACACTCCCAAATAAACAGTGAGTAAAAGAAAAAAATCACAAGAATATTAGAAAATACATTGAAATAAATGATAATGACACGGCATACCAAAACTTATGAGATACAGCTAAAGCAGTGTTCAGAGCAAAATTTATAGCTGTAAATGACTGCATGAAAAAAAGAAGAAAGGTCTCAAATCAATAGCCTTCTGTCTTATAACACCAGTAAATAAGTGTAAACTAAATTTAAAGCAAGTATATAAAAAGAAAATAAAAAAGATTAAAGCAGAAATTAATGAGATAGATAATAGAAAAATAACAGAGGAAAAACATTGAAATCAAAAGCTGGTTCTTTGAGGAGACCAACAAAATTGACAAAACTAGACTAGCCAATAAAATAAGAAAGATGCAATATGAAAATCAAAACTGAAAGATGTGATATTATTACCAATTTTAGAACAATGAAAAGGAATATGAGTGAGGAGCATAAACAACTGAACGCCAGCAAATTAGATAACTCAGGTGAGACTCACATATTCCTAGAAAGACACAAACTATCAAAACTCACCAAAGGAAAAATTAAAAATCTGAATGGACTTATAAGAAGTAATTATATTGAATTAGTAATCAAAACTTTTCCACAAAGAAAAGCCCAGGGCCAGATGGATTCATTGGTGAATTTTACAAGTTTTAAGAGGAATTAACACAGATTCTTTACAAACTCTTCCAAAAGCTAGAAAAGCAAGGGACACTTCCCAATTCATTCTATGGGATGAGTGTTACTTTGGTACTGAAACAAGAAAAATATTACAAGAAAACTACAGACCAATAACTGGTGAACATAGACACAAAAATCCTTAATAAAATACAAACAAATTCCAACAAATAAACTGAGTTATACATCATAATCAGGTGAGATTTATCCTAGGTTTGCAAGATTATTTCAATATCTGGGTATCAACTAATATACCACATCAATAAAATAAAAAACAAAAATACATGAGCATCTCAATATACATAAATATGGCATTTTACAAAAACAAACACTGCTTTATGATTTAAAAATAAACTAGAAATAGAAACTTTCTAATCTGATAAATTAAGGCATCTACAACAACAACAGAAACCCACAACTAACATAATTATTAGTAATCAGGAAAATAATGAAAGACATTAATTATTAGTAATCAAAAAAATTAAAACCAAACCACAACATCATAACTTCATATCAACTAGCTGGCTGTAACTTTTTAAAAAACAGGTAATAGCAAGTATTGTTAAGGATGTGGAGTAATTGGAACCTTTATTCAAACCTGGTTGGAATGCAAAATGGTGTAGCCACTCTGAAAAGTCATGCAGTCTAAAATTGAATTGCTTGAAGAAGTTGTTCATTTCATTTTAATTTTGAAATGTATTATGATGAATGTGTTTCAATATTCTCATTACTTTTTTAACTGGATCTGTAGTCATATCAAGTTTTATATTCCTGTTATTGATAATTTGTGCCTTATCTAACTTCCATCTTGGTAAGTTGCCTATTTTGTTTTATTTTATTAATCTATTCTAAGAATGAACATTTGGTTTTGTTGTCTTTCTCTACTGTAAATGTGTTCAATTTCCATTCATAGCTTTATTATTACCTGCCATTAATATATTCTTTAGATTCGTTTGCAATTCTTTCACTAAGTTCTTTAAATAGAAATTTAGAACATTGATTCTCAAACTTTGAAGCTCTAAATTTGCTTCAGCAGTGATTTGACTGCATTGTAAAAGTTTAAATGTAATATTCTTCATTAAGATTCATTTCTAAATATATATATATAATTTATCTTGAGATTTCTTTTTTAACTAGTGTTTTTCACTTTTTAATTTGTTTTTTGTTTTGAAAATCTGTTGCCTAATATAAAAATATTTGGAGATTGTTTTCATAGTTATTTTTGTGATACTGATTCATAGCTTTATTCCACTGAGATCAGAGAACGAAATCTGAATTATTGCCGTCACTTGAAATTTTATGACTTTTCTAACAGCCTACAATGTGATCATTTTTGCTTAATATATTTTGATGATATGTTGTTAGGTGCACACTTAACTAGAATTGATATCTCTTCCTGCTGTACTTTTTCAGTATAAAATATCTTGTTAATCTCTTGTAAAATCTTTTGAAATAAATTCAAATTAGATATTACTGTTATATTTACTTTATATCGTTCATGCTATATGATACATCTTTCTGATGTTATATCACACTTTCTATTTTCTTATTCTTCAGATTTGTTTTGGTATGTGGCAGGGATTTTTTCTTTTAATTAAGTCTCACTATTTTTACTCTTTTAATTGTAGCTGTTTCTAGTTACATTTATTATAACTACTGTTACAGTTCTTTTTATCTATTATGCCACCATAATTTTATTTAGCTACACTTTTGTGTATAGGTTTTTCATTCTTCCACCTAAGTTTTTGGAATAATAAGATATTTTCATTCTTCCACTTTCTCGCTAATAACTTGTTATTTATTTATTTTTTTAACTACCCTTTTCATGGATACTCTTGATATCATAACAAGTATTCTTGGCTTTTTACAGTCAAAATCAAATTATTATGTTTACCACTTCCCCAAAAATGCTAGAGTTTTAGAGTAAGTTAAAATTAGTATTCCCTTCTTTTTGTATAAGTTTTGCAATACATTTCAATTTTCCAATTATTTTGAATCCCCAAGATTCTATTATCCTTTTGTACAGTTAGTATTGCTTTATATTTACAAATGTTTTCCATTTCTTTTTAACTTCATTCTTTCTGCATTTCCACGTTTGCATCTGCCTGAAGAATCCTTTGGCAATTTCTTTTAGTACAGATCTCTTTGCAATGAGTTCTCTCAGGAGTTATTTGTCTAAAAATACTTGGATTTGCCTCACCTTAGAAGGATGTTATTATTGGGCTTAGAATGGTAGATTGCTTTTTTTCTTCATTTGTCTTATATCGTATAATGAAGATTTTTTTGTTTTTGTTTGATTCTTTACTTTTGGCATTTGAATTCTACCTTTTTTTTTTTCTATCATTTCTGTTACCAATCTATACCTGCTTGTTTATATGTAATATACTTTTTCTTCTGGCTGTTTTTAAGATTTTTAATTTAACTTTGGTTTTCAACAATAATATATAATATATGTACGGATGTTTTTCTTTGTATTCATACTGTTTTCTATTTTAAAAACCTCTTGAAACTGTGGTTCAACTCTTTCATCAACTTTGGAAAAATCTTGAACACTATTATTTTTTAAAGTTTAAGTTAAACTTTTATTTTGAGATGTTTTTAGTTTCACATGTCAATGTAAGAGATAATGAAGAAATATTTTGTGTATTCTTCACCCACTTTCCCCAATGGTAACATCTTGCAAGACTACGGCAATATCACAACCAGATACTGATATTCATACACTCAAAATACAAAATCCTGATTAACAACAGAATTCCTCATATTGCTCTTTTATAACCATACCCGCTTTTCTTCTTCGACCACCCATTTCTTTACTTGGCAACCACTAATGTGTTCTTCATTTACATAATTTTGTCATTTCAAGAATGTCATATAAATGGGATCATATAGCTTGTGACCATAGGAGATAATTTATTTTCCTATGGAATTTTCTCCAGGCAAATGCATGCATGTGTCCATAGTTTATTCCATTTTATTGCTAAGCAGTTCCATGGTATGACTGTACTATAGTTTAACTATTCACTTGTTGGAGGATATCTGGATTGTCTTCAGTTTTTAGCTGTTATGAATAAAGCTGCTATAAACATCCATGCACAGGTTTTGTATGAACATGTCACTTCTCTGGGATAAATGCCTAAGAGTACAATTGTTGGGTCATATGGTAGTTAAATGATTAGTGTTTTAAGAAACTGACACACTTTCTCAGAGTGGTTGTACCATTTTAAATTATTACCAGCAATGTGTAAGTCAAATATCATTACAAACTTACCAGCATTTGGTGTTCTCATTATTTTGTTTTAGCAATTTTGTTAGATAGGTAGTGATCTTATGGTGGTTTTAATTTGATTCCTGTAATGGCTAATGATGTTGTTTATCCCTTCATGTACTTATTTGTCATATGTATATTCTCTTTGGTAAAATACCTCTTCATGCCTTTTGCCTATTTTCTAATAGGATCATTTGGTTTTTTAACCTTTGAGATTTGACCATTTTTTTTTTAATTTAATTTTATTTTTTATTGCATTTTAGGTTTTGGGGTACATGTGAAAAACATGCAAGGTTGTTGCATAGGTGCATACGTGGCAGTATGACTTGCTGCCTCCCTCCCCTTCACCTATATCTGGCATTTCTCCCCATGCTATCCCTCCCCAACTCCCCACCCCCCCGCTATCCCCCCTTCCCCCCAACAGACCCCCATGTATAGCGTTCCCCTCCCTGTGTCCATGTGTTCTCCTTGTTCAACACCCACCTATGAGTGAGAACATGTGGTGTTTGATTTTGTGTTCTTGTGTCAGTTTGCTGAGAATGATGTTTTCCAGGTTCATCCATGTCCCTACGAAGGATGTGAACTCCTCGTTTTTAATGGCTGCATAATATTCCATGGTGTATATGTGCCACATTTTTCCTGTCCAGTCTATCATCGATGGGCATTTGGGCTGGTTCCAGGTCTTTGCTATTGTAAACTGTGCTGCAATGAACATTCGTGTGCATGTGTCCTTATAGTAGAACGATTTATAATCCTTTGGATATATGCCCAGTAATGGGATTGCTGGGTCAAATGGAATTTCTATTTCTAGGTCCTTGAGGAATCGCCACACTGTTTTCCACAATGGTTGAACTAATTTACACTCCCACCAACAGTGTAAAAGTGTTCCTATTTCTCCACATCCTCTCCAGCATCTGTTTTCTCCAGATTTTTTAATGATCGCCATTCTAACTGGCGTGAGATGGTATCTCAATGTAGTTTTGATTTGCATTTCTCTAATGACCAGTGATGATGAGCATTTTTTCATATGTTTGTTGGCCTCATGTATGTCTTCTTTTGTAAAGTATCTGTTCATATCCTTCGCCCATTTTTGAATGGGCTTGTTTGTTTTTTTCTTGTAAATCTTTTTTAGTTCATTGTAAATTCTGGATATCAGCCCTTTGTCAGACGGGTAGGCTGCAAAATTTTTTTCCCATTCTGTTGGTTGCCGATTCACTCTATTGACTGTTTCTTTTGCCGTGCAAAAGCTGTGGAGTTTGATTAGGTCCCATTTGTCTATTTTGGCTTTTGTTGCCAATGCTTTTGGTGTTTTGGTCATAAAGTCCTTGCCTACGCCTATGTCCTGAATGGTTTTGCCTAGGTTTCCTTCTAGTGTTTTTATGGTGTTACGTCTTATGTTTAAGTCTTTAATCCATCTGGAGTCAATTTTAGTGTAAGGTGTCAGGAAGGGGTCCAGTTTCTGTTTTCTGCATATGACTAGCCAGTTTTCCCAACACCACTTATTGAACAGGGAATCCTTTCTTCATTGCTTGTTTTTTTCAGGTTTGTCAAAGATCAGGTGGTTGTAGATATGTTGTGTCGCCTCCGACGCCTCTGTTCTGTTCCATTGGTCTATATCTCTGTTTTGGTACCAGTACCATGCTGTTTTGACTACTGTAGCCTTGTAGTAGAGTTTGATGTCTGGTAGTGTGATGCCTCCCGCTTTGTTCTTTTTGCTTAGAATTGACTTGGCTATGCGGGCTCTCTTTTGGTTCCATATGAAGTTTAAGGTGGTTTTTTCCAGTTCTGTGAGGAAGGTCATTGGTAGCTTGATGGGGATAGCGTTGAATCTGTAAATTACTTTGGGCAGTATGGCCATTTTCATGATATTAATTCTTCCTAACCATGAACATGGAATGTTTCTCCATCTGTTTGTGTCCTCTCTTATTTCGTTGAGCAGTGATTTGTAGTTCTCCTTGAAGAGGTCCTTTACGTTTCTTGTTAGTTGTATTCCTAGGTATTTTATTCTCTTTGTAGCAATTGTGAATGGCAGTTCATTCTTGATTTGGCTCTCTTTAAGTCTATTATTGGTGTATAGGAATGCTTGTGATTTTTGCACATTGATTTTGTATCCTGAGACTTTGCTGAAGTTGCTTATCAGTTTCAGGAGATTTTGGGCTGAGGTGATAGGGTCTTCTAGATATACAATCATGTCGTCTGCAAATAGAGACAATTTGACTTCCTCCTTTCCTAATTGAATACCCTTTATTTCTTTTTCTTGCCTGATTGCTCTGGCTAGAACTTCCAGTACTATATTGAATAGGAGTGGTGAGAGAGGGCATCCTTGTCTAGTGCCAGATTTCAAAGGGAATGCTTCCAGTTTTTGCCCATTCAGTATGATATTGGCTGTCGGTTTGTCATAAATAGCTTTTATTATTTTGAGATACGTTCCGTCGATACCTAGTTTATTGAGAGTTTTTAGCATAAAGGGCTGTTGAATTTTGTCGAAGGCCTTCTCTGCATCAATTGAGATAATCATGTGGTTTTTGTTTTTGGTTCTGTTTATGTGGTGAATTACATTTATAGACTTGCGTATATTGAACCAGCCTTACATCCCCGGGATGAATCCTACTTGATCATGGTGGATAAGCTTTTTGATGTGTTGTTGTAATCGGCTTGCCAGTATTTTATTGAAGATTTTTGCATCTATGTTCATCATGGATATTGGCCTGTAGTTTTCTTTTCTTGTCGAGTCTCTGCCGGGTTTTGGTATTAGGATGATGTTGGTCTCATAAAATGATTTGGGAAGGATTCCCTCTTTTTGGATTATTTGGAATAGTTTCAGTAGGAATGGTACCAGTTGCTCTTTGTATGTCTGGTAGAATTCGGCTGTGAAACCATCTGGGCCTGGGCTTTTTTTGGGTGGTAGGCTCTTAATTGCTGCCTCGACTTCAGACCTTGTTATTGGTCTATTCAGGGTTTCGACTTCTTCCTGGTTTAGGCATGGGAGGAGGCTACTGTCCAGGAATTTATCCATTTCTTCCAGGTTTTCTAATTTATGTGCATAGAGTTGTTTGTAATAATCTCTGATGATGGTTTGAATTTCTGTGGCATCTGTGGTGATATCCCCTTTATCATTTTTTATTGCATCTATTTGGTTATTCTCTCTTTTCTTTTTTATTAGTCTGGCTAGTGGTCTGTCTATTTTGTTGATCTTTTCAAAAAACCAGCTCCTGGATTTATTGATTTTTTGTAGGGTTTTTCGTGTCTCTATCTCCTTCAATTCTGCTTTGATCTTAGTTATTTCTTGTCTTCTGCTAGGTTTTGAGTTTTTTTGATCTTGCTCCTCTAGCTCTTTCAATTTTGATGATAGGGTGTCAATTTTAGTTCTCTCCTTTCTTCTCATGTGGGCACTTATTGCTATATATTTTCCTCTAGAGACTGCTTTAAATGTGTCCCAGAGATTCTGGTATGTGGTGTCTTCGTTCTCGTTGGTTTTGAAGAACATCTTTATTTCTGCCTTCATTTCAGTGTTTATCCAGTCAACATTCAGGAGAAAGTTGTTCAATTTCCATGAGGCTGTGCGGTTCTGGGTTGGCTTCTGAATTCTGAGTTCTAACTTGATTGCACTGTGGTCTGAGAGACTGTTTGTTATGGTTTCCATTCTTTTGCATTTGCTGAGGAGTGATTTACTTCCAATTATGTGGTCAGTTTTAGAGTAGGTGTGATGTGGTGCTGAGAAGAATGTATATTCTGTGGATTTGGGCTGGAGAGTTCTGTAAATGTCTATTAGGTTTGCTTGTTCCAGGTCTGAGTTCAAGTCCTTTATAACCTTATTAATTTTCTGTCTCATTGATCTGTCTAATATTGACAATGGTGTGTTGAAGTCTCCCACTATTAATGTGTGGGAGTCTAAGTCTCTTTTCAAGTCTTTAAGAACTTGCCTTATGTATCTGGGTGCTCCCGTGTTAGGTGCATATATATTTAGGATCGTTAGCTCTTCTTGTTGCAT
Source organism: Aotus nancymaae (assembly GCF_030222135.1). Classification (NCBI taxonomy): domain Eukaryota; kingdom Metazoa; phylum Chordata; class Mammalia; order Primates; family Aotidae; genus Aotus; species Aotus nancymaae. Next base: position 44,006,656 of record NW_026988432.1, read on the forward strand.
TGATCCTTTTACCATTATGTAATGTCCTTCTTTGTCTCTTTTGATCTTTGTTGCTTTAAAGTCTATTTTATCAGAGATGAGAATTGCAACTCCTGCTTTTTTTTGTTCTCCATTTGCTTGGTAAATCTTCCTCCATCCCTTTATTTTGAGCCTTTGTGTATCCTTGCATGTGAGGTGGGTTTCCTGGATACAGCACACTGATGGGTTTTGGCTTTTTATCCAATTTGCCAGTCTGTGTCTTTTGATTGGGGCATTTAGTCCATTTACATTTAGGGTTAATATTGTTATGTGTGAGTTTGATCCTGTCATTTTGATGCTAGCTGGCTGCTTTGCCCATTGGTTGATGCAGATTCTTCATTGTGTTGCTGCTCTTTACCATTTCGTGCGTTTTTGGAGTGGCTGGTGCTGGTTGTTTTTTTCTATGTGTAGTGCCTCCTTCAGGAGCTCTTGTAAAGCTGGTCTGGTGGTGATGAAATCTGTGAGTACTTGCTTGTTCACAAAGGATTTTATCTTTCCTTCACTTATGAAGCTTAGTTTGACTGGATATGAAATTCTGGGTTGAAAGTTCTTTTCTTTAAGGATGTTGAATATCGGCCCCCACTCTCTTCTGGCCTGTAGGGTTTCTGCTGAGAGATCTGCCATGGGTCTGATGGATTTCCCTTTGTGGGTAACCTGACCTTTCTCTCTGGCTGCCCTTAGTATTTTCTCCTTCATTTCAACCCTGGTGAATCTGATGATTATGTGCCTTGGGGTTGCTCTTCTAGAGGAATATCTTTGTGGCGTTCTTTGTATTTCCTGGACTTGAATATTGGCCTGCCTTGCTAGGTTGGGGAAGTTTTCCTGGATAATATCCTGAAGAGTATTTTCCAGCTTGGATGCATTCTCTTCATCACATTCAGGTACACCTATCAAACGTAGATTAGGTCTTTTCACGTAGTCCCATATTTCTTGTTGATTCTGTTCATTCCTTTTTACCTTGTTTTCTCTAATCTTCCCTTCTCGTTTTATTTCATTGAGTTGATCTTCGACTTCTGATATCCTTTCTTCTGCTTGGTCAATTCTGCTGTTGAAACTTGTGCATGCTTCGCGAAGTTCTCGTGTTGTGTTTTTCAGCTCCATCAATTCACTCATATTCCTCTCTAAGTTGTCCATTCTCGTTAGCATTTCATCAAGTCTTTTTTCAAGGTTCTTAGTTTCTTTGCATTGGGTTAGAACATGTTTTTTTAGCTCACAGAAGTTTCTTATTATCCATTTTCTGAAAGCTGATTCTGTCATTTCATCACACTCATTCTCCGTCCAGTCTTGTTCCCGTGCTGGTGAGGAGTTATGCTGCCTTGTAGGGGGAGAGGTGTTCTGGTTTTGGGTGTTTTCATCCTTTTTGCGCTGGTTTCTTCCCATCTTTGTGGATTTATCCGCCTATTGACTTTGTAGTTGCTGTCTTTCTGATTTTGGTAATTTTAAGTCTGCAGCAGCTGAACTCATAAACCCCCTTTTCTTCTCCCCAGGTGTTCTGGTCCAGGGCGTTAGCGCTTTATGCTTTTCAGCTGTGTTGCTACCGTTTTCCCTGCCCACAAGGTGGCAGTCTAGTCACACTCAGCCTGCAGAGGCTTCGCTGAGCTGTTTTGGGCTCCGCCCAGCTTCCGTGTGAGCTTCCCTGCAGTTCTGTGGGTGTAGTTAGAACTGCTTCCGCTATGCTGGCCTGCCCCTGTAGTGACGGAGTCTCTGTAGTGGCGGGTTGTCTTGGTTACGGAAAATTGCCCTGGGAACTGCAGGGTGTTTCCCGATGGAGGACGCCTCTCCCCCACAGAACTGGACTGTCCCGGGTTCAGCCGTGTTTCCAGAGGGGCCCTCTTTGCCCGGTAATCTCTTGGCTTGCCTCCTTGCCACAGCTCCCCTTGCTGGCCCAGAGGGGACACAGTCTCGTTCACTTTGCTCAAGGAGCCGCTGCTCCCCGCCCCCGGTGCAGGCTAAGCGGCTGCTCTGGTCCAACCAGCGGGGCTGGGAACCCGTGGAGCTTCTCCACCTGTGAATCTCCTGGTCTGTGGGCAGTTAAAATCCGCTGCCCTGTGTGCCGCTGCGTCAGCCGAAGCAGCAGCTCTGAGATTCGTGGCGCTCCCTTGCCCGGAGTCTCCTGGCTTGGCTCTCTGCTTCAGCTCCCCTTGCTGGCTCAGAGGGAACTCTGTCTCTCTCACTCTGCATAAGAAGCCACTGCCCCCCGCCCCAGGGCGTAGGCTGAGCGGCCACGCTGCTCAAACCAGCGGTGCTGGCGACCCGTGGGGCTTGTCCTCCTGTGAATCTCCTGGTCTGTGGGCAGTAAAAATCCGTCTGGAAATGCGGCGTCCACTCACCCTCTGCGCCTTCTCTCGGAGCTGCAATCCCGACTTCCTCCTAAGCGGCCATCTTGGCTAACTCTTCGAGATTTGACCATTTTTAAATATAGCCTAGCCTTTTTTTAGGTGAGTGACTTGCAAATATTTTCTCTCACTCTGTAACTCTTCTTTCCATCCTCTTAACAGTCTTTCACAGAGCAAAAGTTTTAATTTTAGTAAGGTCCAACTTATCATTTCTTTCCTTCTGTAGATTATGTTTTTAGAGCTGACTCTAAGAACCCATTGCCTACGTCTAGATCACAAAGATTTTTTGTCTAGAATTTTTATAGTTTTATTACATCTTAATAAGTAATCCATTTTAAGTTTTATCAAATAATTTTTCTGCATCTGTTGATATGGAACTTTTCTTCTTAAATTTGTTAATATGGTGGATGACACAGGCTGATTTCCAAATATTGAAACAGCCTTGAATCCCTAGAACAAAGTCCACTTGGTTATGTTGTATAATTCTTTATATACAATTGTTCACCTCTATTACCTATTGTCTTGTTAAAAATTTTTATATCTTATTCTTAATTTTTATATCTAAATTTTTGTATCTGTATATCTGCTTTTAGTGCTGACTCTAAGAACCCATTGCCTACCTCTAGATCCCAAAGATTTTTTTTGTCTAGAATTTTTATAGTTTTATTACATCTTAATAAGTGATCCATTTTAAGTTTTATCAAGTAATTTTTCTGCATCTATTGATAAGAAACTTTTCTTCTTAAATTTGTTAATATGGTGGATGACACAGGCTGATTTCCAAATGTTGAAACAGCCTTGAATCCCTAGAACAAAATCCATTTGGTTATGTTGTATAGTTCCTTATATACAATTGTTGACCTCTATTACCTATTGCCTTGTTAAAAATTTTTATATCTATATTCGTAAGGATGTACTGGTCTGTAGTTAACACTCTTTTGTACTGTCTATGTCAAGTTTTAGTATCAAGATAATAGTACTTTCATAAAATAAATTGAGAAGTGTTCCTATTTTCTGTAAAAATGTGTTATAAAGTGTGTTAATTTTGTGTTCAGATTCATCATTGAAGTTCTAACAGCTGGTACCTCAGAATGTGACTATATTTGGAGGTAGAGCCTTTAAAGGGTAATTAAGGTTAAATGAGATCATAGGGGTGGACTCTAATTCAATATGGCTGGTGTCCTTATAAGAGGAAATTTGGATGCAAAAATAGATGTTAGGGATGCACACATACAGAAGAAAACCCATGTGAGGAGACAGACAGAAAGCAGCCAGCTGAAAGCCAAGGAGAAAGGCCTCAGAATAAAAACGATCCTGCCAACAACTTGATCCTTGACATGTAGCCTCCAGAACTGTGGAAAAAAAAATAGTTTATGTTGTTTAAGCTACCTTGTCTGTGATGTTTTATTATGGTATCCCTAGAAAATTAATACAGAGAATGTATATAATTGGTTTTAATTCTTCCTTAAACATTTTATATAATTCTCCAGTGAAACCATGTGTCAGCAAATTTCTTCTTTTGCAAGTTTTCAAATTGCAGATTCAATTTCCCTAATAGTTTTATGCGTGTTTAAATAACCTATTTCATATTGTGTGGATTGTTGTAGTTCATACTTTTTGAGGAATGGTTAATTTAATCCAAGTTGCCAAAGTTACATTTATAGAAATGTTTATAATATTTCTTTGTCATTCTTTTGATGTCAACAGTATCAGCAGTACTATATACCTTGCTTTGTTTCTGATATTAGTAACTTGTCTCTTCCCTTCGTTTTTCCTTGTCAGTCTTGCTAGAAGTTCGCAATTTTATTGATGTATTCAGAGAACATATATATTAAAGATAGAGATGTATTCAGGTCTTTATTTTATTGATTTTATTATTTTTCTATGCTCAACTTTATTGATTTCTGTTTTTGTTTTTTTTTCCATCTTCTTGCTTTGGGTTTATTTAGCTCCTATTTTTCTAGTTTCTTTGGATATTTGGGAAGCTTAGATTGCTGATTTGGTAGCTTTCATTTCTTCTAATATATGTACCTAGTGCTATTAATTTTTCTTTCAGCATTGCCTTAGATTTATCTAACAAATTTGAACATGTTGCTTTTTCATTTTCATTCAGTTCAATGTAGTTTTTTAACTTGCCTTGGGACTTCCTCTTTGACCCACAAATTATTTAGACATATGTTATTTTCCAAGTGTTTCTAGATTTCCTGTTAACACTCTGATATGGAACTCTAGCTGTTGTTGAAGAAAACATTCTGTGTGATTTCAATTCTTGTACATTTGTTAGTATTTGTTTTATGGTCCAAGATATGGTCTGTCATAGTCTATGTTCCATGAGTACTTAAACACATTTGTATTCTGCTATTGTTGGATGGAATGTCCTATAAATGTCAATTAAATCCTGTTGATTGATGATGTTGTTGAGTTTCTCTAGACTTAATGATTTTCTGTTCAGGTGTCCTCTCAATTATTGAGAAGGGGTGTTGAAATCATCAACTACTATTGTGGATTTTTCTACTCATCCTTTCTGTTTTTCCTTCACATATTTTGCAGCTCTGCTTTTGGGTTCATACACATTTAGAATTGCTATAACTTCTTGATGGATTAATTATTTTATTATTATATAATGACCCTCCATGTCGCCGATTATTTTCTTTGCCATGAAGTCGAGATTATTTGATATTAACATAGTCATTCCTGTTTTCTTTCAGTTAGTATCTTTATATCACTTTTCATCCTTTATCTCCAGCCTCCCTGTATCATTATATTTGGATTGAGTTGCCTGTTGACAGTACATAGTTGAGGCATGTCTTTTTAATCTGCTCTGCTAATGTCTCCATTCTCATTGGTGTACTTAGACTATTTACATTTAATGTAGTTATTAATGTCAGAGCATAAGTCTGCCATCTTATTTTTTGTTTGCTTTCTATTTGTTTCCTGTTATTCATTACTCGGTTTTATTTTTCTTGACTTCTTATGGGTTATTGGAATATATTTTTGAAATCCACTTGGATTATTCTATATTGTATTTTAGTGAATCTCTGTGTAGCTTTACTAGTGGTTGCTGAAGATATTACATTATAAATATATAACTCGTCACAGTCTACTGGTGTCCATTAGAAACACTACCTCCCTTGACATTCTTCTGCACTCTCCATATGTAATATAATTTTCTTAAATATTTCTTCTAAACACATCTGGAACCACATCAAACAATGTTATAATTTTTGCTTCAACCACCAAATATAATTCAGAAAATTCTAGAGGAAAAAGTGTATTATGTCTACTTATATTTTTGCTTATCACATTTTTTTTCTTCCTAATGTTCTAAGTTTCCTTCCTTTATCATTTCCTTTTTGTAAATGAGAAAGCCTGGTTAATGTGGTTTGCAGGAGTCAGCCCTCCAAAATATAAACCAGCACGCCAAAGAATGGGAAAGGATTCGAGAGCAAAGGGCAAATGTCCATCACATTATCTCCATTTCATATATCCTCCTCTGTGAGAATACTGGAAGAACATACCAAAAGATCATTAGGCAGTAATATGGTATGTCATTAATTTTTATGTGTTTTTGTAAGATGTTTGCTTCCCCAATTTCCTGAATTTACTGTTTTAATTTTAAAATTAAAAGAAAATTATACACCTATTCCTTTTAGAACATTTTTGGTGACCAATAAATAATTTTAAAAATATAAACACACACACAGAGAGATAGAGATAGATAGAGAGAGAGAGAAAGAGAGAGACAGATCTAGTTGAGTAGCCTAAAAGGAAGCCACCATTAAAAGGCAATAAAAATGTAAAGCAGTGGTGTTTAGCACTGTAATGAAGTAGAGAAAAGTTCAAATAGGAATAGGTGTTTGAAGGCTTCAAATGCTTAGAAGTGTCACACTGGGGACTTTCATGAGAGCAATTGTAGCAGTTTGAGAAATAAACATGAGGTGAGGTAATAGGAAGGTCAACTAAGAACTGTGGTACTCTTTCAAGAAACTTGGATTAAGAATGAAAGCAAGAGAGTGACACTTTTGTCACAGACCAAGGGTCAAGGGAAAAGTTTTGTGTGTGTTTGTGTGTTTTGTTGTTTGTATTTTTAGTAGAGACGGGGTCTCACCATGTTGGCCAGGCTGGTCTCAAACTCCTGGCCTCAAGTGATCCACCCACCTTGGCCTCCTAAAGTGCTAGATTACAGGTGTGAGCCACCACGCCTGGCCTGTTATTTTTTTTCATATAGATACAGTCTCAAATATTTATATATAGCACTGAAAGAGTCAGTAGCAATGAAAATGAAAATACCTGGGAAAAGAAAAACTGGTAGAAAAAGATTCAGAACAGGTGAAAGAAACAGTCGTGCCATTGAGACTGCTTAGTATACAGAAGATCCACCTGTAAGAAGATACGCAAGATCAACATATTTTCAGTTGGTGATCTGCCAGTATCATTGCTTGTTTTCTTTAGTCATCTGATTCAGAGTTATGTATGAGTGTATTTAATATTGGTTGCTGTTTCTGAGCCTCCAGGTGGCAGTGGCCTTGTTGCAGTAGCTTTTGTGATACTACCAGTCTCTGAATCCAATGTGAGAAATGATGAAATCATTCTTACATTAATTTTTTTTCAGTAGAGCCTCACAAACTATATATGTCCAACTCTCATTTCTTCACATGATGGCCATAGTGTCCTGTGGTCACCTGACACTAACACACATGCCATTTTCAAATAATACACTAGTACATACTAGGGTTTTATAAATATAGTCAGTAAGTACAACCTAAAATTCTCTTAAATGAATTAACTTAGAGATGTTTTAATTAGGAAATCAGAAAAACTTATGGTTGTTTGTCTTAGGCCACTCTGTGAGCAGGAATTAGTTTACATTTTTACCACTTACTTACTACAAAATGCTATAACCATGGAAAAACTCAGCATGTAATTTTAAATTAAACATCCCCTGATTTATAAAATTGAAAACATTCCCATTGTGATCAGCAATTGCTTTTAAAAAAGTAAAGACATAGCACATGCATTCACTATTATTTTATATTTAAAAAACAAAAGCAAAATGGGCACATGGATTTATAAATACAAATCTTATCTTTATTTAAAGAAAATCAATTATTTTTAGTATTCACAAGTAGTGGTACCCTAGTGGATTAAAAATAGTGATGTCTAAATCTCAATTATTCTTATACTATGGCTGCATTATATTTCTGAAATCCTTTGTCAGCTAATAAAAAAATGTGAGCAACATTATTTCAGTTTCTTTGTATCACTATAATTTGTTTAATGGAGGACAACTCAACGTTCAGAGAGAATGATAGAGTTGGAAATGTAACATACTAATAGTGAGATTTCCTCCAGGTGTGGTGACTCACGCTTATAATCCCAACACTTTGAGAGGCCGAGGCCGGCAGATCACTTGAGGTCAAGAGTTTGAGACTAACCTGTCCAACATGGTGAAACCCCATCTCTACTAAAATTACAAAAAATATTAGCCACGCATGGTGGCTGGCGCCTGTGATCCAGCTACTCGGGAGGCGGAAGCAGGAGAATTGCTTGAACTCGGGGGACAGAGGTTGCAATGAGCCAAGATTTCACTACTGCACTCCAGCCTGGGAGACAGAGCAAGACTCCAGTTAAAAAAAAATAAAATCAGTGAGATCTCTCAGTTAAGAGGATCATGAAATGGATGGTCATCCAGGTTTTCACATCTCTGGATTCTGATTTATAGCATTTAGATGTACAATAGACTAATGTTTACCCCCAAAGTTATTTCATTACAAAGAATCTTCATGAGTTTTGATGTCACACCGAGGAATTAAAGCCATGTCTCCTGATTTTATCACTAGTGATATTAAATCAGCCTTGAGTATCAGTTTCCTTTACTGTAACATGGATAGAAGTAACACTCCATGGAGTTGTTAAGATGCTTACATTATATAAGTAAGGCACCTTTCACAGCATCTAATGGTATAAGTGCTCAATAAATGATATTTTTCTTTTATTAATTAATTAGTGATGGGAGAAATGCCTTATGTAAAAGTGAAGAAGTGGTACATCTCCTAATATAGGAATTAAGTGTACAGGTTGGTTGTCCTCCAGTTATGGGGCCACCTGAAAACTAAACTAGCAATCACATGTGTCTTGGACACCCTAGGATAAGAAAAAAGCAAGCTGTTCTTCAACTGAGTTTTCCCTATAGCAGCCTGAGATAATGTTCTTCACCACATTAGGAATATTTATGTACAAGTGTTAAGAAGGATTCTTTTTATCAATTCACTTGCTAAATAGCGAGTCAGAGTACCCTCTGCCTTTCTTTGTCTCAATTCTGTGCATACCACCAACCTTCTGCCAACATCTGATTTTACAGCTTCTTTTTATTAATTCATTTATTCTGAAATCAAAAATACTACTAAATGCCGATTTCCAGGCACTGTGGAAGCAAGACGGGCTATTTCTGCCCTCAACACATTTAAATATGAATATGAGAAGGTAGATAACTAAACAAGCAACAACATAGTATTGAGAATTTCTATCCTAACAATTCCCTAAGGATTCTCTGGAGAACCTCTATATGAACAAGATATTTTATTGGTTGGAAAGTATCTCATAAAATCAGAAATGTGGTATTATACCAGCTCTGGTTATTTATATTGCAAACAGGACTTTTTATAACAGCTTTATTGAGATATAATTCACAAATCATAAAACTCACCCACTTAAAGTATACATTTCTATGATTTTTTGTATATTCACAGATTTGTACAACCATCACCACTAACTTTGAAAATGTCATCACTCCACAAAGAAGTTCCATACTTATTAGCAGTGGCATCACATTGCCTCCTATTTCAGTCACTGTAACTACTAATCTATTCTGTGTCTCTATAGATTTGCCTATTCTGCACATTTAACATAAATGGAATCATACTGTATGTAGATGTAGCCTTTTGTCACTGACTTCTTTCAGTGAGCATAGAGCTTTAAAGGTTCATTGAGCTTGCATCAGTATTCCATCATTTTGTTTGTTGAATAATATTTAATCATATGACTATACCATATTTTGTTTATTCATTCATCACTTGATGGGCATTTGGGTTAATTCTACTTTGAGGGTATTATTAAAAATAATGCTGTTATGAACATTCATGTAAAAGTTTCTGTATGGACATATCTTTCATTTCTCTTGAGTGTATACCTCAGAGTAAAACTGCTGAGTTATATAGTAACTATATGTTTAACATTTTGAGGAGCTGCCAGAATGTTTTCCTAAGTGATGGTATCATTTTACAATCCCACAAAATGTATGAGCGTTCCACTTTCTCCACATCTGGTCAGCTTTTTGTTTTCTGCTTTTCGTTGTTTGGTTGGTTGGTTTTTAACCATTCCAGTTAGTACAAAGTGGTATTCCATTTTTATTTTGATTTCTCAAATGACTAATGATGTATAGCATCATTACCTGTGCTTATTGGTCATTTATATATCTTCTTTGGATAAATGTCTATTCAAATATGTTGCTCCTTTTAAAATTGGTTTATTTGCCTTTTTATTGAGTTTATGAGTTCTTCATTTATTCTAAAGATAGAAGTCCTTCAACAGCTATAAGGTTTTCAAGTATTTTGTCTGATTCCTTTGGTTATGTTTTCACTTTCTTAATGGTATCCTTTAAAGCACAAATATTTTTAATTTATCTTGAATTTCAATCTGTCTCTTTTTTCCTTCTGTGGCTTGTGCTTTTGGTATCATATCTAAGAAGTTCATGACTAATCCAAAATTAGGAAGATTTTCATCTAAAGTGTTTTATAGTTTAGTTTTTACATTTATATCTATGATCCATTTGAGTCCATTTTCTATGTATGGTATAAGGCAGAATATCAACGTCCTTTCCCCATTGAATTGGTCCTAGCACTTTTATCAAAAATCAATTAATCACAAATGTAAGGGTTTATTTCTGGACTTTCAATTCTATTTCATTCTTCTGTTTCTATGTCTTCTGTCTGGATTACCGTAACTTTGTAGCAAGTTTTGAAATCAGGAAGAGTGAGTACTCCAACTTTGTTCTTTTGCTAAATTGTTTTGGTTTTTCTGAATCCTTTGCATTTTCACATGAATTTTAGAATTTACTTCTCAAATTTTTCCAGAAATATGTAGCTTGACATTTTATTGGGATTGTGTTAAACCTGTAGATGAATTTTGGAAGTACTGCCATGTTGACAATATTAAGTCTTCTGATCTTTGAACATATAGATGTCTTTCCATTTACTAGGCCTTCTTTAATTAGTTTCAACAGTATCCATACTTTTAGACAATAAGTTTTACATTTCTTTTGTTTAATTTATTTCAAAGTATTTTATTCTTTTGATGCTATTTTGTTGGAATGCTGGCATTTTGAGATTATTCATTGATAGTGTGTAGAAAATAATTGATTTTTGTTCATTGATCTTGTATCCTTCAATCTCCCAGAGCCCGCTTATTGGTTCTAGTAGTTGTTTACTGATTTTCAAAGATTTTCTATATATAAAAGCATGTCATATGTCATCTGAAAATGGAGATAGTTTACATTTTTCCTTTCCAAGCTGAATGACTTTTATTTCTTTTCTGGCCTAATTTCCCCAGGTAAAACTGACAGTAAAATGTTGCATAAATGTACTGACATACTTACTGTCTTTTTCTTGACCATGGAAGAAAATATATATTTACTGTTGAATATAATGTTAGCTAAAAGGATTTTTGTCAATAGTCCTGACCAAATTGAGGAAATTCCCTTCTCTTCCTGTCACATTGGGTACTTTTCATTAAGCATTGTCAAATGCTTTTTCTGTATCTGTTATTTTACTAAGTTTTTCTAAATGTTTTCATTTTCTGTACTTCTATTATTTTATTGCTTCATTCTCCACGTTAAGTATATATTTTCCAGTGTGCCGTTTTAATTCCTTTGCTGTTTCTTTTTTACGTGTTTTGAGTTAATTCGTTAGTGCTTACACTGGGGATTACAAGTAACACCTTTGCTTATAACAATCTAATATCAGTTAATACTAACTTGATTTTAATAGTATTCAAAAACTTGACCCCAATAAAGCTCTGCTCCTCCTCCCATTTTTGTGCTATTCCTGTCATGCAAGTGACATTTTTCTGCATTGTAAGCCCAGCAACAAAATTAATAATTATTTCTTTATTCAGTTGTCTTTTAAATCTATGAAAAGAAGAAAAGAGCTACAACTACAAACAAAAATACTTTTTTTTTTGAGACAGAGCATTAAAATAAATGCTTTTATTTCAATCATCTTACTTTCTAACTCCAGAATTTTTATTTGGTTCTTTTTTATAATTTTGATTTTCTGTCACCAGGCCGGAGTGCTGTGGCGTGATCTTGGCTCACTGCAACCTCCATCTCCTGGGTTTAAGTGAGTCCCCTGCCTCAGCCTTCTGAGTAGCTGGGACTACAGGCATGGGCCACCATGCCTGGTTAATTTTTTGTATTTTAGTAAAGACAGGGTTTCACCATGGCCAGGATGATCTCTATCTCCTGACCTCATCATCTGCTTGCCTCGGCCTCCCAAATGCTGGGATTACAGGTGTGAGCCACCACACCCAGCCAAAAATACATTTTTATGGCAATTTTTATCTATCTGTGTAGTTACCTTTGCTGATGTTGTTTATTTCATAATGTGGATTTGATTTTTTGCCTAATTTTTTTTTTTTAATTTTAGTCTGAAGAACACTCTTTAGAGCAGATCTGCTAGCCAAAACCAACCAACCGAACAAAAAATCAGTTTTTGCTGATCTGGGAATGTCTTAACTTCTTCATTTTTGAAACATAGTTTAACTAGATACAGAATTATTGGTTGACACCATTTTTTTTGAATACTTTGTATATGTCATTATTTAGGCCCTTATGGCTTCTGATGGCAAATCAGCTATTTATTTATTTATTTTGAGAATCTCTTGTACATGATGATTTACTTTTTTCACTTTTCTACTTTTTTTCTCTTTGTTTTTCAAAAGTTGACTATAATATTTCTATATGTGGGAATCTGATTATTATATTTAGAGATTACCAAACTTCTTGAATATGTAGATTAATGTTTTTCCTCCAAATTTGGAAGTTTTTCCCCACAACTCTCTGAGGCTCTGTTAAGTTTTCTTTATTCTTTTTCTTTCTATTCTAACTGAAGAATCTCAAGTGACCTATTTCAAGTTTACGGATTCTATCCTATGCCACTAAAGTCTGTCGTTGAGCCCCTCCAGGGAATGCTTTTATTTCAATCATCGTACTTTTTAACTCCAGAATTTTTATTTGGTTCTTTTTTATAATTTTGATTTTCTAATTGATTGTTTCTAGTTGCATACCATACATACAATTCTTTCAGTTCTTTAAGTTGGATTTCTTTGGTTCTTTGAACATATTTATAACAAGTGATTTAAAATTTTTGCCTAGTAAATCAAACATCTGGGCTTTTTGGATTTTTTTTTCTATTTACTATTTTTTCCATGATTGGCTGTGCTTTCTTTTCTTCTTTCTTTTTTTTTTTCTTCTTTTGAGATAGAGTTTTACTCTGTCACCCAGGCTGGAGTGCAGCGTCATGATCTTGGCTCACTGCAGCCTCTGCCTCCTGAGTTCAAGAGATTCTCCTGCCTCCACCTCCCAAGTAGCTGGGATTACAGGCACCCACCACCACACCCAGCTAATTTTTGTATTTTTAGTAGAGATGGGTTTTCACCATGTTGGCCAGTCTGGTCTCGAACTCCTGACTTCAACTGATTTACCCACCTCAGCCTCCCAAAGTGCTGGGATTACAGGTGTGAGCCATTGCACCCAGCCTCTTTCCTGTTTCTTTCCATGTTTTATACTTTCTTAATGTTGCTCAAAACTACACATTTCAAGTAATATAATTTGGCAACTCTGGAAATCAAAGTTTTTCTCCTCAGGGTTTTTGTTGTTGTTTTTATTGCTGTTAATGCTGCTACCACTGTTCTTTGTTTTGTCATTTTCCTGGACCAATTATATAAAGTTTGTATTCCTTATTATAAGCAGTTACTGAACTTCTCCCCAGACAGACTAGTAATTTGACAAATATTTTTTAAATGAACTGAACCAATAAGTCTTCCAGATGTTGTCAGTGGACTCTATGTGTGGGTGTGTTATGCATACATTAAACAATACAGCAGGTTATAATTATATCATTTCCTTTACTTCCTGCTTATGCAGATCCTCTAGAACAAACAGCAGGGAGAAAGTGGAACATTGTCGTGTCTTTTCTGAGAATGTAAACTGCCTTACACATAGTTATGCCTTCTAGAGTGCTAGTACTTTTTCAGAGATTTTCAAAGACCCTTTAAAGACATTTTGTTTTCCAGTTTTTCCTTTAAAGTTTTTCAGTTAGCCTCTTGCTAGCCCCAGTAAGTGTCACTTTCCCAGGAAACTGTGATATCAGTTCCTACTGATTGTTCTAGACAAACGCTCTAAGCATGGGCTTGTTTGCACTGATTAAACTATGAGTCTTGTAAAATAAAGATAAACACTGAGTATGGGATTTTTCCAGGGAGTTTCTCAACAGATCAAATAGTGACAAGAGTGCCACACTCATTCTGCAGTATCTAGTGTTTACTAGAAATTGGTTCTCACAGTTACTGTGGTCTTAAGGCTGTTGATTTTCCAGATTTATGAGGAGTTGAAGTAGGAGAATGGGAATAGGGCAAGCTAGAACATTACAAAGCTTACAGTTTTTACAGAAATTCAGCTGGTTTACTTGAATGGATACTCTTCAGATTGTGGGCAAGATGTTGATTAATTTTCAGAGTTCTGTCATGGTTGATTTTTGACGAATTTTGCTTTATGAAGGGGCATATATTCAGAGTTCCTTATTCCACCATTTCAGAATTACTTCTCCGCAAACATGATTTTTTAAAATAAGTCATGATCTTTGACACAGTGTACCTTGATGTAAACAAGATTGTCTAAATAGGAGTAGTTATAACATTGGCAAGATATTTGTATGCATATATATAGTCCTCCCTGGATTTTTCTTGGGAGAGTGCAATATTGATACTTAAGTGAAATATCTTTCATCCATGTGCACTTCTTGAGTAAGATTATCTCTTTCAAACCTCATACTTTATTTCCACACTGAAGGCAGAGCAAATGACATTGACATCATTTTTTAGTTACAAGAAAAAAAATTATCTTTTGGCTTACATACCTCTTATAACTTAAAATGTAGTATAAAAATAAATCATAGCCTTATATCATAAAATTATATGTGCCAAGATAGCCATTTTATTATAAAATGGGATGCATTTAAAAAAAGGAATCACCACTTTGAGTGTCCAAAGTCAAAGATAAGTAGAAGTAAATACTGATGAACTTTTATTTTGCTTTTATTTTCTTCACCAAGGAGATTAATCATAAACTTGGAAAAGGTAAATAGTAAGAAAAGGGCCCAAATCCCTTAAGGCTGATAGTGTCCATACTCAGCAAGCATTCCTGGATCCTGAAAGAACGTATCCATATGATTAAGGAACTAACGTTAGTTATTAGAGAGACGCTCTGAAGAAGGTGAATGAAATTGCAAAACACTAAAATTAGGAAGTCTCATTTTTCAAAAGAAGAAGAAACTAAAGGTGGATTAGAGTAAAATTAAGCCCCAGAAAAGTATTCTAGATTAGTTTATTTAGGAGATTATATGTGAAAACCTATTAAAGAAAAATGTATTCCTGAAATATAATATGGATTCACTAAAAATTAATTCTGCAAATTATGCCAGATTTCCCTTCATTCTCTTATAAATAAATTTGCTCTAACTACCATTTAGAGCATAGACTGATTTTTGCAAAATTATAATATTTCATTGCATCCTTATGGAAGAAACAGTTGCATAACCATAACCAAGAAAACCTGATGGTTTTAACGTCATCCATCCTTGATATGCCAATGGACTGCTGCTGGACTAAATCATTTTTGTCTTCTATTTGCTAAAAACATACTTTTAAAATGTGTAGTTTCTACTATTATGGGGAAATTGTATCATATGGCAGAGAAAAGATTGAAGATTATCTTGCTTATAAGCATAAAACAAAAATATGAAAATTTAAAAGAAGACAGTGGAAACCATCTACAATTTAAGTTTCAGTGTCCAATTATGTAAAGCCAGAAGATGATCCTCTCCTTTTATATTACTGTTAAAAAAATATTTTTGGGGGAGCACTGTAAAATAAGACACTGCATGATTTCAGAAAATCATTTCTGAGTTCTTCCAATGTCAAGATTTGAGGATTATATATAGGAACTTTTTATGTAAGGTGAAGTTGAAATATTTTAATAACAGGCAAAAATCATATACATGTAAAATATTTTGAATCCTAATATCCCAAAGTGATGCATTTATCTCTACCTGTGTCATTCTCTACAATAATCCTTACTTTATCCTGGTGACTGATATTCATAAAGCCTGATATTAAATGGGAACATCACGTTGAAGTAATTAGTATGTATGTAGAAGTGGATTTCAGATCACTTCTTCAAGGCTGGCATGCAAAAGCCTGTGCTAAAAATAAAACACAGGAAAGTAATGTAATGTTTTGCAGAAATAACTTTTAAGTATTCAAATTGAGCCCTCACTCTCTTAAATTGTAGCTATGTAACTTCATCTAATGAAAGAAATTAAATGAATCCATGCTAATGCATTATTGGTATGTGAAGAACAAGAAGAACAAATCACACAAATTTTCCCACTTAATTATTGTGATAGAAATTCATTGTCATATTATTGACCTATTTGGTCATGCCCAAGTTAATCATGTCTGAACCTTTCCCAGTGGGAAATAAGCTTGTTCACTTCCTGTCTTGCAAGAAAATCAACTAAAACTCAGTCACATATGCCTATAGCCCGATCACTGCAGCCCACCGTAACCATCATCTCCAGCAGGGAAACTGCAGTCTGCAATGAGCCCAGGAGACTTGGTGTCAGAAACTCATCACTTCCTGTGTCCTTTTTTTTTTTTTTTTTTTTTGCATTCTGTTCAGTCATTTGCCACATTAAATTAAACCTGTTAGCCAAAGCCATTCCCGCTTTCTTTTTGCAAGGAGCTGTTTTGAAATACTGAAACAGAGTTTACGTGCAGTAACAGACTAGTAAGCCAGCAACTTTAGTCGCTTATTAAAGTCAAGCATGTGTCTTTGTTTCATGTTGCTAATGATGTGGAACCATAGAGGCCTGAGTATATTTCGCCTGGACGGTGTGGGAGCGAATGCTGAGAGCTCATTACTCGGCTCCCCATTGGAATCCTGCAGGCTTCCGCTCATTGAGGAGACTGTGGGGGCTTTGACAGAATTATTATACTGAATATTTTTAGACTCATTAACTATATCACCAAAGCAAAACATCTCTTCCTCAGATGCAAATGGCTGCAGCTACTGTGGTTTTGCTTTAGTTATTGCAGAAAAAAGGATGAAGCTTGAAAATAACTTAAGAAGACTTCTCATGCCTGAATGTTTGATTTTGCAACTTATATTGGGACTGTTGTGGCTGTTTTACCACATTTAAGCCACTTGTATGCAAGTGCTATTTATAAAGATAAACACATTCATTTCTCCATATTAAGCAATAATCAAAATCTTTTTAAAATTTTCTGTGTGTTCTATAATGCATTTCGGGATGTGGCTTTGATGATTATGCTGTGAGCTGAGGGTTATGATATTCATTCCCAAGACTATAGAGTAACTTTGGTGCCTGACCTAAATCTAAACTGAGAATGACTATGTAGTTAAAATAATAATTTGGGGAAATAGCTTTTCTCTAATTCAGGAATTGTAACATATGCTGCCTGGCGTGAAAGATGACACACTGTCTTAGATCATTACAATACCTTAACACAGCACTCTGATTTAAGGTTGAAGAGCAAGAAAGGAATTTTAACCTACTTCCAAATTGTCTTGCTCTTGTGGATTTCAGTTCAACTTTAATATTACTTTATTGAGGCTTTTGGTGATTTAATTTAGGCTTAAGAAGCCCTTAAAGAAAAAAATATGCATACCTTAAAATTAATTCTTTAGAGCAAAGGACAGAGAACTACATTTATGGTCCTTTGCTATGAAAGTTAAGTTGGACCTATAGAGGATTTCAGATTTCCAAAAATAAATTAAGTTTAGGCACTTTGGCAGAGAGTCTTTCATTTCTTATATATTACTGTTTACAAGTGTGCCAAAAATTTGCCAGCTAAGTCAGCTAGACTGAGATGTGTTTTCTCGACTTTTAAACATTAATATTTGGTCTGATTATTTTGTTATTTAATGAAAACACTGTTGTTTGTGCACAAATATTCAGTGCTTTGGAAGAAATACCCTTTGATTTTATTTGTGGTTCATTTCCCACACTACAGTGCTTTGACAATGGTGACAGTGACTTCATACATCAAGAATTTCTCCTGCTTTCCATGACCGCCAGGGAATCTGAGGGGAATACTTTACATCTGAAACATGTTTTCCTTTGGGATTCTACCATTAGAATAACAGGTCTGATCAGTAGCCGATTATGAAATGGAACTTCCACATGGAAGAGAAAGGAGAGAAGGAAGAAAATACCTCAAAGTCAAACATAATAATAAAAATACAAAACTGAATTTTATATGCATATTAAATGTATGCTATAGCTTTTAGGATGCCATTATACTCTTATTAGACAACCCAATACCCTATGTTCTTTTAATATCAAGAGCATAAAAAACATTGAAAGGTGTGAGGTAGGAACTACTTAACTTGGATGATTAGAAGACAATGATAATGTGGCCAATGTCATGGAATTAAATGTTTTGAGCGAGAGTTCACTGTACTGGGAGTCTCCGAGAGATTACCCAAAATTTCTGTCAATGTTTCTAAGAAAGATCATGAGATAGAGTACACATCAGTTCTCATTTCTTGTATTCCTTTCAAATAAGAATTCAAAACATAAATGTTACTACTGATGGATCTGTGACACCATCCTTTATTCAAAGATATGAGAGATCTGCTTCGTGGAAAGCACTCTTTTAGATATTCGAGTTACAATAGTAAATAAAGCAGAAATTCTTGTCCTAGTGAGGGAGACACATAACAAACAAGATAAATAAAGCATATGGTGTATTAATAAATTAATCTAGAATGGGGATAGGAATATGTGTTGGGGAAGGGATAGAATTCTAGATAGGATGGGAAGAGAAGTATTAGGTGCGAAGGAGTAGCTTTTAGTAAAAATATGAAAGAACTGAGGAACTAGCAATGTGTATATTTGTGGGAAAGGTATTGCGGGAATGCCAAATGCACAAAGTCACTAAGATAACAGCATATCTATAAGAATAAAGGTAACATCAGGCCAGCATAAAAGAGAGAAAGAGGAAGAGGAAAACAAGAAATAATAAAGGGATATATTATTTAGAGACCTAAAGACCATTGACTTTTCCTTAGAGTGAGCTGGAAAACCATTGAGAGCTTTGAGATGAAAAGTGACAAAATCTAAATTATGATTTAATTGGATTACTCTGGAAACTGGGTTCAAAATAGACTGAAAGTGGTCAAAGACAGACAAAGGGAGGCTATTTTAATGGCCCAGATAAGAGATTTTGATAGCTTGGGTCAAGATGGTGCCTGTGGCAGTAGTGAAAAGTGGTCAAATTCAGGGTATATTTTAAAAATAGCACCAATAGAATCATCTGATGACTAGATGAAGGGAGTAAAAAAAAATAGAGGAGTAAAGAATGATACCGGGATGATTTGCCTGCACAACTAAAATGAAGTTGGTCATAACTGACAAAAGAAAGAAGAGGAGACAGGTTTAGGGGAAAATACCAGGAGATCAGTTTTAAACATATAATATCTGAGATGGATTTGAAACATTCAAGTGGAGATGTCAAGTAGTTTGTTGATAAACAGGTCTGGAGTTGAGGAAAATATCCTTTCTGGAGATACTAATTTGCAAGCTTTTTACATAGAGATAATGTTTGCAATCATTAGACTAAATGAGTTAATCTCAGGATAGAGAAGAAATCATTGATGACCTTGGCATGAGAAGTTTTTTCAACCGAATTATATCTCATAATGAAAAAAAGTCTGATTGGAATAGATTCCACAGAAAATGAGAGGAGAACCTGAGCAGACATGAGTAGAGGAGACAGCTCATTCAAGAATTTTGATATAAATATAAGGAGAAAAACAAAAAAAACAGGAGAGGGCAAAATGTGAGTCTGAGGAGATTGACTTTCAAAATATTTGTACATGAATGCAAATGATTGAGTAGAGAGGAGGAAACATGTGGAAGGAGAGTTAGAGAAGAATTTAGGAATTGCTGAGACACTGTCCCTTGGGCAAATGAGATGGGGTGGAATTGATTGCACAAGTAGAAGGATTGGGCTTTGCTAAAAACATCCACAGTAACAAGAGAGAGGATAAACTACATCAACACTGACAAAGATGGTTGCTGGAAATTTGTGGACAATGTTTTCTGATTACTTCAGTATTTTTCAGTGAATTAGAAAGCAAGTTCAGTTGGGAATGAGTGTGAAGGAAAAGTTGTTTGAGATATGCAAACATGCACTGTAATGGAAGGAGTATTGGCTTGGGGATTGAAAACTTGAATCCTGTTACTAATTATTATTAGTTTGCCCACTTTAGTGTCATTGAACCTCAAATTGCACAACTGTGAAATAAAGCATTTGTGGCAAATAATCTTGAATTCTGTTTTTGTCCACTGATTCACTTGTAACCAATTCATCAGAATGTTTGACATAATGTCACAATCAAAGTAGCTAACATAATTACAAGAAATGAGAAGCCAATACATCACTACCCAGAAGATCAAGGAGAAAAGAATTGCAAGCATGCACACACAGTATCACTATTCAAATTTTTACCATTATAGATGCTATTGTACAATATTTGTGTTTTGTTTTCCATTTGCATACATTAGGAAGGAATGAAATTTTCAAAGAAGTAGTTACTGGTGAAAAATTCAGCCCTTGTTAAAACTGTGTAGTCCTATAGCTGATCAATTGGCCTGACTCAGTCATGTCATACAAACTGAATGTGTGAATAGGAACATAATAGTCACCAATGGCCTTGATTTGTATGTACTTACGGAACAGTCTTAAAAATTTCAATGGCCCAGTAGCTACCACTACCCGCTATCTTGTCAGCAATATGAGGACCAGTATAATTTGAGTTGCTAGATGGGAATGACAGGGTTCTATTTCCTTGATTTTGGGTCACACTGCTTTTGGGCAGAGAATTTTAGTGATGGCAATTAGACAAGCTGCAGAACTTGTTAAATCTTCTAATAAATATTTTGGAAGCACATCTAGTAGACCTTTCCTCATTGCATGTAAGGGCTGTTCTGGAACTACCAACATTCTGTGTTCTGCGTATTTCTGCACATACTCATACACATTCTGGGGAGTGACGGGTATATTTACACCATTAGGAATGAGTTCGACCTGTCCTCCACCTTCTTCTTTACATAGGTCAATTGCAAATGCCAAATCCATTGCTGAGAAAACAGTATCAGCATCTGAACTCTGAGCTTGAATTTTCCATTAACAAGATGTCACCTGCTGAAAACAAGATGTGCCAGTTAAAATCTTGAATCAGCTTTTTAAGTGAAAGAAGTAAATGTTAACTCACATAAACATAGGAAAGAAAGTAAATTTGAATGTATATACTGTTTATAGTACATGTTGCAAAGCCTTGACCATAGAATCCCAGTAACAACTCCTGTTGTTACTACTATAACTTTCTGTGATGAGATGGGATGATCACAGGCCTTGTTGGGTAGAAAATGATAATTCTTCATAAATTCTGTGAACATAGATTCTTTTCACAGCCTCTATGTAGGAAATGCTGCTTCTCCTATGCCGAAATAGTTCATAATAACTTTTAAATAGTGTTTGTATTAGTTTTTTATTGCTGTGTAACAAATTGAGCAGCTTAGCATACATTTATTAGCTTGCAAGCTTCATAGATCAGATACGTAAACAGAGTTAAACAGGGTCCTCTGCTCAGCATTTCACAAGACTGAAATCCAGTTGTCATCCAGGCTCTGTGCCTTTCTAGAGTTTCGGGCCATCTTCCAAGATTATGTATTGCTGGCAGAATTCACTTTTTCTTGCTAGTTGTCAGTAAGGGACCACTCTCATCTTCTAGAGGCCCTCGCAATTCTTCGCAATGCAGTATCCCTTTTAAAGTCCCTCTCATAGCACAGCACTTCAAGAGTAAAAGGAGACTCCTTCCTTATCTGCAAAGACAGAGTCTTGTATAACCACAAAGCCTAACATAATCACAGGAGCAACGTCTTATCACCTTTTCCATATTCTATTGGCTAGAAGCAAGCCAGAGATTCTGTCCACACTCAAAAAGAAGGGATTCTACAAGGGTTTGACTTGTTGGGATCATCTTGGAATTCTCCCTACCACAGTGGTACAAGGAGTATTTATTGAGATAATGTATCTACACATTCAGTACTTGGTTTATGAAGAGCACTTGCTAAATGTAAACTTATGACTGATATTGTCCATATAATATTTAAACACTAAGCAAATAGCAGTCACTTTAAGGTTAAATTTAGAAAAAAATTTACAAAATTGGAAATTGAAAATTGTTGTCATATATTGCCATCAAACATTTATTAGACATTTATTTGTACATTCCTCTCAATGGATTGTAACTGTGTAGGTAAATTAGCTTACATAATGCATTGAAGCATTAGGAATTCTTCTCTCTTAAAACAGTACTTCTTAATAAGCATTCTGAAGTGTGAAATAAAACCAAAGCAAATTCAATCTTAAATAAGTTCTTTTAGCCTATTACAAAGGCTAAGTAAGAAGCAACAGTTTTATTCTAAAGATGATTTGGTCTAAAAATATGATGTTAATACAGTCAACCAAATGAATGTCACAGATCCTTATTTTTGATAACTGATAAAAAAAATTGTAAATTATCTCATGTTGAAATAGAAATGTGCTTTTTTATTTCTCTTTTTTAAACATAACTTTCCAGTAAAGAAAATATTTAAGTCTCATTTAAATTCAAGGGAAAGGCATCACAATCATTTAGAAGAATGGCATGTGGCATGTTTACATTTGATGTTATGCTTCAGTTCTAGTTATTTCAGGTTTTCACCACTGGTAAGTGTTATATAGTAAAAGATCATTACTTTCTTTGTGTACACAAAATTAGAACTGTAGAAAAAGTAGCATCTACTTATTTTGAGTTTTAACTTTTAATTTTTGTGTGTACATAGTGGGTGTATATATGGGTTACATGAAATAGTCTAATAAAGGCATAAAATGGATAATAAGCAGAGTAAATTAGGTATCCATAACCTCAATCATTTATCTTTTTTTGTGTGTTACAAACAATCCAATCATTCTTAGTTATTTTAAAATGTATAAGTTATTGTTGACTTAGCCACCCTGTTGTGCTATCAAATACTAGATCTTATTTATTTTATCTAACTGTAGTTTTGTACCCATTAACCATCTGCTATTCCCCATGCCACTAACCTTCCCAGCCTCTGTAACCACCATTCTAATCTCTATTTCCATGAGTTCCATTGTTTTTACCTTTCAGCTCCCACAGATAAGTGAGAACATGCAAAGTTTGTCTTTATGCCTGGTTTATTTCACTTAAAATGATGTCCTCCAGTCTCATCCATGTTGTTGCAAATAACAGGACCTTGTTCTTTTATGACTAAATAGTACTCCATTATGTATATGTACCACATTTTCTTTATCCATTAACCTGTTGATAGGCACTAAGGTTGTTTCCAAATCATGGCAATTGTAATAATGCTGCAATAGACATGAGAGTGCAGATATCTCTTCAATATACTGACTTCCTTTCTTTTGGGTAAATATCTAGCAGTAGGATTGTTGAATCATATGGGAGCTGTTTTTTTAGTTTTCTGAACAGCCTCCAAACTATTCTCCATAGTGGTTGTACTAATTTGTATTCCCACCAACAGTGTACAAGGGGTCCCTTTTCTCCATATCCTCACCAGCAGTTATTGCTTGTATTTTGGATAGGAGCCAGTTTAAATGGGGTGAGATGATGTCTCATTGTAGCTTTCACTTGCAGTTCTCTGATGATCAGTGATGTTGAGCACCTTTTCATATACCCGTTTGCTATTTGTATGCCTTCTTTTGAGGCATGTCTATTCAAATCTTTTGCTCATTTTTTGATCTGATTATCAGATTTCTCCTATAGAGTTGTTTGAGCACCTTATATATTCTGATTATTAATCCTTTGTCAGATGGATACTTTACAACTATATTCTCTCATCCTGTGCGTTGTCTTTTCACTTTGTTGATTGTCTCCTTTGCTGTGCAGAAGCTTTTTAACTTTATGTGACTCCATTTGTCCATTTCTGCTTTGGTTGCCTGTGCTTGCGTGGTATCATTCAAGAAATCTTCAGTCCAGTGTTCTGGAGAATTTCCCCAAAGTTTTCTTGTAGTAGTTTCAGTTTGAGGTGTTAGATTTCAGTCTTTAATCCATTCTGATTTGAATTTTGTATATGGCAAGAGATAAGGGTCTTGTTTCATTCTTCTGCATATCGATATCTAGTTTTCCCAGCATCATTTATTGAAGAGACTGTCTTTTCCTCAGTGTATGTTCTTGGCACTTTGTCAGAAGTGATTTCACTGTAGGTGTGTGAATTTGTTTCTAGATTCTCTATTCTGTTCCATTGGTCCATCTGCCTGTTCTTATGCCAGTACCATTCTGTTTTGGTTACTGATGCTGTTTAACATAATTTGAAGTAAGGTAATATGATTTCTTCATTTTGTTCCTTTTGCACAG
The DNA here is from genome assembly GCF_030222135.1 of Aotus nancymaae. NCBI lineage: Eukaryota > Metazoa > Chordata > Mammalia > Primates > Aotidae > Aotus > Aotus nancymaae. The sequence continues at coordinate 44,030,818 of NW_026988432.1, forward strand.
AATAGCTCTAGCTATTGAAGGAATGTTCTCTGAATCAATTTTTTTTTTTCAGTATCAATTGAAATAACTGGCTATTCTGGGTCTTTTCTGGCTCCACATAAATTTTAGGATTTTTTTTTTTCTGTTTCTGTGAAGATAGGTTTGACTATTCTGGGTCTTTCCTGGTTCCACATAAATTTTAGGATTTTTTTTTTTCTGTTTCTGTGAAGATAGGTTTGACTATTCTGGGTCTTTTCTGGTTCCACATAAAGTTTAGGATTGTTTTTTCTGTTTCTGTGAGGATATCATTGGTATGTTGATAGGATTTCATAGAGTATTTAAATTGCATTGAGTAGTACAGACATTTTAATTATATTGATTCTTCTAATCTATGAACTTGGAATATTTTTTCTATTTTTTGTGTCCTCTTTAATTTCTTTCATCAATGTTTTATAGTTTTCATTGTAGAGATATTTTACTTCTTTGGTTAATTACTAGGTATTTAATTGTATTTGCATCTGTTGTAAATAGGATTACTTTCTTGAATTTTTTCTAGATTGTTCACTATTAACATATAGAAATGCTGTAGATTTTTGTATGTTGATTTTGTGACCTGAAAATTTGCTGAATTTGTTGATCAGTTTTAATAGTTTCTGGTGGAGTCTTTAGGGTTTTCCAAATATAAGATTATATTATCTGCAAACAAGAATAATTTACTTCTTTCTTTCTAATTTGAGTGCCCTCTATTTCTTTCTCATCTCATTGCTCTAGCTAAAATTTACACTACTACATTGAATAACTATGGTGAAAGAGAGCATCTTTGTCATGTTCCATATCCTAGAGGAAGGACTTTCAGTTTTTTCCTTATCAGTATGATACTAGCTTTGGATCTATTGCATATGGCTTTTATTGTATTGAGATATGGTCCTACTATGCCCAGTTTTTTGAGGGGTCTTATTATGAAGGAATGTTAAATTTTATCAAATGTTTTTTCAGTATCAATTGAAATGATCATGTGGTTTTTGTCCTTCATTCTGTTTACATGATGTATCACATTGATTGATTCGCATATGTTGAGCTATCCTTATTTTCCTGAGAGAAATCCCTCTTGGTCATGATAAATTATCTTTTCAATGTATTGTTGAACTCAGTTTATTAATATCTTGTTGAGGATTTTCTTCATCAATATTTGTCAGTGATATTGGTTTTTAGTTTTCTTTCTTTCTTTTTGATGCATCTTTGTCAGGTTTTGGTATCAGAGTAAAAACTGACCTCATAGAATGAGTTTGAAAGTGTCTCTAACTCATCTATTTTTCAGAATAGTTTGAGTAGAATTGATATTAGCTCTTCTTTAAATGTTTGGTAAAATTTAGCAGTGATGCCATCAGGTCCTGGGCTTTTCTTTGCTGGGAGACTTTTTTTATTATGGCTTCAATGTCACTATTTTCTATTGGTCTGTTCAGGTTATGGATTTCTTCATGGTTCAATCTTGATAGGTTACATGTATCTAGGAATTTATCCATTTCTTCTAGGCTTTCCAATTTATTGCCATATAATTGCTCACAGTAGCTGCTCCCTTTGAATTTCTATGGTGTTTGTTGTAATGTCTCCTTTTTTATTTCTGATTTTATTTATTTGGGTCTTTTCTCTTTTTTTCTCAGTCTGGCTAAAGGTTTATCAATTTTGTTTATCTTTTCAAAACATCACCTTTTTGTTTCACTGATCCTATATGTTTGCTTCATTTCAATTTCATTTATTTCTACTCCGATCTTTATTATGTCTTTTTTTCTACTAATTTTGGATTTGGTTTGCTCTTGCTTTTCTAGTTCTTTAAGATGCATTGTTAGGTTGTTTATTTGAAATTTCTAGCATTTTATGTAGGTTCTTATTGCTATAAACTTTCCTCATACTACTTCCTTCACTGTATCCCATAGGTTTTGGTGTGTTGTATTTCTATTATAATTTAAGAACATTTTACATTTTCTTCTTAATTTCTCCATTGACCAACTATTCATTTATGAACATATTGTTTAATTCCATATGTGTGTTTTATTTCAAAATTCCTCTTATTAATAATTTCTAGTTTTGTTTCATTGTGGTCAAAGAAGATACTTGATATAATTTATATTTTTTTAATTTTTTAAGACTTGTTTTGTGGCCTCACATATGGTTTATTCTTGAGAATGAGTCATGTGCTGAGGAGAATAATGTGTATTCTGCAGCTGTTAAATGAAATGTTCTGTAAATATCTATTAGGTCCATTTGTCCTATAGTGCAGATTAAATTTGATGTTTCCTTGTTGATTTTCTGTCTGAGACATCTGTCCAATGCTGAAAGTGGGGTGTTGAAGTCTTCAGCTGTTATTATATTGAGATATATCTCTCTATTTAGCTCTAATACTACTTGCTTTGTTTATCTGGATGATCCAGTATTTGGTTCATATATATTTACAATTATATTCTCTCACTTAATTGACCTTTTTATCATTATATTATGACCTTCTTTTTCTCTTTTTATAGTTTTTGCCTGAAATCCATTTTGTCTGATATAAATATAGCTACTTCTGCTCTTTTTTGGTTTCCATTTGCATGAAGTGTCTTTTTCCATCCCTTCATTTTCAGTCTATGTGTCTTTGCAGGTGAAGTGTGTTTCTTGTAGGCAACAGACACTTTATGCTGTGTCTTGTTTTTTAATCCATTCAATCTATGTCTTTTGACTAGAGTGGTTAGACCATTTACATTCAATATTATTGATAAGTAAGGACTTAGTCATGTCATTTTCTTATTTGTTTTCTGGTTGTTTTGTGATCTTCTCTTCCTCACTTCTCTCCTTCATTCCTGTCTTCCTTTTAATGAGAGTGATTTTCTCTCGTGGTATGTTTTAATTTTCTGCTTTTTATTTTTATGTATTTGTTGTATGTTTTTCAATTTGAGTTTATCATGAGACTTGAAAATGTTATCATATAACCCATTATTTTAAACTGATGATAACTGAATACAGATTGCATTAACAAACAAACCAATAAGAAAAGAGAAAACTAATAAAAACTCCTCTTTAACTTCTTTACCCTGCCTGTTAACTTTTTGTTGTTTCTATTTATATCTTATTATGCTGTCTTGAAAAGCTGTCGTAGTTATTATTTTTTTATCAGTTCATCTTTTAGTCTATCTACTCAAGAATGAATACTTTACACACTACAATTACAGTGCCATAATATTCTGTGTTTGTCTCTGTACTTACTATTATTAGTAAGTTTTGCAACTTCAGATGTTTTCTTATTGCTTGTTAATACCTTTTCTTTCAGATTGAGGTACTCCCTTAGCATTTCTTATAGGACAAGTCTGGTGTTGATGGAATCTCTCAGCTTTTGTTTAGCTAGGAAAGTCCTGAATATCTTCTTCATATTTACAGGATATTTTCACTGGATATGCTATTCTAGGATAAAAGTTTCTTTCCTTCAGCAATTTAAATATGTCATGTCACTCTCTCCTGGCTTGTAAGTTTTCCACTGAAAAGTCTGCTGCCAGACATATTGGAGCTCCATTGTATGCTGTTTGTTTTCTTTCTCTTGCGCTTTTAGGATCCTTTCTTTAGCCTTTGAGTTTGATTATTAAATGTCTTGAGGTAGTCTTATTTGGGTTAAATCTGTTTGGTGTTCTATATTCTTCTTGTACATGAATATTAATGTCTTTCTCTAGGTTTGGGAAGTCTTCTGTTATTATCCCTTTAAATCAACTTTCTACTCCATCTATTTCTTTACCTTCTCTTTAAGTCCAATAACTCTTACTTTGTCTTATGAAGCTGTTTTCTAGATCTTGTAGGTGTGCTTCATTTAAAAAATATATGTTTTTTCTTCTGTCTCCTCTGATTATTTTCAAGTAACCTGTCTTCAAGCTTACTAATTCTTTCTTCTGCTTGATCCTTCTGCTGATAAGAGACTCTGATGCATCCTTTAGTATATCAGTTGCATTTTTCACCTCCAGAATTTCTTCTTGGTTCTTTTCCATCATTTCAATCTCCTTATGAAATATTTTTGATAGGATTCTGCATTCTTTCTTGATGTTATTTTGAATTTCATTGAGTTTTATCAAAGCAGCTATTTTGAATTCTCTATTAGGTCACATATTTCTGTCACCAGGAATGCTCCCTTAGTTCATTTGGTGAGGTCCTGTTTTCCTGGATGGCCTTAATGCTTATGGGTGTTCATTGGTACCTGGACATTGCAGAGTTAATTATTTATTTCAACAGTTTCAGTATGGGCTTGTTTGTACCTCCTCTACTTGCAAAGGCTTTCCAGGCATTTGAAGGGACTTGGGCATTGTGATCTGAGTTTTGGCATCTATGGCCATATCTACGTTAGGGATCACCCCAAGCTCAGTAAAATATGGCTCTTACAGACTCATAAAAGTACCATCTTGGTGGTCTTGAAAAACTTTTTAAAAATTTTCTCAATAATTAAGTAGACTCTTGTTCTTTTTCCTTACTTTCTCCCAAACTAATGGAATCTCTCTCTGTGCTGAGCTTCATGGAGCTGGAGAAACTATGACAATAAGCACTTCTGTGGCCACCACTGGGACCACACCAGGTCAGACCTGAAGCCAGCACAGCACTGGGTTTTGTCCAAGACCTGGAGCAAGCACAACCTTGCTACAACCTATGTTTTCTCAAAGCTCTAGGGCTCCAGAATCAGCAGGTGGGAAAACCAATCAAGCTACCAAGCTTATGTCCTTCCCTTCAGAGCAGTGAGTTCTCATCACCTTGGGTGGGTCCAGAGATGCTGTGTGGGAGCCAGAGCCTAGAGTTGGAAACCTTAGAAATCTGCCTGGTGCTCTATTCTACTGCGACTGAGCTGGCATGCAAGCCACAAGACAAATTCCTTCTGCCTCTTTTCTCCCCTTTTAATAAGCAGATGATTCTCTCCCTGTGGCCGCCAATGCATCAGGCCCATGACAAATACTGTCTGGCTACTGCCAATCTTCACTCAAGGCCCAAGGGTACTTTGGCCAGATTGTGATGAGTGCTGCCAGGCCTGTGACTCTCCTTTCAGAACTGTGGTCTCCTCTCTGGTCCAGGGAAGATCTAGAAATGCCATCCAAGTGCTACAGCCTGGAATTGGGAACTCCAAGTGTCCACTTGGTTGTCAACTCTACTTGGCCAAGATGCTACCTAAGCTCTGAGACAAAGTCCCTTTTGCTCTTCTCTCTCCTTTTCTCAAGCAGAAGGAATTTCTTTCTGTAGCCACCACAGCTGGAAATATGTTGGGTCACACCTGATACCAGTTTATCTCTAAATCTCACCCAAGGCCTGCAAAGAATACCGCCTGGGTATCACTGCTCTTTATTCAGGGTCCAAGGGCTCTTTGGTCAGCAGGTGATGAATCCTGCCAGGGTGAGGTCCTTCCCTTCAAGGCAATGGGTTCCTTTCTAACCCAAGGTGTCTAGAATTATCATCTGTGAGCTAGGGTCTGGAATAGGGGCCTCAGGACTCTGGTGGATGCTCTATCCTACTATAGATTAGCTAGTATCCAAGTTGCAAGACAAAGTCCTCTTTACTATTTTCTCTTTCCTCAAACAGACAGAAGGAGCCTTTCCTGGATCTACAAGTTGTGCCACGCAGGGTTGGGGCAGGGGTGGTGCAAACACTCTCTTGGTTGCTCCAGCTGGTGTCTCTGTAGGTTGTCACCTCAAGTCCATTATCTCTGAGCGAAGCACAGCACCAGGAGTTGCCCATGGATTGCAGTCTTCATGGCCTAGACTGCCTTTCAAGTTTATTTAGGATTCCATAGCACATTAGCCCACAGTGGTGAGGCTTGCTGGAACTCAGGTTCTGATCTCTGGGATGAATGGTTCTCCTTAGGCTAGGGCTGGTCTAAATGCTTCCTCCATGGGTGTCAGCTGAGTTCTTTCCCAGTATTGCATTCCTCTATGATAAGGCCGCACTGACTTCCAGTGCAAAGTCTCACAGTCACTCTACCTCCTCCAAGCACACAGATTCTCTCTCCTCATGACATGGCTGCTGCCAGAGGATGGGATAGGGGTGGTATCAGTGATTGAACAGTGTCTTTTCAATTGTCTTCAGTGCCTCTTTCTGTGATATGAAGTTAAAGCCAGGTACTGTGATTGCTCAGCTGATTTTTGGTTCTTACAAAGGTGCATTTTGTGTGGATAGTCATTCAATTTGGTGCTTCTGTGGGGAGGACAATTGGTGATGGCTTCCATTAGGACATCTTGCTCTGCCTTTCCATCTACTTATTTGGGATAGTATAAGAATGAATAAGATGGTTGATTTCTTTTCCATCAAGTTCTCATATAGAAATGAATTATTGCTAATGAAACAAAACAACTGTATTTGTCTTCCTTAGACACCTGCTGTTTTGGTCAGGATTCTTCAGAGAAACAGAGCCAATAAGAAACATAGATATATAAATAGACAGACAAATAGATAGATATACAGATAGATAGATAGATAACATATAATCTATGATATACATAGATATACCATATATACTCTTTATACATATACATATACATGTGTGTGTATATATACATATATACACACACTTTCTTTATACACACACATACACACACGTGTGTATTTATGAGAGAGAGATTTTATTTTAGGGAATTGGTTCACATAAAATTCTGAGGCTGGCAAATCCAAAATCTTCAGGGTAGGCTGTCAGGCTGAAGATCCAAGGAAGACTTGCAGCTTGACCCTGAAGGCTATCTGTTGGCAGAATTCCCTCCCTTTCATAGTGGGTGGTGGGGAACATCCATCTTTTTCTTTTAAGGCATTCAACTGATTGTATGAGAGCCGGCCATATTAGGGAGGACAATCCATTTTATGCAATGTTCAGTAATTTAAAATGTTAATCTCAGTTTAATAAACAACCTCCTCAGAAACATATAAATTAGTCTTTTAACTAAATATTCGGGTATCGTGGTGTAGCCAAGTTGACATACAAAATTAACTATCATACCTGTCTTCACTGCCCCATCCTACCACCACACACAGAGTACAAATAGTACTAGGGTTATTTAATCCATTGAAAAAATTTTACATGAATTGCCAGGGAAGATAACTTAAATTCACAACTAAAGAGAGAAGTTTTGGATTATGGTTTTAAGTCTTTGTAAATCGGTATGAGAGGGAAGGTGAGATGTGTAATTTAATTTTGCATTTTATTTTTCTTTGTTATTAATAGCATTGGATGTTCTATAACTTTATTTAACATTTGTGTTAATTCATCTGTAATGCATTTCTGCCATTCATTCATTTATTTCTGTTGAGCTATTATTCTTTTTTCTTACTGATTTATATGATCTCTTTGTAATACATTTGTTTGTATTTTGCTTTCAAATTTTTATACTACATTTTAAATTTTGTTTGTGGTAAAATGCATCCAGATTTTAAAAAATTATTTATTCCATTGTTTTGTGCTTAGAAAATACTTGCCTATACTGGAATCAATTAAAAATCCATCTGGATTTTCAGGTTCCTATGGCTTAAATGTTTATATTTGACTCTTTATTTCATATTTTAACAGTTTGAAATTATATTATAGATGCAGTTTACATTTTGCTGTATTCATATATTATATATTGAGCATTTTCCTATAAAATAAAATTTTATTTGCTGTATAATATAAGCTGAGGATATAATTCATAGTTTTCCAAATCTAGTTTTCTCAACATTGTTGACTTGTTGACTTTCTTTAAATTTAAGTTCTTGTAAACTATTCCTAACTCAATGATCTTAAGATTACTTAATATTTCCATCATTAAACTTTTTTGTACATAATAAAGTCTTTGTATATAATAAGGGATATTAATAGTACCACAATCAGATTTGTTGAGAGGATTACACTGGGAACTTTATACGTATCTCAGTAAAGTTTTATAACTTGATTACTATAGATCTTATAGTGGGTTTTCTTATTGTTGTTTTTAATGCCATTCCCAGGATTTTATATTTCTGATATTGTGTAGTTGTCATGTTGTTCTTATAACTGGGATTTTTTTTCTATTATATTTTTATTTAAACCATAAAGGGAAGCTCACTTTTTAAAAATGCATTCATTCCATACCTGACAGTGTAGCTGAATTTTATTTTTATATTTGACTTTGCACTCTATTTTCATAAGTCTTTTAGCGGTGTGTGTGTTTGTATGTGTAATATGTGTATATATATATGTAGCTTCAGAACGATACACAAGCATCCTGACTACAGATTACAGGGTTTTTTCTAATATATTATCCTATAGCATCTTTCTTTGAAAATTTTTATGCTTTTCTAATTTGTCAGCAATTAATCTTATTGCTTTGATAGTATAATTGATTTATATCCCCCCAATTATGTAATGTACCATGCTTTTGTGGAATGGAAGTCTAACAGTACTTTTTCAGTTTATGTTTTTTGATTTCCTTGAAGAGAAATAGTAGTTCATGTTTGTCAGAAGAAATATGACCAAAAGCATTCATTAATTCAACTAATATTTTTAACTTAGAAATAGAGGTAGCTTAGCCATTTTTATAAAGTACAACACACAGCCGTTTATTTTCTATATATCTGGTTTTCATTTAGGGCTCTATTATAGTTGTCTTTAATAAATCTGATGTAAATTAGTTGGTGAAATAATATTTCATGTTGTGATTTTATTTCCTAGAGCATCTTTTTACAAAAAAACAAACTGGAAAGAAAACTATATTGATTTAATATAAAAACATTTTTTAATTACTTTTTGAGGAATCACATCCAGGACTGAATAACCACTCCATATACTTAAATAGCAATTGCTTTTCTGTAAAAAGAAGAAAACCATGAAAAGATACAACTTCTGCTACACTGTTAAACCCTGATTCCTACTTGCAGAGTTGTTTTAATTATGTGTCATTAGTTCCTCCTCTTATTGATAAGCAATCTCATTTATTTGAATTGAAGTACCACATATGGATTAATAAAATGCTGCTTCCAGGGACTGTGCCCATGTAATTCCGTTACACAATGGCTGGTCTAGTGCAATACCTATGAAAAGGAGTACAGGGTCATTTCCAGCTTTCACCTCAACTTGGCATAATGGAGACACTATCATCAAAATGGCAGACAAATACTAAATATTTTTAAATGAGCCATTAAATAGAAAACTGTTTCCTATTGGTATGAAACCATGATTTAGTCACCTTGAAAATATTGCTGATATTCTAATCACTAAAATTTAAAGTCTGCTTTTAGTCTTATTTTTCTCCCTTTCATACCTATGGCAGACATGGATGATCATCACTGAATTTTCTCTTGCTTGGTACAAGCTAAGCCTCTAGCCTTCTAAACACAATGCTCCAGATAGCCATAATTAATTAATTAAAATTGGCACTTGAGACGGAACCTATTTACCTACTTGCTAACTCATAATTTCTATTGACCAGAGCAATAAACTTGGTGATTATTCTAGGTTAATTCTAGTCTTGGAGGCTTTTCTGTTCAATTTTGTAGAAATGAAGTACTGTGTGTCAACTTCTATTTTCTCTTTGAATTTCATTACATAAAACTAGTACTGGAAACAAGATATCTTCATTTCAAAGGCAAAGTGGAGTTTAGATTCAATAATATAGGTCCAAATTCATACACTGCTTGCCCAGAGAAGGAGCTCAGAAAAGGGTTAAAATTATTTTCCAGGTGATGAAAATTTGCAGGATGAAATTCCTATTCTTTAAAGTTTTTGGTGTTTTGACTTTTGTCTCTGCATTATCCCAGTTTTCTTTCTACATCTCTAACCAACTTTCCATCTTGTGAAATAGTTTAGTAACATAAGTTGAAGAACTAAAATCAAGTAATGGCAATAAGTTTGGAGAAAAAGAATGGAATACAAACATTCAGGAGTTATAAATTAAGAGATTTAGTAACCAGTTGGAAGGGGATGCATGAAGAAAGGAAAGATTCATGGGTAACTCTGAGGTTACCCTGGGTCAGAGTGAGGCACTCTTTTTTAGAGATAATATTAGGATTCTATAAGAGCATGAAGGAGGAAGCAGTTTCTTTCTGCTTTGGGTAGGGAGATGCCTCAGGAAAGCCTTCTCTATGTAGAAGTAGTCTCTGTTGCAATACAGGACTATGTTGTACAGAATTAACCTGTGGTGTTGGTTCAATAGGCATAATAGCTAATAAAATTTTACAATGTAAGATTTGTTGTAATTGAAGTGAAAGGAACCCAGCTTTCCTGACACTCATTAAAGGCTTTATATTTATTAATTAAGTCATTCAAATAATATTTGTTGCAGACTTTTTAATGCACCTAACCCTGAATCAGGTGCAGGGGCACAAAGATGAACATCACATTGACCCTGCCCTCAAGGACTTAATGATCCAGCAGAGAAATCACATATACAACCAGCTACAATGTACCTGAAATAAACTAATCCCTACCCGTGCAGGATAGAACATCACATTCAAAGTGATGCTGGGCAGATGAGCCCCAAAACTGGTGCTTAGACCAGGAAGGTTCTTGGCTTTGCCTAGGAAATAATTTAATGGTGAACCAGTGGTGTTAGATGGCAATATTTATTGAAGTGGCAGTGTGCAGGAGCAACAGAGATACTGCCCTTGCAATGCAGGGCTACCCAATAGACCGTATGTATGCCCAGGGCATCAGCTCGGGGCAGTTTGCAGTCATATTTATATTTATTTTTAATTATATGCAGATTAAGAGGCAGTGTTGGGTCATCACGTCATAGCCATCATAAGGGTGGTAACATTGGGTGTTGTCATGGTGGTGGTAGACTGCCTTGGCACTCCAGTGGGCAATCTTATGGAAAGCTGCTTCTGCCCCATCCCTGTTTTAGCTAGTCCTTAATTTGGTCTGATGTTTCAGGTCTGAGCTCCCACATTTGGAGTTAAGTCCCTCCTTATACCTCAAAAGAACAAAATCCTCATTTTTTTTCTTGAGATAGAGATAGAATTTCACTCTGTTCCCCAGGCTGGAGTGCAATGTCATGATCTCCACTCACTGCAACCTCTGCCTCCTGGGTTCAAGCAATTCTCCTAACTCAGCCTCTCGAGTTGCTGGGATTATAGGTTTCCACAACCATTCCTGGCTAACTTTTGTATTTTTAGTAGAGATGGGGTTTCATCATATTGGTTAGGCTGGTCTTGAACTCCAGACCTCAGGTGATCTGCCCTCTTTGGCCTCCCAAAATGCTGGGATTACAGGCATGAGAAACTGCTCCTGGCCCCAACATCCTCAAGTTATTAAAGGAAAGATAATATTATCTTGGTCCATCTAATATACATTTTTAATTGTATTTTTAGGTGTCAATAACAACTGTATATATTTGTGAGGTAAAATGCAATGTTTTAATATATGTGTACATTGTAGAAAGATTCAATCAAGCTAATTAAAATATCCATCACCTCACCAACTTATCACTTTTGTGTGTAGGGTGATCATCCTTAAAATCTATTTCTTTAGCAATTTTGAAATATACAACACATTAACTGTGCAGTGCAATAGCAAATGTTTCTGCATTATTCCTCAGAAGTCTCCTCATTATTTTACTGTGTCTATATACCTTTTCTCTTCCACCTTCTGTAAGTCTTCAAAATTCCTTCAGCTGTCACCTTGTGACTTTTTTTCTTTTGCTTACTTTCAAAGCATCTTTTGAATACCCATGAGCTATAATTTAGGAATGACCAAACACACATCATTTTGTGTGTCATCCTCCTTGTTTAAAATTTAATCTTCCAATTTAAAATTGATCCAAAACTTGTATTTAGAAAAATTCAGAAAGTTTATCCCAGTTTACAATGTACGTTAGAAACAGCAAAATCTTAGTGATTTGATAATCCCACATATCATGCAATGAGCAGAACAAGCTGTCAAAAGAACAAAGAAGGGACTAGGTCTCTGAAAGCTCATTTACAGAAAATGAAAAGAAAAAAAAACACATGTGTTTTATCTGACAAGTTGTTACAGTGCTTATACTAACATGACAGAAAATATAATAAAATTGGTTCAACTATTACACTTTCATTTATTCCAAGGACTATGACTAAGTTTCTACATGTTGACTTACAGCTTATGTACACGCTTTTGAGATGTGATTTGCAAAGACCTAAAAGTTCCCATTATTTCTATACTTTATACCACACACACAACATGCCATCTAAAATTTCTATCATTAGCTGTACTCCCTTAGGTAAAGCAATGGGTAGATGTCCTTTTTAAATGCCTGGGGTAATTAACACAAAACTTAAAACTTAAAGTTTGGTGAGTTTTGCATTATGTACTTATTTCCACTTTCCATTAATTTTGGGAAATTCACTTTCACTTTACCTTTCCATTACCTCATGCTTCTTCTAGCCATGATGGTCACTTCTTGTGATATCTCAAACTCTGCTTTCACCTGGCATAATTTTATGCTTTGAATTCTTCTCCCTTAGTCTTTTTCGGCCTATCTGAGGTCTTTACCACCACACAATTTCTTCTGAAAGACCCTGCCGTCTACTGAGATGCTATTACCTTATGCACTATGTTATTTCAGTTTAGCTTAGCAATACTAACGACTGCTTTCTGACTCAGTTGTTACCTCCTGGTTGATAATGTCTTACCCCAAAATTTGACATTAATGTTTTATTTGCATATATTTAAGGTGTACCATGTTTTGATATACATATATATAGTGAAATTATTTCTACTGTCAAGGATATTAATATATCCATTATCTCACATAATTTCTTTTGTGTGTGTGTGTGTGTACGTGTATGTGTATGTGTATGTGTGTGATGAAAGCAACTAAAATCTACAGATAAAAAGAAATGTGCACTAAAATTTTAAACAGCACAGTATTGGGAGAGAGATTCCATTTTAGAGGGAAAATGTTTAATTACTTAATTGTATAATTAAACTAAATTAAATCCTATCCCAGTGGTGAACTGAATGAGCTACCTTTCAAAGTCACCTAAGTAAAGTTTTTTTCAAACAAACAAACACATCCATAAGTGGGCAAAGGATCTGAACAGACACTTTTCAAAAGAAGACATATATGAGGCCAAGAAACATATGAAAAAATGCTCATCACACTGATTATTAGAGAAATGCAAATCAAAACCACATTGAGATACTACCTCATACCAGCTAGAATGGTGATCATTAAAAAATCTGGAGACAACAGATGCTGGAGAGCATGTGGAGAAATAGGAACACTTTTACACTGTTGGTGGGAGTGTAAACTAGTTCAACCATTTGGAAGACAGTGTGGCAATTCCTCAAGTACCTAGAAATAGAAATTCCATTTGACCTAGCAATTCCATTACTGGGTATATACCCAAAGGATTTTAAATCGTTCTTTTATAAAGACACATGCACACCTATGTTCACTGTGGCACTGTTTACAATAGCAAAGACCTGGAACCAACCCAAATGCCCATTGACAATAGACTGGACAAGGAAAATGCGGCACATATATACCATGGAATACTATGCAGCCATAAAAAATGATAAGTTCATGTCCTTTGTAGGGACATGGATGAATCTGGAAACCATCATTCTCAGCAAACCTACACAAGAACAGAAAATCAAACACCACATGTTCTCACTCATAGACGGGTGTTAAACAATGAGAACACAGGGACACAGGGAGGGAGCATCACACACTGGGGTCTGTTGGTGGGCCAAGGGAGGGATAACATGGGGAGAAATGCCAGATGTAGGCGACGGGGGGATGGAGGCAGCAAACCACATTGCCATGTGTTTACTTATGCAACAATCCTGCATGATCTGCACATGTACCCCAGAACCTAAAGTACAATTAAAAAAAAAAGAAAAAAAAAGTAAAGTTTTTTTCAAAGCTTTTTTTCTTTTAAGTAAATTTACTAAAATCTGTGTTTTGATTATCCTGCTTGGCACAACTGAGAAGATGGTGTAGTCTTTGCTAGTCACAACCCTATATCTCAAAGTTTCTCACAAGTTGCTTTTGAAAGGTTTTTAGTTATAATACAAAGTTTAATAAACTCTGTATAAATTGAGATTTTTAAGTTATAAATATAAAATTCATTTAGGAGGAAGAAAACAGAAAGATAAACTAGGACCAACTTTCATCTCTTTCTCCTCCTGCCTGGGGAGCCTTGGGTGACTGTCTCCTCTAACACTAAGTTCATCTGGCTAACTCCAACTGAATTTGGCTCTGGTATTACCTTCTTCGGGAATCCTCCCGGCTGGTGCACCAGTTATTAGATACTTCTCTGAGATCTTGTAGTCTACTGCATTTCATTTATCTTTTATGCTTTATATATTTATCTTCTGTGTACCTCTGAGCCACACTGAAGATAAAAACCAGTTGATCCACTGGGTCCTTGGTACATAGCACAGGCTCTGACACCAAAGAGTTTATCATTAAGTGTCTGCTTCATGAATAAATAGTAGTGACCACTCTGTCTTCTGCCTAGAAATGTAATTATAAATGAGAACAATGGGAATGATATAGTATTTCTGTGCTGTAAGGTACTATAAATATATAGGGCATTAGTATTGGTTGACAGCCAACCATCTCAGAGTATGTCTTTATCTGTGTCTACAAGTAGTAAGAACTAAGTCATTCAGATGACATTAATTTGAAATTTATGATCAATATGTATAAACTGGAAAGCCATATCTGCACTAACTGTGAGAAAATGTTTGTTCAGTTAATAAACAGTTAAAGAAAGATCTGCTTAAACTACCTTCAGAAATGAACTGTTTTAGAGTATAAATTCTTCATTTCTTGGTATACATACCTCATTGTTATTGACAAGTAATTCTTACCTCCTCATCAGTCTGCTTTTGCCAACACCTCCACTTAAAAGCAATGTTCACAGTTGCTTGAAATTTTGAAAGCATTTCCATGCCTGCAAAAATAATATATAATCCCAACCTTCACTAATAAGCCTTCTTCCTCTTCTCTGGTTTCAGCTGACGTATCACAGGGCTCTTGAGGCATTCCATTCCCACCACTATTAGAAAACTTAGCACTGTGGCCTTAATTATTCATTAATTGTAACCTGTACAACTGATGAACAAATGAAGTCCAAATGGTAACTTTTCTATTAGTGATGGGAATCAGTCCTGAGGAGGGAGTAAAGGACCCAATAGAAAAATATTTAAAAGCTAAAACTGATGCAAGTTAGTGAATGAACAAACTGAGAGATCTAGGTGAGAGAAGTGAGTACAGTGCCAAGGTTTTTGGCTCGGGTGACAAAGTTGATTGTGGCATCTTGGTCTAAATCACAGGAGTACAGTGAGAAGGATGAGAGGATTCCTGAACTCAATAGATTCGTCTCTGGGCTTTGACTTTGAGGTCCTGTTGGGTAGACAGAGAAGAGTATCTAGTAGTTTAATGGTAAAGACCAGTCAGACTTAGAGATGTCTGCATTGCAAATCAAGTCTGGAATACATTATGGTTTGAATAATAGTTTCAATGTTGGGAGTACATGAGATCACTCATGCAGAATATACAGAAGAAAAGAATTAAGTGCAGGATCTTAGAAATTATTGATGTTTAGTGATAGCTAAGGGCCAGTAACCTGCAAATGAGACTGAATAGGACATGTGGAACAATGTGAGAAATCAAGAAATGCAACCATACAAGAAAAGACTTTCAAGAACTAGTAAGGGTGTAAGTATATGAGATGCCACAGTCAAACTTTCCCAGAGCCATTTTAGTGGAAAGATGAGAAGAGTCTGAAGAGTAAAACGAGCTAAATAAATGCAGAGGGAAGGGGAGACAATAGGTTTTCAATTTCCTCTGGAAAACTGAAAATGTCAAGTAGCTATGTATTCTACTGACTATCTAGTTTAGTGGAACTATACTTGTTCCTTACATGAGACAATTAAGGTTCAAATGATACTAAGTCACATAGCCCAGTAGTACCTAGATCTGCTTAGGTTTCCAAATATCCAATGATTCTTCCTTCTACTACCACCACCATAAATTTCCAGAATGTGGTAGAACATCTATAGTTTCCTTAATATGATTCAATATTATTTTATTTAAATTAATCATTTCTACTTATGTTATTTTTAGATTCTTTGAATATGTTGAATTTAGTTCACAGTGTTTTCTGAAAGAATGATATTAGTTACTAATATATAAAAAGCATATATTTGATAATATTTGTCATAACCTGGATTTAATTATATTCTAGTGCAAGCCAGCAAATGAGTTCATAAATTTTGGGCATCTGTGACAATTTGCACTACTTTGCAGATTTTCTTCTTATTCCTGCAATCCTTCTAGCGCCAGAGCAATTCTAGATTACTAACGAGAAGCTAAGACAAGTAAAGGATCATGAGTTTTGCATTCTAAATGAAGCTTATACTTCCTGACCCTTGATTTTTATACCTGTAGACTAGCTTCTACGTTTAGTCTCTCCCACATTGCATAATTGTGTGCCCTATTTTATTTACATTTGCAGTTGAATTTTTGCAAATTATTTAAAACAAATAATTTCATAAGCATTTATGTTTACTTATGTTTAAAAGAAATACAAATGCTGGGGATATTTATAATGAAATTTGATGTTTCAAAAGTAGAAATACACTAATTTCTTCTTGAAATTTTGAAATAAACCAATGACCTCTATAATTAATATATTTTTAATGTTTTTATTGTGAATTAATTTTAGGTAAATGTAATTTTTAAAGCATTTTCTTGATTTTTTGTATTAAAATAAGTGGGTCTCAGAAGACTATAAAGATATGCTATGGATAATCATCAGAGAAAATTGCTCAACCACAGTTCATAAATGAAAACCAAAAGAACCAGCTTAGATCATTTATTTGGCCACATTTTAAAATTAAGGGACTTAATTGCTTTTGGGCAAAAGACTGACAAGCAGGCAAGGAAGTGTATGCTTCAAAAATATGTTCATCTCTGTTTGACAATATAATCTTTCATATTTAGCTGTCATGTAGTACTATTTTCAACAATTTTTGAACAATTATTTATTTGAGAAAAGTTAGATTTTTATTGTGAGGATAATTTTTATCATATAATTTTGTTTTATTCTTGGTTTAACATTGTTTTTCAATCACAGAGAACAATTTTAGAATTAAGCATATACATTCATTCATTTCTTATTGAACTGTTCATGGGATTCGAGTGTGAATTTTAGCAACCTACATAAGCAAAATATCTAAGTAATTTTATTTCAAAACCAAATTATCTAACCAAGAAGGTTGTAAGTTTTGCAGGTTACTACTATTAAATATGAAAAAAGATGAGTTATTATCTATGTAATAGTGTGTATTATAAAGTATACAAAGAAATACATTTGCATATTTATATAGACGAATAGACTTGATCTTTATTCAATACAAAAATTAGTAGTGTCTGTGTAGATCAGTTTTCTCTCTGTCATACCAAGGTTTTATATATTAGCAGAGATCCAAATGCAGAATTATGAAATATATTATTTTTATATAACTAGAGTAATTAAATAGTTCTTTTTTAATTTTCTTAAATGCTAGCTCCAAAATTGGGAGTGCATGTGGGTCTTATTTTTCTTAAGGATACATCTAAGCAGTTGATAAAGGATATTTCCAGAAATGAGCTATGCAATCTTTAACACTAGTCTGTGAAATGGATTTGGTAATAAAGAAGTATTTCCATTACTTTTGATATTTGTTTATTGTACACATATAGCTTGGTAACTGAGTACTATAAATAGCTCAGTATTAACTGGATTTTTTATATCTGTTATTCCTGCCTTGCCAAAAATCTGTGGAGTAGTTTATAATTGCTATTGTTTGGGTTATTACAATAAACAGAACTGATAAGGCTTATGCTATTTGCCTTGTGAACTGCACTTCACATCACTCTGTTGAATTAAAATTGCATGCACATACCTTCACTTATCAGTTTTATTTATCTGTCAGAAATTGGGAAACACAGTATGCTTTCAGTATGTGAAGCCTTATAACAAGCAGATTGAAATTATAACCATTATTTTAATATTCTAGTGCAAATAAATGAATATATTTGTGCTATTATCTACCTTCCTTCTATCTAAAATAAATTCCTATAGGAAAAGCCCATTATTTTTTTCCAGGTGGCCTTTATCATATTTTGTCAAAGCTTTAAATATGATTTCAATTAGATTACCTAAGATGCAAATGCAAATCTACATGATACAGCATTTTTTTCTCTTATTTGTCAGATATGAATAAATTTTATAGCTGCTTCTACAGTTGAACCATTTGTTTGACTGTGTTTGTAGATAGGAAATACAGACTTCTGAAATGCCTTCATTTTCTCCCAAAGTATTATTCATAATATTTCTATTCTTAGGTTGCAGGCTTCTTACCTAAGAAACTTCCAAACTCTCTACCCATCATATCAGATAAACTCTAAAATTTTCAGGTATCTGTGATGAATTAATCTATGCATACACATGCATCTTTCAGAAATACTATAACCTCTAATAATTGTCACATGCTGTCACCACCAAGCACCCACTCCCAATTCCCTCTCCAGTGTACTGAGTGGTGATTTTTTTTTTTTTAGATCTTCTTTTGTAGAGGAATTTTTAGGTTTGCAGCAAAATGAAGTGGAAGGTAAAGAGAGTTTCTGTATACCCCCTTTCCACACACATGCACAGCCTCCTGCATTATCAACAACCCATGCCAAGAGGTACATTTATTTCAACTGATGAAAACACATTGACACAGCATCATCACTCCAAGTTCGTACTTTCGGGTTAACTCTTGGTTTTGTACATTTTATAGATTTGGACAAATGTATAATGGCATGTATCTGCCATTATGGTATCATACAAAATATTTTTACTACCCTAAAAGTCTGGTGTACTCTGCTAATTTATCCTGAGAGGTAATTTTTACTTCAAAAATTTGGAATTGTTCCACACTTCTCGTATTTGTCCTACATGTTATATTGATAAAGATTGTTTATTGCAGTGATTCTGTTAATTTTCTCTTTGGATTTTGTATCTAATGGGTTCTTCATGTTGTACGCAGAAAACTTCTGATTTCTTTTCAACTACCACTTGAAACTGGTTCTTTATAAAATCCAGTTTTTATAAAGATATTTTTCATCCACAAAAGTATAAATGAGGTATTTTTGAAAATCTGTTTCATAGATTTAAATCCAGCAGTTGTATGTTTTCATTAGTCCAGTAATGAGCAAACCATTATTCATAGACAAAGAACTTTGGGTGCTGCTCATGCACTGTCTACCCTGCCCATTACTATCATCTTTGTATTCTGAAGGACTTCTTTGTTTTCAGTATTGACTGGTCTTTGTTTCCTGGCAAAACAATTTATAGTTCATTTTCAGATAACTATACATATGGTATTTGTATTTTAATTAAAAAGACTGTTGTTATGTCTGATTCTTATAAGGAGAAATTCATTATAAGGACACTTCTCATTTCCTTGAAATGTTCCTTTTCTTTTTTTCCAGGGTTCTTAAATTGCAAAAGCCAGTTAAATGATGTGCTTTGGGGAGTTAATTTTTGGTACCATATGTCTCCAAAAATGATTTAATTTTATCTAAAGTGTGTTTGCAATGATATTTATGTTCTTTAAGACACAGACACAACTTCAGAAATTTTTTAAAGAAAAAACATACTTGTCATTATTTCAACACATTAGTATATGTGAATAAGCTTACAAAAATATCTGTTTATTAAGGTTAATATATTTTTAAAATCTGAGCTCTATGGCTACCTTTTGAAACTAGCAAATTCAAATTCTCATGAAAATATTTTACATATGGCAATCTTTAATTTCATATGAAATAAATTATGAAGTTACTAATGAACAACTATGTTAATTGCATGAGAGGGAAGAAGAAAAACACCAATAATTTTATGAGGCAGCTAAAAGTAGTAATTTTTTCCTTAATGATGTAAACTCGATATTTTGGATATTTTGTTTATTATGGGTAAGATCACATTTAGTGGTTATATAACAAAATTATTGTACAAAAAAGCCATTTTTGTATTTTGGCATATGGTCAAGTATAATAGGATACTCTTAAAAAACAAATTATAATAAATTCTCTGAAAGTAAATCGTTCTAAGTCACAAAATCTGGAAGATGCCTTTCTTGTAGAGATGTCACCTTAACATAGGTTTTTATTTTTTTCTTAATGAAACAACTTAACATGCAGTAAGTTACAGTGTTATATATACAAACTATAAGTAAGCAAACAAGTTTCTAAAAAATTTCTGTGTAACTTGACCAGCTTGTAAATCCTGACATTTTCTATATTTGTTTTGCATGTTTAAACCAGTAGAGACGCAGGTAAAATCCTCAGTTGGCCTCTTCTTATTGTTATTCTCCTCCTTTCTCTGGGTTAACCATTCCAGTTGTTTTTAATACCATTTTTACATAGTAATAAAATTAAAACAAAAAGTATTATTTGTAAGTTTTTTTTGGTTTCTCTAACATACATACCACTTGCAATTTTAGTATGTTTATTTTATTTTTTTAGAGACAGAGTTACTTAAGATGGTTTCAAAATCCTGAGTTCAAGCGAGCCTCTTTGCCTTGGCCTCCCAAAGTGCTGAGATTACAGACATGAGCCACCACACCTGGCCAGTGTGTTTATTTTAAATGCTGTGGTTTAGGATATGAATATACCACATATATTTTTCATTACTTCAAAGATAATTAGATTATTTCCAGATTTTTACTATAGCAAGCAATCCTGTAAGTGAACACTATTTTATATTTTTTCTTGAGTACATACGACATTTTTTTGAGAGCAGTATTTCTCAAACTTCAGCATACATTAGAATCACCTATAGATCTTGATAAAACACCTCTTGCTGGTCCCAGGGTTTCTGATTCAGGGAGTCTGAATAACTATATTCGTAACATTCTGAGGTGATTAATACTGATCCTGATGGTCTGGGAACCACACGTTGAGAATTGCTGGTATAGAGTACATAGCTTTAAGTATAATTGCTGGGTCAAAGGGAAAGTACAACTTCAGTTTCAATTCAAAATAATAAATTGTTCTCCAAAGGTTTTCTATAAAATTATACACTAATTTGAACAGCATATGAGTTTAATTTTTTTCACGTTTACCAAAATTCGATATAGACAGATTTTTTAGTATTTGACAATCTGATGAGTTTGAATTTTATTTTTTCATATCCTATTATTAAATTAAAGAATTTTTCAAATGTTTTCAAGCCAAATACAAATAGCTTTCCCTTTATGTGAATTGTCTATCTGTATAATTTGTCCATTTTTTTCTGTATATTGTTTCTATTTTTATTATTGACTTATAGGGGCTTTTTATATGTTAAAGAAATTAATCCTTGTCTCCTGTGTTATTAAAATCTTCTCTAAACCTGCAGCTTATATTGTTACTCTGTTTAAATTTAACTTAAAAAATATTAAATGTACTTAAACTTGTCAATTTTTCCTTTAAAAGTTATCATTTTAATTTTTATTTAAAAATTCTTCCTTTAAGGCACAAAGTTATTGTGTCATGTTTTTAAAAAAATTGTTAAATTCAATTTTCAATCTACTTTGCTTTTATTTTCTTTATCTTGTGAGTTAAGGATCTAATTTTATTTTATTTTGCTTGGAGTATTAGCCATCCTTTCTGTACTAATCAAATGCTCTCTTTGGATGATACTGATATTATTCTTAATTCCTACACCTTTAAGATAAATTGCAAATATCACACGTCAAATTTTTCAGGCTTGTTCTCCTATTTCACAATTGTCTCATTACATATTCTCAGTCCTTTCTTCTTCCATGTGAATTTTAGATCAACTTTCATGAAACCTGATGAGATTATACTTTGTGGAAAACTGACTTGTCCCTGATACTCTTTTCTCATATATGATCATATTACACCTTTAGATTTATTCAGTTCTTATTTTTCAAAATGTTTTATAGCTTTCTTTATAAAATATTGCCCATTTTTAATAGATATAAACCTAAGTACCTTGCATTTTATTTTATGGTAATAAATAGAATTTTTTCTATTACAATTCAAAATTGGTCATACTGATTTATAAAAATGGGCTGGGCTCAGTGGCTCATGCCTGTAATCCCAGCACTTTAGGAGACCAAGGTTGGCAGATCACCTGAGGTTTGAAGTTTAAGACCAGTCTGACCAACATGGCAAAACCCTGTCTCTACTAAAAATACAAAAATTAGCCAGGCATGGTGAGGGACACCTGTAATCCCAGCTACTCGGCAAGCTGAGACAGCAGAATTGCTGGAACCAAGGAGGCAATGTTGCAGTGAACTGAGATCGTGCCACTGCACTCCAGCCTGGGCGACAGAGCAAGACTCTGTCTCAAAAAAAAAAAAAGTTATTAATTTTTTGAGTTCAGATCTTATAGGCAGAAAGTTCCTAAACTCTCATCACCTTCATTTGTCATTTTTTAGAGCCTACTGGATTTTCCATATAGACATTTTTTTTTCTAACTCTTACAGCTATCTTTTGTAGTTCTATTTTTTTATTGTTTTGAGAAGAATTTGCAATAAAATTTTTAAAAGGGATGTTGATTGCTGATATCCTTACTTTATTTTGCCCAACATCCACAGGGAGATTTCTAATGTTTATTTATTAAAATCTCTGATGGAAGTTTTTGGTTTATACCCTTTATCAGGTAAATTTTTATCAGTTCAAGTTGTCAATTTTAATAAACATTTATTGAGTGATCACTATCTTCTGATATCTTAAAATGGAGTTTGTTCATAATCACTTTCCTAAAATAGTTGTGTCATAGCTATTGATATAATCAATCATTGTTCTCAGCATCTTAGTTGTTTTTCCTTAAATATTCTTTTGAATTGTCTTACTGTCTTTCGTGTGCATATGTGTTTGTGCACATAAGTTATTTTACTGGATGCTGGTTCTTCGCTCTTTAAGATTGCCTTTAATTCCTTTTCCTGGTTCTTGTTTTACCATAGGCCTATTAGCTATTGATTTTCCCCCATAAAATCTCTTTTTTGAGATATTACTCTTTTTTGGTTGATCCTTAAAAAACTTCTCTGTTTACGAGGCTTTAGTTAACACGTGTATATTGATAAATTTAAGGCTTTTGTGGCTACCTCAAACTAGAATACAGAAAACTGAATTAAAAATAGACACTGCATACAGCTGCTTCTCCTCATTTAACTTGTGGCTATGAAAAACATTACTATTCAGTTTGCTCTGTTTACACATGCTGAAGAGCTCCCACTTGTAAAATTTACCTTTTTGTTAAGGAATTCCTCTACAGCTCATCTTTCTCATACTTGCTTTTTGTCATATTTGTGACTATTCTAATAGTATTAATTTATTATTTTCTTTGACAAACAGATCTTTGTTTATAGATGGAGTTCCAAGTATCCTAGAATCTCCTGGGAAAAACAAGGTATTCTGAGAGCTAAGCTGGCTCCAAATAACTACAACTTTGGAATAAGAAAAATACTCTAGAAAATTAAAGTGGTATTTTGCTGTAGGTGACTTTTCACTGAGATATCTAATTCCACTCAGTAAGGCTAAAAGAGTTCACCCTACAGCCATTCTTTCAAAATCACTTATTCCTGGTTTATTGCTGTGAACTTTTCTTGTCTTGATAGTCTATTGTCCAATTTTTTACATGGTAGGTTTCCATTTGTTGTTGTCTTAAAAATTCCAAATTACAACAAACTGGTAAAGTAATGTCTGAGGTAGACAATAATTTGAAAATCTAGGCTATGGGATAAGGTTTTATCATGCACTTCTTACTAGTATCTAATAAGCATACATAGATGTTCATTTTGCATCACAGCCTATTTTCCAGGAAACTCTGTGGCAAAAGTCTACAGAACCCTTGGGTGTTTCTAGCAGTCTTTATGACTATCCTCAATCTAGAAGTGACTGCTAAAATATCAGAGGCAGAAAGAGAAAAGCCATTGAACTTTAACTGCTACAGCATCATGGTTAGTAACTTAAAGTTAGACAGAAGTAAATAACCTAAAGCAAGTTAACCTCTTTAAAATACAGATTCCTCGGCTGTAAACTGGGGTTAATAAAAGAAGCTATCTCAACTAGCCCACTGTGGATACAATCAACCTATGAACTGTGTTGTTTAAATAAGTCACATTGACAAGAATTTAGAAAGTTGACAGATTATTTGTCTTTGTTAAGAAAATAGCAAAAATCTAATCTTTTCAGAGCCTCTACCCACAACAGACAATTTATAGTTAAGCTTCATTTAGCAAATTGCATTTATCCATTAGATTATGTCCCCTTCATTCAGGATGTTTACCTCAGCAAACAATATATGTAGGCAGCATAAAAAGAACTATACTGCAATACGTGTTACAAAATATATTTCCACATGTAATTTCAGAAATGAGATATTCTGTTAGGAAAAATGATTGATAATTTTAGTTTATTAGCAAGTAAAATTTCCTTCACATTCATTTCCATTTTTGCCCTTTAAAAAAATCTGTAAGCTACAAGGTCATATTTTAGTAATAAATACCAGTATAAAAATCACAAAAGTTTCAAACATATGTATGTTATAAAATTATTTTCAGAAATATTTGTCATGATTCTTTTCTTCTGTTATTAATGTTTAGTTGACACTAAATGTCAGCTTCTTTAGCCTTGCCCGCAGTTTCAGATTGAAGTAATTTCTAATTTAAATATACGTGTGCTCTGCATCTTATTGTTAAAGCAAATTTAATTAATGTTATTTAAATCATTGATGCATACATTAGGTAATACAGGGCCAGTGCTAACTCCCATTGATCATTCCTGAACCCTCAACACCCAGACCATTCTCCTGTCCCTGAACAATAATTACAGTCTTATTATGACTCTTTATGTAGTTAGGAACATACACAATGAACCTAAACTTTTCAAATGTCTTAGTGAGTATATCAAGATAAAGCATACGTCCCTGCACTGACTGTCAGGCTTTGCTTATACTACAGAAAACACAATGTTTTTAAAGCTTGGCAGAATTTCTCTTCAAAGAATAATTTCTCTTCAAAAAATAAAATAAGCTTTAATTTAATAGCCCAAATTATCTGAAATGCCCATAAACTTGTTCTGAACAGTGTATTTCAGCATTTAGTAAGCTGAAGTATCTATAGTTTTCAAAGTCTTTTCTTCTTTCTGGTTAATCAACTAACCAAAAATACAGGCTTTGTTTTTCTGGGAACCAAACATAAATACATATGTGTTGTTTATAACAATGCATAATGAGGATAATGATGACAAACAATTTACATGCAACACCAAGTATTTAGTTAAGTGAATTGTTTTATTGAAATATATATACAAAAGAGTTCCCAAATTTTACATACACTCCTTATTGATGTTTTACAGAGGATCCCACATATGTAACCCGTCAAATAGCCACATGGTTAACATGTTTTTACTCTGGTATGAAAAAGTGTTTGATATAAAAATTGTATTTGATATTAAATATTTGAATGTTAATTTTGTTTTTCCATTCTGCAAAATATGCTAAAAAGGAATTGATATCAGCAATTAACCACATTCCCAAAACCAGGAGTTTTCAGTGACAGAATATATTATATTATATTCATGTAATATAAACATTCATTATAAATGTTTGGGATTTTTAATAAATAGTTTTGACTGTTAATTTTATGTTTATCCCTTTGAGAATATCTTATTATAATAATTCTGTATGTTGTGCCTATGATAACTGTTGAAGAGCAAATGTACATTGTCTTGATAAAACGTCCACTGTTTTCTGTTGGTTTTTATATTAAACTTCCAAATGATCTAGCATATGTCATAGGTGAATTCTTTCTTTTTCTGTACAGATCCTGTATTAAACATGTCACTTCTAAACACCATGTCCACTATGCTTTAGTGCAGTGAGATATTTCCATGTCACGTGGCCAGAGGGAGGTAGATTAATAGGGAGTTCTAGCTGGAAATTTCTTCCTTGTTATTGTTCTCCCTCAGCAGTTGATGGCTAAGTTAATTCTCTTTAGTTTTGTCATGCACTAAAGCACACATTGCCAAGCAATGGTAAGCTTTATGAGGAAAAAAAGCAGCGATGGTGTCCATCAAAGTCTTAAAGTTGCATTTTTAAACTTTGGCTTGACCTGATGTGCCATTCAAAACAGCTTCAAAAGATGATTTTTTTCAAGAAAGGTTCAATATGTCCCAAGGCTATCGGTTTTGAGTTAAACTGGGTGAAGTAGAAATATTTTACTCATCAGCTCTGCAGTCACAGAGTTTGCCTCAGCTAGAACAAAACTGCTGAGGCATTTAGAGAAAATTAACCCCCCATCCTGGCGGCCAGATGTGACTGGTTTCTGATGAATGCACATGAGTGGGCTGAAAAATCAAGAGACTGTGAAATTCCTGTCAGATCCGTACAGTGCAGAATGGGCTATTGACTGCTTTCTATATTTCCCTCCATCATTCTTCTTGAACACTGCCATTAATTTCCTCTCCTCCTCTGACTTGTGTTTTCTCCCCTCCCTCTTCTCTTTAGCTCTGTCAGCTGCAGAGAAGGATGCACAGGCTGTGGCAGGAGCACTTCAAACTGGTGGTCCTCTTCAGCCAGATGAGGCTGGCCAACTTCCAGACAGACTCTCAAGAGAGTATTCAGAAAATATTAGCTGTGCAGGTAGGTGATTGCAGGGAAGTTGGAAAGATCATTCTGATCTAGATTGAAAAGCAAATGATGGGTAGTGTGATGAAGCATTAAAACCATATCCCATCAGAGTTTTATAAATTTTTAACCTCTTTAATAAACTGGAATTGCATGAAGGATGAATTCAGTAAGTTAGCACATATACCATGCATACTTTGGGGGAAAAGGGAGATTGGACTTATTTCTCACAAACCTCAGAACAGATTTTTATAAATGCATTTGGTACAAAAAATGTTTTGTTTTGTTTTGTTTTGTTTTGTTTTTTACAAATCTTCAGGCTTTGCAGATGCCATCCAGCTGTTTAAATGATGTTGACCCAAGATACCTTGTGCTGCTTTTGTGCAAAATCTACTTCACTAAAAATAACCCTCTTATATTTACTTGGTTTAACTGTTGTCTTTCCTGTTCTATTTTGCAAGTGTCTCATCCTCCTAAGCAGATTTGGAAATGACTTTATTTGAAACATAAGCAATTTGAGACTAGAAAGTAGCTGTGGTTCTAGATGCATGTGAGATTTTACTCCTTGTTTCAATAAAAACATTTAGCAGGTCCACTGTTTCATTTTAAGAATGATATATTTTAGAAACCCATATTAACTATGTGAGGACAATTTTTTTTTTTTTTTTTTGAGACAGAGTCTTGCTCTGTCACCAGGCTGCAGGCTGGAATACAGTGGTGCAATCTCAGCTCACTGCAACTTCCACCTTCCTAGTTCAAGCGATTCTCCTGCCTCAGCCTCCCAAGTAGCTGGGACTACAGGCATGCACCACTACGCCCAGCTAATTTTTATATTTTTAGTAGAGACAGGATTTCATTATGTTGGCCAGGATGGTCTTGATCTCTTGACCTCGTGATCCACTCACCTCGGCCTCCCAAAGTGCTAGGATTGCAGGCATAAGCCACCATGCCCTGCCAAAGACAATTCTTAAATATTACTTAAACTTTTTAAAAATTAATGTTTTACCATATCAAATGTTACTAGATGCATAAAACATGACCTCCCAAAGACAAACGCATGCTACCTTGTTCTATTAAGTAACAAAAACTAGAATGCCTGTTCTATGAAAAACAAAAACAATGGCACTTGCACTTTAAAATTACACTTTTCAGTAACTTTCAACATATAAAATGAACCCTAAACCAAATCTTTTTCTAAACATTTTTATTGTACATGCACTTCATAGTGCTTTTAAATCAAGTAAAGAAGATTTTGCAAAGCACTTGAAAAGCTATGAAGCTATTTCAAATTTCATTTTCGCTGTTTTCTATTTTTTGGTATTTTCTTCTGAGGAGTGTGTGTGTGTGTGTGTGTGTGTGTGTGTGTGCACGTGCATACTTTATATATGAGTTGTATTGACAATTGGTTATAACAAAAAATTTAAAATAATAGAAGACAAAGGAAGATTTTGAAAGGCAGTGATTAACATATGTAGATTCAATAGAAATGTATGTACAAACTTGAGTATAAACTACAGTTGCATTATTTTAGAAGTCAGGAGCATCTTGTTTTCCTTAAGCACGTTAACATGTAACACATTATAGGGTGGCTAGAACCTGTGAACCTCTTTTAAATATTTAAAGGTAATCTGCATGCTCTAATTAGTATCTTAGAGAAATTCTATATTTTTGTCCAAATGTTCTTAAAAATCTACAAATGATAAATTCTAACTGAATCATTATGTATTTTAAAATATTAAAAATATCATTAGAAATCATTTGAATATCAGTAAAGTGACTCTCTAATTCATATCCTTCAATAATCCTTGTTTTAATTATTTGTATGAGTGTTACATAACAGTGGAAATGAAGGGATAGGATAGTATAGGTAGGGAAACCCAACTACTCAGCATCTAGAAACACAGTGCAAGGCTGGATTGTATTTGGGGAATGTGAGCAGCATAAATTAGTGCCTTCTTTTCTTATCTATTGGAGATGCCTTCCATTTAGAATATTTCGATTTTGACTTTTAATAAAAATGTGAAAATACAATTTTCAGAATCTTGGTGCAAAATAGTGGAAATATGCAATCCCCTGGGGAAAAAAAATCAAGTCCACAACCTTCAGCATGGTACACAACAACCTTCATGACCCAGCTCCTGCTTATCTTCCCAGCTTCATCTTCTCTATGCTTCAGTTCTTTAGTTTGTTTCAGCCACTCCAAAATTTTTACTAATTAAGAAACTTGCTGCAAAACTCATTCTTCCTCTTTTTTGCTCATACTCTTCCCTGTTTCTGCAATATTCATTTTTATCTTGCCTGTTTAAAAACACCTGACCATTAAGTTACTATTGACTTTCTTCGCAGAATTAGAAAAAAACTACTTTAAATTCCATATGAAACTAAAAAAGAGCCTGTAAGCCAAGACAATCCTAAACAAAAAAACACAAAACTGGAGGCATCATGCTACCTGACTTCAAACTATACTACAAGGCTGCAGTAACCAAAACAGCATGGTACTGGTACCAGAACAGATATATACACCAATAGAACAGAACAGAGACCTCAGTAATAACACCACACTTCTACAAGCATCTGATCCTCATCAAACCTCAGAAAAACAAGCAATGGGGAAACGATTCCCTATTTAATAAATGGTGCTGGGAAAACTGGCTAGCCATATGTGGAAAACTGAAACTGGACCCCTTCCTTATAGCTTATATGAAAATTAACTCAAGATGGAGTGATGACTTAAATGTAAAACCCAAAACCACAAAAACCCTAGGAGAAAACCTAGGCAATACCATCCAGGACATAGACATGGGCAAAGACTTCATGACTAAAACACCAAAAGCAATTTCAGCAAAAGCCAAAACTGACAAATGGGATCTAATTAAACTAAAGAGCTTCTACACAGCAAAAGAAACTAGCATCAGAGTGAATAGGCGACCTGCAGAATGAGAAAAAAAATTTGCTATCTACCCATGGGACAAAGATCTAATATACAGACTCCACAAGGAGCTTAAACAAATTTACAAGAAAAAAAAAAACCCCATCAAAAAGCGGGCAAAGGATATGAACAGACACTTCTCAAAAGATGACATTTATGTGGCCAACAAACATATATTTAAAAAAGTTCATCATCACTGGTCATTAGATAAATGCAAATCCAAACAGCAATGAGATACCATCTCATGCCAGTCAGAATGGTGATTATTAAAAAGTCAGAAAACAATAAATGCTGGCGAGGCTGTGGAGAAATAGGAACACTTTTACACTGCTAGCAGGATTGTGAATTAGTTCAACCATTGTGGATGAGAGTGTGGCGATTCCTCAAGGATCTAGAACCAGAAATACCATTTGACCCAGCAATGCCATTACTGGGTATATACCCAAAGACTTGTAAATCATTCTACTATAAAGACACATGCACACATATATTTCTTGCAGCACTATTTACAATAGCAAAGACTTGGAACCAACCCAAATGCCCATCAGTGATAGACTGGATAAAGAAAATGTATGCAGCCATAAAAAAGAATGAGATCATGTCCTTTGCAGGGACATGGATGAAGCTGGAAACCATCATTCTCAGCAAACTAACACAGGAACAGAAAACCAAACACCACATGTTCTCAGTCAAGTGAGAGTTGAAAAATGAGAACACATGGATACAGGAAGGGGAACAACACACATCAGGGCCTGTATTGGGGTGAGGAGCAAGGGGAGGGAGAGCATTAGGACAAATATCTAATGCATGCAGACCTTAAAACCTAGATGATGGGTTGATAGGTGCAGCAAACCACCATGGTACCTGTATACTTAAGTAACAAACCTGAACATCTTGCACATGTATCCTGGAACTTAAAGTAAAATAAAAATAAATAAAATATAGATAAATAAATAAAAACATATGACCCAATTCAATCACTTCCTCTACAAAATGGTTCTGAGTCCTCCCACCTTTCTGTGCAAGATGAATTAAATTATGCCTAACTTGAGTTCCTCCTGTACCCTGTACATACCCACAAAGCACAATTGTATTTTTAGCGGCTAACCCCTCCTACATGTTGCTTGTCCTTCTTCCTGGAAGATTCTAAGTTCCTTCAGGCCTTTATACTATCAGTGAAATCCTTTCCATTCTCTCTAAGTTGTATTTTAGAGTGTATAGTAGCAAGGCCACTAGGGGACTTGATAGTACCCTATGTCTATCTTGCTTCCAATTATTATATCTATTTTTTTTTTTTTTGAGATGGAGTCTAGTTTTGTCACCTAGGCTGGAGTGCAGTGGCACAATCTTGGCTCACTGCAACCTCTGCCTCAGTGATTCTCCTGCTTCAGCCCTCCCGAGTAGCTGGGCCTATAGGTGCCCACCACCACACCTGGTTAATTTTTGGATTTTTAGTGGAGATGGGGTTTCACTATGTTGGCCAGGCTGGTCTCGAACTTCTGACCTTGTGATTCACCCACCTCGGCCTCCCGAAGTGCTTGGATTACAAGCATAAGCCACTGTGCCTGGCCTTATTATGTCCAATATTTTTAAAGGAAAACATGCTAGAGTGAATTAACATATTTGTGGAGTGAATCTGCAGGTATCAATGTATACAACATGATCCAACATGACTAAAAATTGCTTAACAGACAAGATGATATCAGTTTTCATTTTCCTTGACTCAATATCATGATTCCTTTAAGTAGCAATGTCAGAGGGGTCTAAATAATGTTTCATATTTTGAAAGTAGTATTAAAATGATGCCATAAGATTTTAATGAACTATTCAATGAGAAAACCATTTGATGAAGATTTCAAAAAGTAAATTGTATATAACCAATATTGAGGAAAAGCAGTTCAAAAATCAATTAAACAGAAAAAAGAAATTTTGTTTTATCCTTGGTTTTGAAACAGTTCCTTACAGGGCCACACCAAGGCATGATTGGCAGATCTACAGTTGGCAGAAAACCAGGTGGGCCAGATAAGCTTTTGAATTACATGATCAAGCAGAAACCAATAAGATGAGCTATAGCTGGAATGAAGAATTGGTGTATTTGACTTTTATGCCCTTTACATGAAAAAGATTTAGGGATTTCTGTTGACCACAATTTTAATATGAGCCAAAGTGAGCTACTATAAACTTGGAACCAAAGGCCTGTCCCAGCCCTAGTACTAACAGACAACTTCTTGACTCTGACAGTGATATGAGATCCTAACTTCATGTCAGAGCTCGTATGAAGTACTGTTATCGTTTTCTTTTTCCTCCCATTATTTTTTATTTTTAATTTATTTAATCCTGTGCTATTTATTACCTGTCTTGGCATCTTATTTGGAAAAAGGACTGAACATTAGCAAATCATTTAAATGAGAGTGACGAAGCTACAGCATGTGAATTTTGTCTTAGACTGAGGAAGCAGAGGCATTTTTGTCTGGAAGGAGATAAGTCCCATAAGATAAACTGCACTTTTTCTTAAATTGAGTGTATCTGTGTATTTTACACAGGTTTGGGAAGCTTAGTTTAAGGGTCATATTACACTAGATATGACCACATATTACACATATTACCTAGAAAGCAGCATATTACACATACTACACATATTTTCTAGAGAGCAGCAATATAAGAAAGATTAAAGAGAGGGAGAAATATAAAAATTTTGGAATATTTAAACATAAAAGAAAAAGGCTTTGGAAGGACAAACACCTGAAGGACTGTAAGTGAGGTTTGGTATATAATTTGTTGAGCTCTAGAAGCCAACACTGGGAACAAATCATGGGAGAGGTTGGAAAGTGGGTTTAAGGTCAATAGGAATAAATTTTGTAGCAAGTATTCCTGCCCAAGCATGCGTTGCTGGTGTTCAGAGGTTAAACAGGCCAGGTGCACTAGGGAAGATATTA
The DNA here is from genome assembly GCF_030222135.1 of Aotus nancymaae. Lineage (NCBI taxonomy): Eukaryota > Metazoa > Chordata > Mammalia > Primates > Aotidae > Aotus > Aotus nancymaae. Next base: position 44,063,257 of record NW_026988432.1, read on the forward strand.
CTGCAGTGATTGAGGGGAAGCAAATGGACTCAGATCAACCTAGAGGGCACCTCCTCAGTGATGTGCTCCCCTGCTAGGTTCCCATGACCTCTTTGTGCAAGTATCTGTATGTGTGTCTGTGCCTTCTCACCCACTAGTATGTGAGTCTTCTCAACTCAGAAAGCATGTCTTATTTGTTCATCTTCATCACCCTGGCACCAACTGCAGTTCTTGGAACATAAGAATAATAATGTTATCGAATTAGTGAACTAATTTAGTAAGATTAAATGTGATAACTCCAAAGATTCTTTCTACATCTAGGTGTCTATAGTTCTGTAAGTTAATAAACAAAAGCATTCACTGGGTGCTTTGCCAGGAATTCTGATAGCATAGGTTTAATCATTTAACACACATACACACACATACACATACAACTATTTCTGGGAAAGAACTGTGAAAATGAAAGAAAGTCAGAAAAAAACACACAACAAATCTAAAATCACTTAGTGGTATGATGTAAAAGGAAATCTCTGATTCTGTGTGATCTTTTGAAACACAAAAGAATTTATGAAAACATGCATGATATGTATATGTAATTCTGAAAATTAAAGATACCTATGCCTTAGGTCTTGTTAGTGTTATCCCTATTTTATAAATAATGCTAAAAAGGGGCAAAGAGACCTGGCACGGTGGCTCACACCTGTAATCCTAGCACTTTGGGCGGCTGAGGCCAGAGGATCACTTAAGGTCCGGAGTTGGAGTCCAGCCTGGTCAACATGGTGAAACCCTGTCTCTACTAAAAAAAAAAAAAAATTAGCTGGGCATGGTGGCGCGTGCCTGTAATCCCAGCTACTCAGGAGACTGAGGCAGGAGAATTGCCTGAACCCAGGAGGCGGAGGTTGCAGTGAGCCGAGATCATGCCATTGCACTCCAGCCTGGGTAACAAGAGCGAAACTCCATCTCAAAAAAAAAAAAAAAAAGAAAGAAAAGAAAATGTAGTATATCTGTATATCTACACAGTGGAATACCATTCAGCCATAAAAAAAAAAAATGAAATCATGTCATTTGAGACAACATGAGTGAACCTGGAGGACATTATGTTAAGTAAAATAAGTCATACACAGGAAGTGAAATACCACATGATCTCATTCACATGTGGAATCTTTAAAAAAATATCTTATAGATGTAGAAAGTAGAACAGTGATTATCAGAGAATGGGGAAAGGCTAGAGAAGAGGAGGATGAAAGAGATTGGTCAACAGGAACAAAGTTACGATTAGATAGGAGGAATAAGTTCTGATCGATTGCACAATAAGGTAAATAGTTAATGTACATTTCAAAATAGCTAAAAGAGGGTTTTGAGTGTTGTCATGAAGAAATGATAAGTGCATGAGTAGATGAACGTGCTATCCTGATTATTTAATGTATACATGTATTGAAACGTCAAATTGTACCCCACAAATAGAAATAGGTACCATTATAATGGATCAACCAAAAAATTGAAAAAAAAAAAGGAAATATGTGTGAAAATTATAAACACAATTGAATTAGCCCAATGTAAAAAGAACATTCTATATGATTCCATTCAAATAAAATTTAAAAACAAACCAAAAAAAAGAATTTGTCACTTTCAAAATACTAGAGAAAAGAAGTACTGTAAAAAATTAGATATTTCAAAATGCAAGGAGTACAAGAACAATAAAATGTGCAAAATAAGGCCAAATACATTAGTGATACTAATAACTGGAAATGGTTTCATTGCACAGTTTAAAGTTACAGATTTGCAGATTGATCATAAAAGCAAAATTCATGTTATTTAGAAGAAATACATTTCAAGCAAATAGAAACTGAATAAAGATCCTAGAAAAGAAAATAATAAAGAATTCTAATTATTAAAAAAGAGAGAATTCAAGGCAAAAAGAATTAGAACACTCAAATTTGGATATTTTATGTTAATAAAAAATATAGTCTAAGACATATCAATCCTGAACTTAATGCACATGACAACATAACTTTATAATATATAAAGTAAGATCTGGTTAAAATCCAAAGAAAACTAGTCAAATCTGCAATCACAATGGGAAATATTAGCACATCTTGAATGTTTTAGAAATAAAAGAATAAAAGAGCATCAGGTATAAAAACCTGTGAGTTGTGATTCAATTGCAAAGAGATTCACTTTTAAAAATATGTTAATGTAATTTGATACAAACACAGATTAAGGGAGAAAGACTGCATAGTTTTAATCAATGCTGAGAAACATTTGCTAACAAGAACAATATACCTATTCTAATAAAAGTTACAAAATAGCTCACCACAAATTTAACTTCATAAAATGTACTTGATAACTTGATAAAGAAGGTAGAGATACTATGTAGAAAATGGACAAACCTGAGAATCAAGGAAAAAAAACCATTAAAATTAATAAGACAGTTATTTAAAATGGCAACCTGAAGTATAGTTTCTAACAATAATTAACAAAAATTTAGTTCAGTCTTTTGGAGAAAGCTACTAAACAGTGTCAAAAAGACAGAACCCAAATAAAAGTAAACATCATTTTCATGGATGAGATTATATATATACATATATATATATATATATATTTAGATATCAATTTTTAAATCTCAAAATTCTTTAAAATCCATAAATTCAATACAATCATACTCAAAATCCAAACAAAATTTGTGTATGAAGCTCAAGAAGATGAAATGCATTTGGAAGATTAAAATCCACAAGGATAACTCTAACATTTTTTAAAAAGAAAAATTGTTGTTGGGTTGGGGTGAGGGAACTTATGTCACTGGGTAGCAAAATATATCAAAAAGCTACATTATTTAAACTTACACAGCACAACATTAACACAAGAATGGATAGAAAGATCTGTAAAACAGAATAGTTGGTACACATTTTATTTAAAGGATCATATAATAAATAATTTTAGTTTTCCAGGCCATACAGTCTCTGTTGCAAGCATTCAACTCTGCCTTGTAACAGGAGAGCAGTCATAGACAGTAGTATATAAATGGATGCTGTTGTGTTCCGATAAAATTTCTTTTACAAAACAGACAGCAGGCATGAGGCTGCTCACTGGAACAGAGAATCCAGGAAAAGTCTCACAGATACTTAGACTTTAGAAAATAGTGAGAGTAGGATTTCAAATTGTATATGATAAAAGTGGACTATTCACTTGCCAACTATCTGAGATAAAAGTAAATATCCAAAATATACAGAATAGATTATTTTGTATATCTATTTTGTATATTTATATACATTATAGAGTAAACATTTTAAAAATCTATTTTTTTAATAAGAAATATTATATAGTGTCAAGGTACACTGAGGGAAATAAACTTGACTACATAAAATAAATACATTTTCATGAAAAATATAATTAAAAATCTATTTTATTATATATCTTATATATTTTTATATGTAAAATAAGTATTTCTTTAAATCAATAATAAGTAATATAACTCAATAGAAAACTATTCAAGTTTCAGGCAGCACTGTTAAATGATGTATGAAAAAATGCTCAATATCAGAAGTATACACAAAAAACATTAATAATGTAAAAAAAAATTTGTTTTCAGTCATGCTGGCACATTTTTAAAAGATATTAATTAGTGGTGATAAAAGTGTAAAGAAAAGTAAACTTCCATATTCTGTTGAGGACTATGTTGTCCTCAAAATTTTAAATTGTATATTCCTTAATAGAACAATGTCACATTTTACACTAGAGATACCCGTTCACTTGTGTACCAAGAAGTATGTTCCAAGGTTGTTCATAATATAGCACTTGTGATGGTGAAAAAATCGAAGACAATGTAAATACCCATTGAAGACAATGTAAATTTCCATCAATATAAGAAGACATAAATAAACCAACATATATCTAAAATATGTCAGGCTAAACAGGGCTTAAAAAGAATCAGGAGGAACTTTGAGAAGCCAAGAAATTATGTCAAAGAAATACTAAAAAGAAAAAAAGCATACAGACGTAGGATTTGTGGTCTGTGTGGCTGAAGAGATTGGTGAGAAAGAAATTTTGCTCATTTTTGCTCATGTATTGATATATTTTGTTTTACAATTTATTTGTTAGGTAAATAATTACTGTAAGCCTATGTACCAGTCACTGTTTGAGATGCTGGGGATATAGTAGCAAGCAAAACAAACAAAAATCCTTACCCTTGTGGAACTTACCTTCCAGTTGTAGAAAAAGAACAGTAAACTAACAAGTTAAAAATATAGTCCCACTCTATTCTAAGGAGAAAAACAAAATAGCACATATGAAAGGACAGGAAAGGCACTGAAATACATTTTAGCAGTGGTTTTTGCATTAATACTTGCATAAATAAGCAGTTCAGAGAGTAACCTTTTTAAAAAATCTCTCTTTCTGTGAGATGTTTTCTGAACTGAAAATATACACTTAACATCTCTGATTGCCAGAGTCTGAGTTTTGCAGTAGATGGGTTGACAAGTTGGTTGCTGACTTGGTTTGTATCATCTGGGATGTGAAGCAGGTATAAACAGCACCCATCCAAGGGTCACTGTGCAAATTAGATGGGATGATGTATATACAGTGTACCCTGTATACAGTAAAGAACTGACTACCTTAGTTCACTTTCTTCTCGTTTTTTCTCCTGATACTGTGTTAAGATGACTCTGAAAATTCAACCTTTTGCCAAAATTAATTAATCATAGAAAAGTTCGTGCTTCCCAATCATTTCCCCATTCAGGGACTGGTGACTCTATCATTTCAAACTCTATAGAAATCAAGAAACTACATATAGGCACACAACACCTCTAGTCATATAAAGTAATAAAATAAATGCTTGGTAGACTTCAAGTCTTTAATGATTCCTCCTTAGCCTTTAATGTATGCATAAACACATAAACAAAAAAGAAAACAAATTCTTAGTTAAAACATCCAAATTAATGAGTCACTTTTAGCCAGACATCTTCCTTTAGATGAAAGTAGCATTCCACCCTCATCCAGAGCTGACTATAGCTAAGAAATAAGTGCCTTTTGCCAAAAGTTAGAGTCAGAAATTATGTCTGAGTTTATAAGCTAATCTTTTTAGTTCTACACCCCTACCTTTAGGAGTGATTATCTTATTATTCTCCTATGGTCAAATGCCTCTACAATTCCATTTTGATTGATATAGGTAAAACATAAATTACCGTAACATATTGAAACACTGAATGTATTCTGTACTTATTGATTACCAATATAATATATACAATATACAACTTTTCTTTAACCTTAAGCAGTTTGCTGCTAAGTTGAAAAATATCAATTAATTTCAAGGCATATTTTGGGGGCTCCTACTATACGAAAGACATTTTGCTAGACACTTGCAGTCCAAAGGTAGAAGACATACTCTCTGTCTTTAAAGAGCTTCAGTCTCACAGAGGAAGTAGACACAATATATTGAGTAAATACAAATGAGGGCAGGAAGAAGAGCATTTAGCTCAACCTGAGAATGGAAGGCCAGTTTCCTGAAGGAGAGAACTCATAAACTACATCTTGCAAAGTGAGGGTACATCAACAAGACGTAGTCAAGGGGGTTATATAAACAGGGAATGAAGATGTATGAGAATAAAAACAGTATTGTGTAAAGGGGAAATGCCTAGCAATTTCATATTAGTAGAGCATAAAAATGCAAAACAGGGAGCATCAGAGATGAAATGAAGAGGGAGATATAAAAATATTAAGGAATAATAGTTACATGATTAAGTATTACCAGGTGCAGACAGTAAACTTTACAATTGGCCAAGAAGTGCGAAGAATTACTTAAGCCTGAATTCAGGGGAATGTTTTCGTAAGAGTGGGACTTAAAACAGGAATGAACAACTGAATAAAGGGAAGAATGGAAACATTGTGAGATGAGGAAAGGGAAGCAGCTTAAAGCAGATAAGTATGAAGGACTTAGGAAAAGCTTCCTGGGATATAGAATAGACATTCTTGTTTCTTCTTATCTAATGCAGCACTTATCTAGCCATTACTATGTGTCAGACTGTGTCCTCCATGCTCATCCTCAGGATATAAACCCAGGCAATTTGGCTGTGAGGTATCTGCCCTTAACCACTATACCATGGCAATTCTCTGTGTGTTTGTTACTGAGATTAGACTATGTTGGAGGAAGTCAGTGTGAAACAAGAGATAAACTAAGGTCTTTAACAAGTCCACAAATATCAGGCTAATTTAGGGTTGGTATTTCAAAAATGCACTAAATAGTAAAGCATTCTTGACCACTCAGTTACCAAACCAGGTGCTAAAATATCAGCATGCACTTCTTACGTTCTTCTTTGTATAGTATTGTAATTTGATTTCTTGTCTACCAATGGTCAGTGCGCTTAAACCATAAAAAAATAGAGAAATAATATGGCTATTCACATACACACCATGGAATACTACACATCCACAAAAAGCAATGAGTTCGTGTCCTTTGTAGAGTCTTGGATTAAGCTGAAAACCATCATTCTTAGCAACTGATACAAGAACAGAAAACCAAACACTGCATATTCTCACTCATAGGCAGGTGTTGAACAATGAGAACACGTAGACTCAGGGAGAGGAGCATCACATACTGGGGCAGTTGGGGGGGTTAGGGGAGGGACAGTGGGGGGTGGGGAGGGTGGGGAGGGATAACATGGAGAGAAATGTCAGATATAGATGAAGGGGGAATAGAGGCAGGAAACTACCTGGTTATGTATGCACCTATGCAACAACCCTGCATGACCTGCACATGTACCCCAGAACCTAAAGTAAAATTAAAAAAAAAAAAAAAGAAATAATATGGCCATTTTGGTGAAAAACCTGAATTATAGATCCAATTAACTCAAAGACCCTCTTAAAGGAGACACACATAAAAAAATCATACCAGGTAAATTATCGTAAACTCCTGAAAATTAAAGATAAAGAGATCACCTTAAAACTAGCTGGAGGAAAAAAATAAAAAATTCCGTCTAACATCAGAAACAATGGAGAATAGAAGACATTAAATAATATCTCTAAACTGCTGAAAGAGTAAAAACAAATACAAAAGCAATCAGCCCAGAATTCTCTACCCAGCAAAAATATCTTTCAAAATTAAAGGCAAAACAAAGATATTTTGTCTACATGAAAGTGGAGATAATTGTTCAGCAGTAGAGCTGAATTACAATAAATGCTAAGAGAAGTATTTCAGCTTGAAGGAAATGACAAGAAGAAAACCTGTATCTACAGAAAGGAAGGAAGAAGAACAGATATGAGAAATATACTGGCAAATGTGATGGACCGTTCCCTGCGCCATCTCTTTGTATTGTCTTCATTTACTAAAAAGACAATTGAATTCAGATTTTAAAAATTACAACATTGTAATGTAAGATTTATAACATATAGGCCGGGCAAGGTGACTCAGACCTGTAATCCCAGCACTTTGGGAGACTGAGGCGGGTGGATTATGAGGTCAAGAGATTGAGACTGTCCTGGCCAACAAGGTGAAACCCCAGTGTGCGCCTGTAGTCCCAGCTACTCGGGAGGCTGAGGCAAGGGAATTGCTTGAACCCGCTAGGTAGAGGTTGCAGTGAGCCGAGATCGTGCTACTACACTCCAGCCTGGGTGACAGATCAAGACTCCGTTTCAAAAAAAAAAAAAAAAAAAAAAATTACAACACATATAAATGCAAAATAAATAAGAGTAATAGCATAAAAGATGGGAGAATAAACAGAATTTTGTGGTGCAAGTCTTTAACATAAATTGATTATGATACTGACTCATGGAGACTAAGTGGAAGTTGTATATTGCAACTCTCCTTTAAAAATGAAAAGAGATATCACAAAAAAGCCAATGATAGGATCAATGATAGGATTAACATAGAATACTAAAAAGTATTTTGTTAACCCTATGAAAAGGCAGTAAAGGAAAAACAGAAATAAAAAGTAAATAGAAAAAAATGGGAAAAAATAACAATAGACCTAAATCCAAGCACATCAAAAATTATATCAGATATAACTTGATTAAAATCCCCCATTAAAAAACATATATTACATTAGATCAAGGATCCTCAACCCCCAGGCTGCAGACAGGGACCCGTCTATGGCCTATTAGGAAGGGGACTACACAGCAGGAGGTGAGCAGCCAGGAGCAAGCATTACAAACAGCCTGGCCTCTGTCAGATCAATGGTGGCATTAGATTCTCATAGGAGCATGAACCCTATTATGCATGCAAGGGATCTAGGTTGCCTGCTCCTTATGAGAATCTAATGCCTGATGATATGAGGTGGAACAGTTTCATGTGGAAAAATTGTCTTCCATGAAACCGGGCCCTTGTGTCATGAAGGTTGGGAACTGCTGCATTAGACAGCATACAAGACTCAAATTGTTTGTAAATGACACACTTTACAAAAAAAAAACACTGGTAAGTTGAAAGTTTTAAGAATGGAAAAGTGTACCACGCAACACCAAGCCCAATGTGGTTGGTGAGTCTATATTAATATCAGATAAATTTCTCAACTAGAAATATTATCAGGAATAGACATGTCATAAAAAGACTGAATGAATTCATCAAGAGCATATAAACAACACTAAATATGTATGTATCTAATAAAAGTTCAAAATGTGTAAAGCAAATATTGAGAAAATTTAAGTAGAAATAAAATAATGTATAATTATAGTTTGAGATTTCATACTCCTCTCTAAGGAGTTAATAGAACATAAAGACAGAAACCCAATAAGTTTATGGAAGAGTTGAACAACACTATCAACCATTGACCTAATTGTTATTTAAAGAACAGTTCATCCCAAATAGCTCTATATGCATTATTTTAAAGTACCTATGTAACATATATGTAATTCCAAATATAGACCATATCCTGGGTCATAAAGCAAGTCTTAATAAATGTAAAATGGTTGAAATAGTAAAAAATAAGTGTTCTGGCAACATGGAATTAGTATAAATGAATAATAAAAAGATATTTGAAAAGCTCTCAAATATTTGAAAATTAAATTATATACTTGTAAATATATTATGGGTCAAAAAATTAATTATAAGGAAAATTAGGAAATATTTTGAACAGAATTAGAAAGTTCATACAAGATTAATCCCAGGTTATGAAGCTGACAATTAAAGGGGCATGAGGCTGAATCAATTTTTGGGGTAGAATTAGAAGGCCTGTATGGGTGAAGCATATGGCTGTGGTAGAGAGGAGTACAAAATGAGGTCAGAGATGTGATCAAGACCAGATTTCTGTGAGTCCAGTTTAGGGATTATCTTTACTACCTAATTAGCACCTAATTTAGCATTTAGCATATAGAACCTAGACTAGCACCTAGGGATATCCTCACAAGAAAGCTGTATAAATGAATACATTGTTTTTCTTGACTATTGAATAACCAAATCTACTTTTTTTTTCAAATATTGACTGTTGTCAAAATCTCCCTTTGAGTGTTTTTAAGAGCTCCTTTTTCCTCCCCCATCTAGTCTTTAATTTTCTGTTTCACCTTAAAGGTGTTTCCACTCACTCTGTTTCTAACCATTTGTTCTCTAATTCTTTATTTTTTGTTCATTGGTTATTATACCAGTTTTCTGACTCTCTCACCTCTCAAAATATATGGAAGATCCTGATAACATCCATGAGTCCTGTGGGTAGCAAGTATAGCCTGGGATCACCTATTTTCCTTCCCTTTAAAGATAAACAAAAGAGAAACACAATTAGTATATTGATATCTGAGATGAAAGTACATTTATTTCACAATGTATCAATGTGATGTAGCTTTAGGAGATTAATAAAATATTAGTCAATATTAAAGTCCATGAAATAAATTATCTACTCTTTTCATTCTGTTAAATGACATATTAAGCCAAAATGTATTCCTTCCTTTGATTTTAAAATAAAATAAGCTTATTTCTGATCATTTTAATTAGGAAGACATAAATTTTATGTGTTCTGATTTTTTTCTTAGACTTAGCAACAACAAAAGACTCCAGCATTTTATGTTTTTTAATTCACTTGATGCCAGCAGTACATTTTTCAAGTGGAAGAGCCATGTCAATGGTGTGGGGGAGAGGAGTTTTTCAAAGACAGAACTTTTAGTTTGAAAATTAGTGACTAATGGAGCATATCCAGTAGGTATTTTTCATACAACTTAGCATCATCATTATATAATGATGCTGCTTTGATGTGAGATTAACTCAGACATGTGATTTTTCATCCAAAAGTATCAAGACTGTAAAACAATGAACAGTGCAGTTATAACAAGAAAAAAAATTAGGATATATGTTTAAAAGAAAACTCAAAAAACATGAAAACTTGAAGCAGCCTTGTTATCCTAAGTGGTGCCAAGTCTATTATAGACCATAGACAAAGAGAAAATTATGAGAATGGAGAAAGGGACTCGGTAAAACAATGTGGGAATGACATGTTATAGAGTTAAAAGAAGCCAGACTCAATTTTTATTTTGCTTCATAGAAAGTGTACACCAAATGAGAGCTAAAGTACAATCCACTATATATCCTGCCTCATTCCATCAGAGTCTCACAGACTCTTAAACATAGGAGGCTTAACCTTTGGATTTTCATTCATGTAAGAAACTGCACATATTATCAATAGGGGAAAATCATCTAACATGACCAAACCTTGACTTGAAAACTCCTCATTCCTTTCCCCTGCAGATCCCTCAGCTGGTAAAGGGGATATTTTCCAAACAAGTGCTTATGATCTCGACAAAACGAACTAGAATCCAGGCAAATAAAAAACATAAATTTACTTTACATTCACTTAACAGGCTTCGGTTTCATTGATATCTGACTTGCTAATTGTAACACACCCCTCGGTTAGGACAGGAGAAGTTGTTAACACATCTGGGGGATTTGGTAACTGAGCTGTAGAGAGCTGAGGTAGGAGTCCAGAGACTCATGACCAGAAAGTGATGAATCTGTGGAATGACATCTCGGTGGCTGTGAGTTCCACCCTTAATCCCTCTTAGTGAACAATCTCTCTTAGTTAAAAATCAGCCTGGGGTCACTTCAGATTGAGCCCTTGTTTGAGTGACTCCCCTGTAAATCAACCCTTAGCCAAAAAGGAAGGCAGTGGGCTCACAGAATTAAAGTCTTAGGTTGGGAGAGTTAAGTTAGGAAATGTCAAAGGACATTGCCATTACATTACAGAATGTATAGACCTCTATGTGCCTTAGCAGGGTTTGAACCTGCTTCAGTTATTGCCATCAGGCCCTGACTTTTTCAAACATCTTTCACGTTGTAGTACACACTGTATTCTCTGCCACACATTTGAAGATAAGCTCTCTACCAAAACAGACCTGCTGGAAGTCCCTCTGTACTTGGCATTACTTGAATTAATTATGGTATTACAACACAGCTCCAGTAAATGTGTTGATAGACATATCATAGCTTATAAACACGTGTATTGGAATGCTAACCATGGTTACAAAGCAGATTATCTTATTTAAAGAGACTAGTTTTAAAATTTAGACATTTAATTTAATTATCTTTTCCCAGAAGTATATAAAGAAATCAGAAAGCTAGTGTGAATAACATTATCTTCACAGAAATGAAAACTTGCAAGAGCATTTTTTGCCACAAACTCAATAATTTTAGTATAATCACTAACTATGTTTTTGTTTTACAGAACCAGTATGATTTGGAAAAAGAATAAAATTGCTTTTAAAGTACAAAAATAATTATGAACCACTTCAAACGTAATGTCTGTGTTTTATTTCTCATCAGAATTCATTAGTGTGTAACATCAATAATTTAGCCCATCATTTGCCAACACTGACTTGGCTCAGTAGTTCAATCATGTAACCCTGTAAACTCACTTTCCATTAAAATGAATGTTGCTGACAAAGGATAACTAAAGAGATACTTCATTTATTAACTAAAGAGGTACTTCATTTATCAACATTTTTAAATTAGGAGTTTGGGGCCACAGAAGCTTAGCTGGATGATTTATTTGAAGGATCTTTATATTAGACCTAAAGACTTGCTCCAAATCATACGATACTACCCACAAAGACAATCGCATTTCATTTGTGTAGTTGTGACTCAGGGTTCTCTCTTCAGAGGCAGGCATAGCCACCTGCAGAGAATCAAATGACCTATCAGAATGAAAACTTGACTGTGTGGTAGAAAATTATAAAATGTACTGCATTCTCCTATATCTTGATTTACTCTGTTGAGCATATTTCTTACAAAACCTACAATTTGAGGTCCAATACTATAATATCCTAATGTTGTTAAAAATTGATTTGAAGCATTAAGTAAACAGGCTAAAATCAGTTCATGATGAAGGTAAGGCTCCCCAATATTAACAACGTGTACTTTAGTATGTTCCAATTTCTCATTTGCCCCTGACCTACACTTTCGCTGACACAAATGCCTATAGACATTACCCACAGTGTTTTGAACAAGGTAGTTTCATTTTCCAGAACTGATCCCACCTTCTGCTGCTGTGTTAACATCACACCATTTTGGATTCAAAAAGCAAAAAAAAAAAAAGAAAGAAAGAAAAGCATCTGCAGTGCAGTGAGCAAAACATGAAATCAAAATTCCTCATATATGTCAAAATTTTTATCTCCTAGGCTTTTAAACATTTGATTTCTAGAAAATACCACAAGACTGCATAATCAGAACCTTCCTTGCTTCCTCTGTGATAAATTAAATGCATGTTCTTATTAAAACCTTTTCGTACAACAAGGAGGATCTCAGCATTCAGCCTCTAGAGTTGCCAGCTGGCATCTTTCTCTGTCTTGGATCAAAAAGTTCTCAACCAGCTGATTCATTCAAAAGTCAAAATCCAGGGCTGAGGTTGGATTATGAAATGTTATCTTTACTGTATCAAAACAGCTTCTTTTTCTCTTATTTCATCTCTTTTCTCTCCCTTTAGCTTTCCTTCTTTCCTTTAGAAATATTTACCCTGGAAGATTCCAAATAAGAATGTTCCTACAGAAATACTTTCTCATGCCTCCTTCCAACTTTTCTTTGCCTTATAAAAGTCAGTATGTAAAAAATAACTCTTTCCAATATGATGATAAGAAGTTACTCCTCTCACATGACTTGTTAGTAGTATCCTGTAGTCATTTTGTGAACAAAGGAAGCTGTGCTGCACCAATGCAGAGAGCATCCAGGGGTCTACGGTGACTTCCAGCATCGTTGCCTTGGGTCATGTTTCTACAGCACTTTATATTTTCAATTTGTGCTTATTTTAACTTGGGCCTCACAAATAACCCTGGAAATTAGATTTTGTTAGGCCCATTTTGTAGGTAAATTAATTAATTCCAATAGTGTAAGTGATTTCCCAAGGCCTCTTGCTTAGAGCAGTAATTTTCCATGATTTATTATCCAAGGGGAGAAGAGGCAAAATGATTTTTCTGTAATAAACCTAAGGTTTGTGGATTTGATTTTGTATATTTTTAACTTACTGTGGAAAACATGTCACAATCATGGCATCTGTTAAACTAAGTGGCTGTATTATACAATATGACGTATTATCCAGGCTTAAACCATTGTTACAGAAAACACTTTATGCTGTATTCCTCAGTTACATAAAAAAAATTAAATAATGTTTAAAATTTGCAGAAAAATCCACCAGAATCCACTTAAATTTACCATACACATATAGAAATATAAAGCATGAAAATAAATATGTGGATGGCCAGTATCTTAGCCATTGAAGTCCTCTCCCACGCATCTGGCTTCATTAAACAGAAATGTTCTGATTGTTTTTTTATCTTTCTCACTTAAAAATATTTGTAAAATTTAAAAATAGAAAAGTATAAGAATATACATTACTCTATTTTCAGGCAAAATAAAATGAAAAAATGTGTAAGTAGTGTTAGTTACAGGTAAAATTTTTCTAAAGACCTTTTAAATATACATCAGGAATGGACTGTGATGGCTAGCAAATAGGTTTTAAAAAGACACTTGGGGGAAAATAGTAATATAAGCCTTTTATTAGAAAAGAGAGTAGAAACTATATTTATAGTTAAGTAGTACCTATCATGGAATACCTTAAAATAATGAAAAGTTATACAGATTCCAGTTGACCTAAAGAGATTATGTAACACTAAGAAAACATGAATAGAAACCAATCAGCAAATTCATAAGACACAAATTATAAGGGCTAAGTGAAATACATAATGAGTTTACCATTATATACAGACATATTATTTCTAAAAATCCTGAATACGCTGAGACATGGCAAAGATCTGAGTGTGTTGTGTGTGTGTGTGTGTGTGTGTGTATAATAGGAACTTTTCATTAATTTAATGAATATAAAATATCTGTGTAGGTTTTTATAAATATAAATAAAAATGCAGACAGATATAAAGATGAACCAGATCCAGTTCCTGCTAAGAAAAAAATCCAGTCTATGATGGAAAAAAACAGTTAAGAAGCACTGTCAATATGATAAATGCAATGACAAGGCAAGAGGCAGAGTTGGGAAGACTTTCCATACAAAAGACAAAGAAAAAACTAAGACTTAGACCTGAAAGAAATGTACACATTACTAGAACTAAAATATCTATATATGACTCCATAGGAGTACAGTTGGGCTGTAGCTACAGGTGAGTGCGAAGAGATAAGAGGAGCCTAACCTTGCAGATAGTTGTGTGGCATACAAAGAAGCTTCAACTCCATCCTGAGGATACAGGGGAAGAAGGAGAGGAGTGGAAATTTATGTAAAGAAAAAGAGGGAGATGATAACATTTGCGTTTTAGAAAGATTGCTTAGGCTGATATATGTAAAATAGAAGCTTGTGTGGGGAGATGAAGGGGATGGAAATCGAGTAGAGGTTTCGTGACTAGAAGTGAGGAAATTGATTAAGGTGCTCTTGTAGGCATTCAGTTTGGACATCTAGCATCCTGAAGTGATGTCATGTCATTGGAGATAAAGAAGGATGTTTGAGACATGGCGAAGGAGTATAGATACCAAGACTTGTTTTTTTTAAATGGATGTAGCATTTAGTTTCTAACATAGATATTTCTTTTACCTTTCCATGAATCCTAGCTTGGAAATTCAATAAAACACTGTCTTACACCATTCATTCTTTTCTTCCCTCCTTTTTAAAACTACTGAGTTTGGAGAAAGAGATAAAATGTAAATGGAGACAGATCTCTCTTTTGCTCCTGGGTACTGTCTGACACTGTTTCCTGTTCCTTTGAAGTCATTTTCATCACTACCTCCCAATTCTCTCTGTGTACCTTCAATTCTCTTATCTCATAAAAAGAGAGAATGTTCTTCCTGCTTCTGTGTGTCCAGATACTGTTCTTTTATACTTATACCATGGCAATTGATGTATTAAGTTGTAGCAGCTTGAATTTCTTTCACCAGATGGGTTGGAACCCTAAAAACAATACCATATTCAGCTTTATATTCCCAATAGAACCAAATACAATGTAAAATGCATATTATGTTAAATATATGCCAAATATATACATGTAGCATTTTTATTATACATATCTACAACATGTGTATATGATATATACATATCTTCTTCAGAAGTCTCTAAAATCCTTGTAAGAAGAGCTCATGATTTATTCAGCATCATACCATGTGGAGTGCTTAGAGGGCATACATTCTAATAGATTTGCTATAAATATTTGATGAATAAAATGGACAGTCCTATCAAAGGATTACCTGAGACAGTATTCAGGAAATAATCTGGTATTCAGTTAATTAATGGAAAAAAAATGAACTAGGGCAGCATTCAGAAAGTATCAGATTTCATTTATTCATACTTGAAGAACTTTTTTTATAAAAAGTACCCTAGAATCAGTGTATTTTTTAAGGCAAGTAGGGACACCCTATTGTTCAAAATCATATTTGAAAGCTCTCTTGTGTATTAATTTTTCTGCTTCCAATCTGCCTGTAAGACTAGGAAAAAAAATCAAGAAATTGTATGAATCCAAAAAGTCATGAGATACATGTAAAAAGAAGCTTATGCATTAAAATCTCTAGAAGTCTGAATGTAAAGAAAACTTCTGTTATCATTTTTCCCTTATTCATATTATTATTTACAAGTAAATATATAAGAACAAAAACTTTAGAAATCCAAAATAAGGAAGTCCATTGAAAAACAAGGTCAAGGCTGCAGAAATTAGCAGTGAAAAAATGTCACGACATTGTTTTATAAGAGAAAAGAAGAAAAAGTTATCTAGATGCATATGAACTAAATGGGGTCCATCTTTTGTTTTAAGTGTAACATTTCTAAAAGGACATTTCTGTTCATCATTTTTTACTTAGATAACCAAGTACTTTTTGAGTATCAAAGATGAGTTCAGGAATGGGATACATGTTTTTCCTATATTATTATTGTTGAGAACCTACGGTTCACCAATGGTAAGGTACAAACAGGCTATATTTACAAGACAGCCCAAGATATTGATGAAGTCTCTAGATATAAGAAAGTTTGTATCTATAAGAAATATGATTTGTTGCCTAAAGAAATCAAGCCTGTGGTTTTAGGCTAAAGCCCATTACTACTGTGGCTTAACCAACTAAGCCAATTGATAGATGCAGAAAATATTGAATCTGATCAGTTTGATATGGTCTAGCTTTGTGTCGCCACCCAAATCTTACTTGAATTATAATCTCTCAATCCTCACATGTTGTGGGAAAGACCTGGTGGAGATTATTGAATCATGGGGTCAGTTTCCCCATGCTGTTCTCAGGACAGTGAGTGAAGGTCTGGTGGTTTTATAGGGGGCTCCTCCCTTCATTTGGCACTCATTCTCTCTCCTGACTCCCCGTGAAGAGGTGTCTTTTCACCACAATTATAAGTCTCCTGATGCCCCCCAGCCATGCAGAACTGTGAGTCAATTAAACCTCTTGTTTTAATAAATTACTCAGTCTTGGGTATTTCTTCATAGCAGCATGAGAACAGACTACTACAGTAAATTGGTACTGCAGAGAGTGGGGTACTGCTATAAAGATATCTGAAAATATGGAATTGACTTTGGAATGTGGTAACAGGAAGAAGTTGGAACAGTTTAAAGGGCTCAGAAGAAGATAGGAAAATGTGGAAAGTTTGGAACTTCCTAGAGACTTGAAGAGTTCAGAAGACAGGAAGACATGGGAAAATTTAGAACTTCTTAGAGACTTGTTGAATGGCTTAGACCAAAATGCTAATAGTGATACAGACAATAAAATCCAGTCTGAGGTGGTCTCTGTTGGAGACGAGGAACTTGTTAGGAACTGGAGCAAAGGTCACTCTTGTTATGCTTCAGCAAAGAGACTAGAGGAGGCATTTTGCCCCTGCCCTAGAAATCTGTGGACATTTGAACTTGAGAGAGATGATTTAGGGTATCTGTTGGAAGAAATTTCTAAGGGCAAAGTATTCAAGAGGTGATGGAGCATAAAAGTTTGGAAAATTTGCAGCCTAACGATGTGATAGAGAAGAAAAACACCCTTCCTGGGGAGAAATTCAATCCTACTTCAGAAATTTGCATAAGTCATGAAGAGCCACATGTTAATCACCAAGACAATGTCTCCAGGGCTTGTCAGAAACCTTAACAGCCACCCTTCCATCAGAAGCCTGGAGGCCTAGGAGGGAAAAATGGTTTTGTGAACTGGGCCCCTACTCTATGCAGCCATATAGAAAGAAACTCTATTCAGCTCCAGCTGTGTCTAACAGGGGCTAAGGTAAAACTCAGGACATTGCTTCAGAGGTTGCAAACCCAAAGCCTGGTGGCCTACACATGGTGTTGGGTCTGCAAGTGCACAGAAGTTAAGACTTAACATTTGGAAAATTCCACTTAGATTTCAGATACATGGACAAACCTATACGTCCAGGCAGAATTTTGCCACAGTGGCAGAGCCCTCATGGAGAACCTCTGGTAGGGCAATGTGGAAGGGAGATGTGGAGTTGGAGTGCATACAGAGTCCTCACTGGGCGCTGCCTGGTGGAGCTGTGAGAAGAGGGTCACATCCTCCAGACCCCAGAATGGTAGATCCACCAACAGCTTGCAGCATGTGCCTAGAAAAGTCACAGGCATTCAGTGCCAGTTCATGAAAGCAGCTGGAAGAGGGCTGTACCCTGCAAAGCTGCAGAGGCAGAGCTTCCCAAGGCTGTAGGAGCCCACCTCTTGCATCAGCACGACCTGGATGTGAGACATGGAGTAAAAGGAGATCATTTTGGAACTTTAAGGTTTGATGACTACCCTATTGGATTTTGGACTTGCATGGGGCTGGTAACCCCTTTGTTTTGGCCAATTTGACCCATTTGGAATGGGTGTGTTAACCCAATACCTGTACCCCCATTGTATCTAGTAAGTAACTAACTTACTTTTGATTTTACAGGCTTGTAGGTGGAAGGGACTTGCCTTTTCTCAGATGAGACTTTGGACTTGGATGTTTGAGTTAATGCTGGAATGAGTTAAGACTTTAGGGGACTGTTGGAAAGGCATGATTGTGTTTTGAAATGTGAGGACATGAGATTTGGGAGGGGCCGGTGCAGAATAATATAGTTTGTCTGTGTGTCCCCACCCAAATCTCATCGTAAATTATAATCCCATAATCCTCATGTGTTGTGAGAGGAACCTGGTGGAGATAATTGAATCATGGGGATTAGCTCCCCCCATGATAGTAAGTTCTTACAAGATCTGGTGGTTTTATAAAGGGCTTCCCCCTTCTTTTGGCATTTATTCTCTTTCCTGCCACCCTGTGAAGAGGTGCCTTCTGCCATGATTGTAAGTCTCCTGGGCCTCACCAGCTATATGGAACTGTGAGTCAATTAAATCTCTTTTCTTATAAATTACTCAGTTTTGGGTATTTCTTCACAGTAGCATGAGAAAGGACTACCACACATTAAACTATTGAATTTATAATAATAAAAATATATGCTCCTATGATATCTCCAGATTATTTCTTAAAGCAGAATTACCTCAGTAGGATTACATACCGGCATATTACTTTCAAGCATAGGTTAACATAGGTATTAACTGAGAAAAAAGAATAAATTGATGAATAGATTGTAAAATAATTGCTCCTGGCAAGATTAATAAATCTAATTTCAGACTATTTGTATTGACAAAACAAATACATCTGTAGTATTTGGAGAGATAATAGTTCGACATTAGAAACAGGAAAAATTATCTAACAGAAAAGAAAAGTACTTGCATTACATAGGGCAAAAATAAACATTGAAAACAACAAAGTACAATAAATCATTTATTAAGAGTTACTTTTAGGTCCATTAGTTGGACATCTTACATAACTGAACTGTTATATTCTGCCAACACTTCAGAAAGTGATATTTTTGACAGTTGCCCTATATCAAGGCACTTTTATTTTTATAAAAAATAATTCTAATATATTTAGCAAAATCTGTCCCAATGACACTTTGCAAGCTTCATTTAAAATTTAAATTCTTTTAAATAATATATCAGAAATTAGTTTTATTATGTTGTAAGTGGTCTCTGAAGAATATAGAGACATAAAATCATTAATAGTTTCTAATACATATAAATTCAATTATTTGTAAGACATTATGAAGCTTTCTGTCAATTTTTAATTTTCAAGACCCTTGACATATAACTTTGAAATTTTATTCAAAGATTTGATAGTATTGAGTACCCTGTTTACTTCTGCAAAAACTTAAACACCACTAAACCCAAATTATGCAGACAATATGTGCATAAAAACTTTATTCATGTTCCTAAAGTTAATTTTTCAGTAAATATTTCATACAGCTTATGTTATACATTTATTTTATTAAAATCAACTCTGAATTATGCAGATAATGTTTTGATCTCATATAAAGTGATGCTAGTTTTCTTTCTAACATATATGAAACCCTTGAACTATTTCTTAATTAAGAAACCTTTCATGTTTTCTTCAGATATTTTATATAATATAACAACTGATTTTGTTACAATGATCTCATGATATTTTTAATAGACTAATTGATACTGGTCTTAATCATGATGTCCAGCAACATTTTAGTTGGAGTTTCACTTGTGAAGAAGTTAAGTCACAAAATCATTAAGATAAATTATATTTTCATGTTTAACAATTGCTCTGATTTTTCATGATCTCTGATTTTTTTTCTTTAATATATAGGAAAAAAATACTTATCTTGCCCTTTCAAAGAAAACATAGTTTTCTAAGACAATTTTTGTTTTGTTTTGTTTTTTGAGACGGAGTTTCGCTCTTGTTACCCAGGCTGGAGTGCAATGGCGCAATCTCGGCTCACCGCAACCTCCGCCTCCTGGGTTCAGGCAATTCTCCTGCCTCAGCCTACTGAGTAGCTGGGATTACAGACAAGCACCACCATGTCCAGCTAATTTTTTGTATTTTTAGTAGAGACGAGGTTTCACCATGTTGACCAGGATGGTCTCGATCTCTTGACCTCGTGATCTACCTGCCTTGGCCTCCCAAAGTGCTGGGATTACAGGTGTGAGCCACCACTCCCGGCCCAACAAATGTTTTAAATAAATAAAGTAAGTAATTTCAACTATGAATTTTAGGTATATTCAATTACATTTGATATTCCTTAATGTCTTTTGGATAACAGAAGTTTGTCATATATTTTCATTATAATATCAATAATAACTTTAAAATTGCAGATTTAAAAGACATATTTCCAGTTTTATGAAGTTAAGAAAAGAAAAAAGATTATAATATGTAACACTAAATTTCTCTAAGCAGAGACTGTTTTCAACTAGAAAAACACCTTGAAAGACAACTTGGCAGAAGCAAGAAGGAGAGAGAACAATAGACAAAACTCTCATAATTAATTACTGACTGGCTGTGTGAACAGAATTAGTAGAGAATTCCTCAAGGGCAGAGTGAGGTAGTGGACAAACATAGTGGAAGGTTGCACCTAAGTTGGCAGAAATAGTTAAAAGGTAGTTTGAGAACAAAGATGTTTAATAGGCACTTTGTATTGTGATGATGTAATTCACCACCACTACTCTAATCTCTGAATCTTTACCAATTTCTGTTGCCATACCTAAAGCCTTCAGTGTGGTCTTTATTGTGAAAATAAAGGAGATAAATTCTGTGTCAGGAATGACATGGTAGGGCACAGAGATAGCCACTCAGTGTGAGAAAATGATACACAAACAGAACCAATTCAGCAGAGAATGGAGCTACATTATAGCTAGAGGGGACAATAGGATTATAAGCACTCCAGGAATTCATAGGAATCTTGGGAAAAGCACAATACTATTCACACATGTTAACTACACTAATATACACCAAGCTTCCTATGAACTTCTGGGAACAAGGTATCATTGTGTAAGAGCTGATTATAGGAAAATTATCCTATTTGAATGCAGAAAAGTATATACAAATTTGTAAAAGCATAAGAACATCATGATAAGTAATCCAGAAGGAAAGAAAGGGTGGTAGCTGACAAGTAACTGTTTTCAAGCTTGAAATAGAAGGAAACTGAGATTCCTTTACAAAATGAAATTCTAGAGAAATGTATAGAAGATTTTGAGTCTTGTACTAAAAAGATAGTCCTGGGCTAGAAAAAAAAATGTTAGAAGATATTAGCATATTAGTAGTAACTGAAATTATGGGGAAGGCATTCAGCTATACAGTGGGAAAAGGTATCAGCTATAGAAGTCTAAAACTCTGTGTTGATCACAATTATGCCTAAGTATTATAGATTAAATTTGTACACTTTACTATTCTTCATTTGAAGTGGTATTCTCTGATATTTTCCTAAAATTACTAAAAAAAAAAATGCTTTTATCTAAAGTTTAATCTTACCTGTTAAACTGGGCCTATTATTAACTTCTAGTAGCTTAAGTTGTTAAGAACTCACACACTGGAGCCCCACACAGCCATATCACCAGTTTCCGGGGGTAACTAACTGTTGGAAACCAGAAAATGTTTTTAAAAGTAGTACTGAAAGTAAACAAAATTGAATGAAACATCCACATCCAGCCAAAATGAAGTAACAAGAGTCATGTTTACCCTCCTGCCTAAAATAACCAATCACTGAACAAAATATGTGGAACCGTAGTTTTCAAGGCATTGATCATCAATTAAGAAATGAGTGATCCCACAAAGAAATGAAACAAACAAGGTGAACCCTACATTATGCTATCTTACTGCCTTGAGAGACTTTACAAATCATGGTGCAGGTGGGAAGAATAGAGGTAGAGTCCAGCAAATTATGTGAATTGAGTAAATAAAGCTGAGAATTCAAGCAGAATAAGGCAGCTAGAATTTACAGTATCAGGGATGAAAGCCTTGCATAGACTCTCTGGAGGTTTGCAGAAGTCTCCCTTGGGTAACCCTTTGAGCAGCAAATGCTTATAAAAGACTACCCAAGGCCATGAAAAGACTCATTCAAAATATTAGTGGAAATAGTATCTGGTTGTTACATATGACCTGTTTCTCTACGACAGAATGAAAAAGCTCATGATTTGTGGAAAGTTGGGTAGAATCCTCAGAAAAGTCTTGCCTCAGTAGTGGGAATGAGTTAGCTCTAGACTAACATAATTCATTCCCACCTAACAAATCTTAAAAGCAAGGATGGCACTATTTTCAAGTAACCTTACTGCATGCCAAAACAAATCTCAAAACTATATATAGGAATATGAAAATATCCAGCACCAAGGAAGGTAAAATGCACAAGGTATGGCATCTGAGGAAACATCAGATCTAGGCATGCAAAAAAATCCCAGAAAAGTACAACCAATTATGTGAATAAAAATAATCAATTAAAACTGACACAGAACTGATAAAGAAGTTAAGATTAGCAAACAAATACATTAAACAGTTGTAACAGTATCCCATATGTTTATAAATTAAGTAGAGACATTGAAGGTATAAAAAAGACCCAACTGAACTTCTAGAAATAAAGCTTACGATGCCTGAGATGAAAAATACATAGAATAAGATTAATGGCTGGTATACTATTGCCTAACAAAAAAAGACTGATGAATTTGAAGACATAGCACTAGAAACTGTACAAAATTAAAAACAAAGAAATAGTTTTAAAAATTCATAAAATAAATTTAAAATAAATAAATTTAAAAATTAATAAAATAAATTTAAAAATTAAAAATAAATGTGATATTTGAGTCTATGAAAGAGAAGAAAATAAGGAGAAAACAGAAAAATGTTAAAAAAAATCATGGTTAATTTTTATCATCTATAAACTAAACTGTAAACAAAGAAATATAGAAATCTAAGGAAACCCCAAACTCAATAAATGTAAGAAACTTTACCAACACACATCATAATCAAATTGCTGAAAACCAGTGATTTAGAGAAAAATCTTTAGAAGAGCAGGTAAAAATAGACATGTAATGTGCAGATGAACAAAGATAAGGTTAACAGCAGATTTCTCATAAGTAATGATGCAAATGAGAAGAGAGTAGAGTAACATATTTAAAGTAATGGGGAGGGAAAGTCATTCTAGAATTTTATACACAGTAAAGTAGCTCTCAAAATAAGGCAAAATGAAGACTTTTACAGACATACAAAAGTTGAAAATAGTCATCGCCAGTAGACCTGCACTAAAAGAAAGGTTAAATGGTGTCTTTCAAGAAGAAGGAAAAATAACACTAAATAAAAATCAGGTCTCCTGAAGGGAAGGAACAGCTCCAAAATGGTAAAGACATAAGGAAATATGTGATTTTTTTCTTATTTTTAAAATACCTTTAAATGACAATTGACTATTTAAGCAACAAATGACAATATATTGAATAGTTTACAAAATATGTGTAAGTAAAAAGTATGACAACAATAGCATAAAACCAATAGAGAAATGTATTATTATATGGTTTTATACAGTTTTTGAAATGATATAATATCACTTGCATCTAGATTGCAAAGAAGTAAAATGGTCATTATTAGCAGAAAACATGCTTATCCATATAGAAAATGTAATGAAATCAGCAAAAACCTCATGAGCTGACAAGTGAGCTTGGTAAGGTTGCATCATACAACATCAATATGCACTATACATATATATATATACACACACACATATATATAGTACATATTGAGATATATATACACACATACACACACACACACATACATATACACTAACAATTATTGGATATTGAAGTTAAGAAGACAATGCCTATACAATAGCATAAAAAATGTGAGATAATTTATACTTCTGTGCCAAAAAAAAAAAATAAGTAAACTACATTTCTGAGAGAAATTAAAGAAGTCCTGAATAAATAGAGATGTACTTTGTTTCTGAGTCAGAAGACTCAATATTGTTACAGTGCCGATTTTATCCAAATTGATTTAAAGATTTAACACAATCTGAATCGAAATTCCAAGATGCTTTTTCCTAACAACTGAAAAGTTTATTTTAAAACCCACAAGGAATTCAAAGGACATGGAATAGCCAAAACAACATTGTAAAGGAGGAATGAAGTTAACGGACTCACAATACCTAATTTCAAAATTCATTATAAAGTTACAGTAACCAAAAAACTTGAGGCATTGGATCAAGATATAGCAATAGATAAATATAACAAAGTAGGGAATACAGAAATAAGCCCACATTTATTAAAAACTGATATTTTTACAATGTTGCAAAGACAAATTAGTTAAGAAAGAATAATTTCTTCATCAAAAGGTGCTGTTAACATTGTATATCCATGTGAGAATAAATAAAATTTCACCATTACCTTAGACAATATACAAAAATTAACTCAAAAGTAATCATGATCCTAAGCATAGAATCTAAAATTATAAAACTAGGTTTTAGGGGAGCAATACCTTTATGAATTTGGGATTGGTAAAGTTTTCTTATACATGACACCAAAAGCACAAGCTAAAATAATAAATTAGATTTTATCAAAATGTAAAATTTCTGATCTTCTAAAGATACTGTTAAGAAAACAAAAAGACAAGTCACATATAGGAAGAAAGTATTTGTAGGGATATACCTGATAAAGGACTTGTATCCAGAATATATATGTTAAAGAAAAGTTTCAAAACTCAATATTAGGTAAATAAATACAGTCAGAAAAGGGCAAAAGATTTGAATAAATAATTCACCAAAGAAGATATACAAATGGCAAATAAGTAAATAAAAAGCTGCTCAACAGCACTGGTCATTTATAAAAGGCAAATTAAAACCACAATGAGATACCACTACACACCTATTTGGCTACAATTAAAAATATTATGCTCTAAAATATAAAGATAATTGGATATAATTTCTGTTCTTGGTGAGCCTGCAATTTGTGAATGATTTGAGGATCAGTAGATAGAAGCTTTAGTAGAAAATAACAAGGCCATCATTCATTGTATTTTCTGTAATAGCTGTATATTTCATTCATAGTCTTTTAGGTCTACATATTTTGAATAAATATTATTCAAATATTTCTCTCTTCTCATACTCATTTCAACACAATCAGGATAAAGAAAGGTTGAAGAAAAATGGTGGATAAGCCATACTGAGATAACAGTGAAATTCAAATTCACAAGCAGAGTGATTTTGTTGCATTTTAGGGCAAATTCAAGAGATTTTACCTAACTGAAAGCCAAACGTAACCATCTACAAGGTTAGCTCATCAACAGTGTCACATTTATTCTCAACAGTAAAAATTATTTGGGGACCTCTGATGAGCACAGAGTGTCACTGGAAGTAGATTACTTGGGAATTCCAGTGGTGTGAGGAACACAGCTATACACAAACATGAGATTTTTCTTGATGCCTATTCCAAACACCAAGTGTAATACAAGTAAGTGGAATTCATAAATGGCACAAAATGAAGCTAAATACATCCTCAAGAGACAGTTATCCTAAAGCTTATAACATAAAGAACGATAATTTAGTCATAGATTATGTAAAAGTAAACAAATTAAAGCAAACATTTAAAGCCCAGTTAAAATTGGGCCCAACTAAACTAATATCTGAAATATCTAAGCTTTTTTGCTTTCTACATTAAAAACTGTGTTATATCAAGTAAAAAATATAAAAGAAGTTATATAACGTTGTCTTTGCATGAACACGGTAAAAACAATACACGAACACTAGCAGTACAAGATCTGCTCAAAAAAAAAACAAACAAACTTGTAGGAATTTTAGAATGCATAAACCTTCAAATTTAGATCATTTCCTGCCCAACGATTTATTTGGTTATTACTCTTAAGTGCTTCAATACGTTATGCCATGTGGTCTTCTCCAAATTGTGCTTACACAATTACTAAAGTGAAAGCTCATATTGAACTGAAACACCTTAGTTTTTAAATTATTGAAATTCAAAGATAATGTGTAAGAAAATATAAAGCTTCTATATGTAATAAAATTAAAATGCAATGCTAAATTGTTTTGTATAAACCTCTTTTCCAAGTGATACTTCATGTAATCAGTAATCTAAAGTAGATTAGACAAATAATTGACAATTTAAAGTTTCAAATTTGGGGAGTATGTTCATATTCACAAATGTATGTTTCAGAAAACTTACATGTGATTATTAATTAATATGACTGTTAAATATTCTTATACATGTAAGTCATTTCCCAGTCATACTGAGGTCTAAATATTTTTATATTGCTAACAGTTTTAGAACTGTCTTCAGAACGTATAGTGACAATTCCAAGTATATACAGCATTGACAAGTCTCTGATTTCTGTAGGTTCAATTTTTAAAGCAATCAAAATATTCACAAACAATGAGTAAAATGAATGCCCAGCTATAATATTATTTGTATGATTCTGTTTTCCTGCAGCTGATAAAGATACCCAAGACTGGGTAAGGAATAAATATAAGGAATAAAAGGTTTAATAGACTCACAGTTCCACGTGGCTGGGGAGACTCACAATCATGGCAGAAGGCAAAAAGCAAATCTTACATGGCAGCAGGCAAGAGAGAATGAGGGCCAAGCACAAGGGGAAACCCCTTATAAAACCATCAGATCTCGTGAGACATATTCACTAACATGAGAACAGTATGGGGAAACCACCACCATGATTCAATTATCTCCCACTGGGTTTCTCCCACAACACATCGGTATTATGGGAGCTACAATTCAAGGTGAGATTTGGGTGGGGACACAGCCAAACCATATCACCATTTTTGTTTCAAGTCGTGAGCAAGAAACTTCTCAACATTAACTATAAAGTTGGTTATGAGGATGGTGCCCAAGCAAGAGCTGTAAGAACACATTGGGGGAAAAAACCATATAACCTTCCAAATAGGATATGTAAGTACATATTGTGGCTTACTGAAATGGAATCTTATGTCATAGCCACATCTCAATTAACATGCACTACAGACATGGTGATTCTTTAAAATAGGCCCATCAATGCTCCTTCATCACTTACAGCAGATTATCTTGGTGTGGAGTATCTGTCATTATCTATTTTCCGTCTGCCTTTCCAAATATATCTTTAGCCGTGCTCTGAGTTCTGAACACTGATATATTTAATGTTCCTTAAGTAGATCCAGGCTTTGCCATCTCCTGCCTCATCTTTCAAGTACCAGCTTACACATCATGTCTTTCATTAGATTTCCCTAAACTTCCAGCCAGAAGTAGTATTTCTTTCAAAACCAGCACTTTTCTGTGGCCCCTATGACATTCTGTGTTGTGATAAACTAGTTATTTCCACATTCCTTGAAGCCAAACCATATTTTGTGCTCTGGTTTACCAAGGGTAGAAGGATCCTTCCCTAAAAATTGTGTGCTACTTTTCCACTTTAAGCCACAATATCTTCCACTGTGCCAGGAGCAATGCCTTAGAAATAACAGAGGCAAATAAATGTTGTGTGAATACATGAAAGAGAAAAATTTACGATGTCCATACGAGGGTTGAAATGTAACTACGAGATCTCATTTTGACACAATTGTTTTTCTGCACATCACTACAGTTTTCCAGAATATATCTGATTGGATCTTAATATGTGTTACCTGATAAAAGATCAAGTAGACAATAAATTTTAGAAATGATAAGTTTTAAAATGTTAAGTGGGATTTGTTTTTTGAAATTTCAGAATATCTGAAATCATACCATAGTGCTTTATATCTCTTGAAAAAGTGGAATAGAATATTCAGTGTTTACAACATGTTTTACCACAAAGTATTTGGTCTTTTTCAAGAAAACACACAGGACTACTCTCTGCTGATTGTATTCTGAGAATCAAAACACAAATAACTCCTGCTAATTAATTTAGTAGTAAGTCTAGGAATAGAAAAAATGAAGAATCAACAGTATCCAATTTCATTTACACAAATAATTTAAGGAAAGATTACCACTCATGTTGAATTCTAGGTATACAAGCACCAGTTTCCTAAAAGAAAAAAATTGGACCTCTTATTACCCACAGATTTAAGTTTTTTCCCCCAAAATTGAGCAAGATCATGGAGCACGATCATTTGTTCAATAGGGGATTCACATGAAATTTTCTTTGTTAATTGGCTGGAATAGGATGCTTGAAATACTTTCCTCCCTTAGAGTATATTGGTTTAGGATAAGTAGTCCTCTTTTTAAACTATCACTATGTTACATATAAAATGAAAGCATCACTTTCTCTCCATCATTTGGTATGTTGTCAAAGATGTGATTATTTTCCTCCTTAATCTAAATGACCTTACACCACCTTTCCCGAAAGGCAACCTCATTATTCACCTTGATGATTCTCCTTCCAATCTCCCCCAACCCCAGCACAAAGGCCTGCAGCTGCTTTGGTCTCTGAATTTCTAACTTACTTTTTGGAAATCTGATAATATTTGAAATATCAGTTAAAATCTAGCAATATAATGTTTCTTATGAATGCTTCCCCGCCAAAAATCTAATAACATTGCATTAAAAAAAGACAAAGTAACAATTTTCTTTCTTCAAAACCACTCAGCTATGCAATCTTGAGTTCTTTTAGACCTTCAGAAGGTATGATCAGTATGCATAGGAAAAGTCATGTCTCTTACTTAACTTTGCAAGAGTGCACTGCAAAGCATTAATAGCAGCATTGCCGTGTTAATAAACTTCAGTCAAAATGCTTTGGGAGATAATTTGATTAAAAAAAGAATAAAAAACACCGAAGCTGAAATACAGCTTTTATAAGCTGCAAGATCAATTCACCATGTGCTTTTTTAATCAACTGAAATATATACATTTAAACAGAAAACACAGATGACTTAACATTCTCTCATATCATATCAGTGAGCATGACTAGTTCCTCACAATTTTTTTTTTCAAAAACTCTCTTGTGCTCTGACTTATGGGGGAGAAACTTTCCATGAAAAATGTGTGCTACTTTTCCACTTTTGGCCTTGTACGTGCTTCTTCTCTGCCTTAATTGCAATATAAATCAACTGTAAAAGAAGATTTACAGTGATTACGCCTCACTTAGAGAGCTGTGAAGATTGATCTGGAAGTGGTATGTTTGTCAAGCCCTGGGTCTACTTCTCATCTTAGCTGGTTCTAAACTGAATCCCAGGACACATATGTGATATTCAAAATGAAATTGATGTGAGGGGAAAAAGTTCTGGTGGGTCACTCTGTTCTCTGTGTTCTCACCGAGTATACCTCATCACTTACCCTTCCAAAACACTAAGGTAAAAGACTTTACAAACAATTGTGAACTTCAAACTCATTTACTACATTAGGAGAAAAGATTCCCATAACTACTGAATGGATCCTATATATCCTCTCGTTTTCTCTGTACGTGGTCAACTGGGTGAGATAGCAACAGAAACAGAAATCTTCCTGTTTTGAGTAGATGAATTATTAACACTGCCATTAATAATTTATTAAGGAAGGGCTATATTCAGGTCACTGTACTAGTTTCTTGGAGATAGGTTAATCAATCCTTTTATAAGTTTGTCTTCTTTCTACTGGAAGTTTATTCCTTGATGTAATCACATCAAAGCAACACATGAACGTAGAATTCCTGGCTAACACGGTGAAGCCCCACCTCTACTAACAATACAAAAATTAGCTGGGCTTGGTGGTGTGCACCTGAAGTCCCAGCTATTTGGGAGTCTGAGGCAGAACAATTGCTTGAACCCAGGAGGTGGAGGTGGCAGTGAGCCAAGATAGCACCACTGCACTCAAGCCTGGGTGACAGAGTGAGACTCGGTCAGAGAGAGAGAGAGAAAGAGAGAAGAAAACAAGTAGACACAGTATAGCATGTGCTTTTATGTCTTTCCTCCTTCAGAAGTTCTGGAACGTGTTGAATTTTGGTCTGAGCTCAGTAGCTGGACCTAACTTCCATACCTTTACATAACATCTACACCTTCTCTCGTACTGTTGGCATTCAGTCAAGTGTCACTCTTGTCTAAAAGATGAAATAGCAGGCCTTTTAGCTTTCTTCTTGTTTGATTTCTTTGAAAGAGTCTTTTTTTATAATTTGATTGCTTCAGTTAAAAAGTGACCTCAGTGATTTCTTCCAGATGAAATGTAATAAAACCTCTAATAAATTATTAGGACAGCTGTTTGCTAACTTGCCAATATATCTCTTTTAAAAATGGGCTCCTCTTTCCAAACAACACTCCTGAAAAATCAAGTTTTCCTGTTGAATTGTTCCCTACTTTTATCATTTTCCTATAGCAGAATGCTCCTGTTAAATAGACAAGTGCCAAGGACTTTCACTCTCAGCTCATATGAGGACTCAGAAAGGAACGTAATCATACTTAAAAAATAAAGTATATTCTCAAATCTAGAAATTAGCTAGTAATTGAAATTATCATCACAGTGTTTTAACTGATGACCACTGAACTCTTTTCCGGCAAACGGCTCATAGAGCATTAATTGCACGTCACATTACAGATCTGCAGAGTTAAGTTCATCTTGCCCTTGGGACTGTGAGGTCTAAAGCAACTTTGTAAGTGTCTTTCAGAATTTTTTTTTAAAAAATCATTAAACTGCAGGAGTTCTATTAGGTCTGCTAAACGTGTGCCCCACTGTCCTTTCAAATGTCATTCTTTGACCCTTAGAGCTTTATTATTGATTTTCTACCACATTTCAACACTGCTGAGGAGCTCTACCTCCTTCTGTGTCTCCCCATAGTGCCCCAACTACGTTCTTAACACACCCCAGAAAATCATTTCCCACATAAAGCAAATCCAACGAGTTTAGAAAGGGATGTTGAATCTGATTTCATTATTTTCTGATCAATGTTTTGCATAAGAGGGACTACCTGGATCTTTTTCTTGTATAGTCCTATAAATACTTTAATTGATTATTTAAAATAACTCACATAACTAACTCCTGTACACAAAAAAGGGAACAACAGACACTGGGGTCTACTTAAGGGTGAAGGGTGGGAGAAAAGAGAGGCAGGAAAAGTTACTATTGGGTACTTTTATTATTATTAGGCTTAGTACCTAAATAACCAAATAATCTGTACAACAAACCCCCATGAGGGAGAAAACTAGTTACAAAACAAACACGTTTACCTATATAACAAACCTGCACATGTACCCCTGAACCTAAAATAAAAGTTAAAAAAATTAATAATAATTCATAATAGTGACTATACTAACATAAAAATAGAATCCTAATTTAAGAACAAAAAGTAAAATTTTTTTTCTGATATCAATCAGTAAATTATATTACTAGATCTAATATCTGCATTATAAAGTTTGCAAGAAGCAAAGTAAGAAAAATTTATAAAAGTTAACGAAAGATAGCTTTGAAGGTATGACTATATGCCAACTTTATACAAACATTCACAGAATTATAAATCTTTTTTTCAAATTTCATTCATTCAAATTTAATTAATTTCAAGTTTCATTAATTCAAAAAGAATTCATTAATTCTTTTTCTATATAAAAGAACAAGGGCTTGGTTTGACGTTGGATCAATCATTTTATTGATTTTCACCATGAAAAGA